>NC_081395.1:4725034-5080867 GCF_030684315.1 Stegostoma tigrinum | reverse complement strand
ACCTTCTTAGGAAACCAGCCTGGGCTTTCGTTAATCTCCGATATTCAAAATACCTCCGCTGCTGTTAGGCAGAGTTCAGAAAAGATCACAAGGCTCCCATCATTTTATCTTTGGTAAAAGGGACAGTTCTAAAACTTAACAATCTTAGAGACCTCATAATTGTGATATCCAACTTCCCATATACGCTTTGTTTTGGCGCTTAATTATTTTCTTCATTACACCTCTGTGAAAAACCTTGGTAACTTTTTCTCTGCTCTATGTACAAGTTTCTGTTGTTTACCAACTATAGAGACCTCTGGACTTCATTTTGATTATTATTTACTATCTATTCCTTCTTTTTACAAGCCTTTGTGCACAATTCTCCTGTTAAAGGTCAGACATTCACCTTGAGCTGCTGCATGCTTCAGTTCTGTTGTCTTTGGCCAACTGCATTTAAATATGCAGTTGACTTTCTCAAACTTGCTGTCCATCTTTCCTTCGCAGAAGATTTCTTGGCTTATCATAGCATGCCCCTGTTCCTTTCACCCTCTGATGAACTCTGCGTCTGCAATAGTGTAAAGTATTGAAAGTATATAATGGTATATGTTTCGGCTTTATGTTGTGCAGGTAATGCAAGACAACTTGGCCAAAGAGAACTAGCTGCCAGGTGGAAGCATGGTCAGTTTAACTTCAGTTTCCTGCTTTTCTTCAAAAGCAAAATGCAATCACAAAGATTTCTTTTCTCTCATGAGGAAGCCATTCCAGTCATTCGAACCCCTGAATCTTGAATGCTGCCAAAAGACCTATTCATGCCAAACATGGCTTAATTTATCATTGGAGACAGAATGAGAAGAGAAAATAGAGATAGAGATAGGCTTTCCTTTGCCTTCAAAACAAGCTTGTAATACCTATCAGATGGATTAACATAGAACATAGAACATTACAGCACAGTACAGGCCCTTTGGCCCTCGATGTTGTGCCGACCTGTCATACCGATCTCACGCCCATCTAACCTACACTATTCCATGTACGTCCATATGCTTGTCCAACGACAACTTAAATGTACCTAAAGTTGGCGAATCTACTACCGTTGCAGACAAAGCATTCCATTCCCTTACTACTCTCTGAGTAAAGAAACTACCTCTGACATCTGTCCTATATCTTTCACCCCTCAATTTAAAGTTATGCCCCCCTCGTGCTCGCCGTCACCATCCTAGGAAAAAGGCTCTCCCTATCCACCCTATCTAACTCTCTGATTATTTTATATGTTTCAATTAAGTCACCTCTCAACCTTCTTCTCACTAATGAAAACAGCCTCAAGTCCCTCAGCCTCTCCTCGTAAGACCTTCCCTCCATACCAGGCAACATCCTCGTAAATCTCCTCTGCACCCTTTCCAAAGCTTCCACATCCTTCTTATAATGCAGTGACCAGAACTGTACACAATACTCCAAGTGCGGCCACACCAGAGTTTTGTACAGCTTCACCATAACCTCTTGGTCTGGAACTCAATCCCTCTATTAATAAAAGCTAAAACACTGTATGCCTTCTTAACAGCCCTGTCAACCTGGGTGGCAACTTTCAAGGATCTGTGTACAGGGACACCGAGACCTCTCTGCTCATCTACACTGCTAAGAATCTTACTATTAGCCCTGTACTTTGCCTTCCGGTTACTCCTACCAATGTGCATCACCTGACACTTGTCTGCATTAAACTCCATTTGCCACCTCTCAGCCCAGCTCTGCAGCTTATCTATGTCTCTCTGCAACCTACAGCATCCTTCGTCACTAAGATTCCACAGGATCGCATTCCTTTTTTTTAAGCTTGTTATGAAAACAAATCATACTTTATTAATTAACAGAATGCTTGCAGTTATACAGTCAGGTAGTTCAATATATAAGGCATATTAATTATGTAAAATGTAATTATCACACAGTATGACATCTATTAACACTATGTCACCGAGGGTGAGGTTATTGACTATGGTACAGTTTTATTCTGAACAATAAATCCTTCACCAGCTCTGCAAAGCAGTTCAAGGTGAAACAAAGGTCTGTGCCAATTGATGGAATCCTTACCTTAACCTGGATAATTGCTGATTGTTCCCAGGCTTTAGGGGTTAAAGAGTAGGTTGTATTCCTGGGGACACTTCCCACAAACCTGTCCTTCTTTAAGTACACACTATCTTTATTAAAATCACGTGCTGAGAAACTTAGAATCCTATTGCCTGAGCAGCATGAAATTGTCCTCCTCACTTAAATGAACTGGCAGTGAACATTGCACAGTATTACTGCTGGGTAATCTGTCCTGATATCTCTGTTTTTAAGGCCAAAGCTCAGAATACACAAATCTAGGCAATTGTGCCCAAGTCAGAGGGCATTAATCAGACAGCAGGTAAAACTGCTTATGAATGTGAGACTTTATGGTTAATGGTTGGCTTTCTTTTCCTTTAAGATTGTTTTATATGGGTTACAAAGCATTTCCCTGGAGGATGTCAAACATGGTTTCCTACAGCGTTTCTCACTTTGAGTCAGAAGCTCTAGATCACAGCTGACAATTTTCCTCAATTTCATTTTCCTGTGTTATCTTTATATTTGAACACATGAATTCAGATCAGAACTAGGTCTTTCGAGCCTGCTCCACCATTCAATAAAATCATGGCTGATCTGTTTATGTTTCAAATTGCACTTTCACACCCATTCCCAAGAATCCTTGATTCCTTTGCCTAACACTAATCTATTCCTTGATGTTATTAGTAACTCAAAACCTAGCAATCTCTGTCTGAACATGATTGATTTTCTGGAGTACAGAATTCCATGGAATTACACAACATGATCTGAGTGAAGGAATTCCTCCCCATCTTGGTCATTATGGTTTATCCCTTATTCTGAGAACTTGTCTCACACAACTGGGTGTTCTTTCATTGTATCATTGTCAAGGATATTGAGGTATGGTGATTGAATACTGATACTGATTCAAATACTGATATTTATTGGTGTTCTGAAGATTTTTAGCAGTATTTTCAGGGATACAATTGTGCGATTCTGTTTCTACAAAACCTTCACTTCAAATGCTATTATTACTTTGTTCTTTGTCTAGGGAGAGGGGAAGCTTTTATCTTGAACTTGTGACAAAGCTCAGGATGCATAGCATGTGAAATCTAATAGAAGGAAATTAACAGGTTTTGGCAGAGATCCTGGTGAGTGGTGAAATCAGAAGGTAGCTTCAGGGCAGGCCTGGTGTGGGGACGGCACAGGATCCATTGCCCTTGTATCTGTTTGAAAGGGGATGTTGCATTAGGCAGCACTGAGGACCACGGATGTGACACAAAGGTTTTACAGCCTTGGGACAAAATTATGAACGTATTGGATCAGGAGATGGTCATTCAGGCCCTCAAGTCTATTCTGCTATTTAATAAGATTGCAGCCGATTTGCATCTTAACCCCCATATACCTGCCTTGCTCTGGAATCCTTCTTTCCCTTGCCCAACCAGAATCTATCAATCTCAGTTTAGAATTTATCAAATGACCACAGCCTCAGAAATATTTTGGGGTAAGAGTTTCAACCATTCACCACCCTTTGTGCGAAGACTTGCTTCCTGACATTTACTTTGAGAGTGGCCTGGCTCTACGCTTTGAACAGCACCAAGAGGAAATGAGGGACAGGGTGAAGCAGAAAGAAAAGGGTATGAAACGATTTGACAGAAGCAATTTAAGAGAACACAAGATCAACCTAAAAAACAGGAAGATTGAAGGGAATGAGACACGAACATGTTAAGGGCAAAAGGGGACAAAAGAAGGTGTGAGAAACAGAAGAGAATTTGAAAACGAAACCTAAGAGGGAGTCTGAGAGAAAGATGGATCTAGCTAAAAAGACAGGGTGAAAGACAGTGAGTATCTGTGGAATTTGTCAAGACATAGATCTAAATGACAGAGATAATGTGAGTGGGAGTAACCAATACAAGCCTTACAATTAAGTAAGGCTTTGTTTGAAATTATTTGGAACGAAATGACTACAAAATTACATGTAGATTAAACACAGAACTATAAAGGTATAAAAAGTGTAAATGCATTGCATTTCTCATGAGAGGGAAGATAGGTTAATGTTTGATCAGCTTCTGTGTCAAAATCATAAATCAGTCTCCTGTCCTTCAGATATTGAGAAGCAAGATTTCAATTTCCAACACACTCAGTTTTTTTATTTGAAGTTCTTATTTTAATCTGGATAAAAAATAACTCAATTTTATTAAACCATGTTGCCCTCATATTTCTGGTTTTAACCAAAGAGGAAATAAAACGGTTCACTGTATTTTGTTTCACAAATGTACATAAAAAGACCTCAATTAGAGACCTTATTAAAAGTGATAATAAAACTTATATGGTTTTCCATTTCAAAGCAAGTTCTGGAAAATGACTATGTATATAACTCATTTGTCAGGTATTTGAAGATCTAGGAGAATAATCCAACCAAGTCGCCTGAGCTGCCGTGTTCATTACTGCATTACTTTCTAGGATATCAGGAATGAAATCTAGCTATGAATTAAAAAACATGAAGAATATTTTTAGAAATTTACTAGTCTGAAATGAATCCACAGTGATGAACTAAATTAGTAAGGCAGGCCTCAGTGCATTCACTTCAATGAAGATCCGTGCTGCTAATGAACACTTGACTTAAATAATATTACAAGTTTCCAGTCACTAATGAGTGTTTTCAACAGTTCTAAACATCCCATGGGTAACGCCATTGTAGAGTGTGGAATTTTAGCTTGGAATGGAGGGGCAGCAGCAGATTTCAGAGGTGATGGCCTATGTTTCTTCTGGAGGTCTTTCAAGGAGAGACTGGAAAGCAGCCTTAAGGGGTTAGACTGTACAAGACTAATATTTCCCTGGCAACATTTATAATGCCTGACTTTTGAAGCTAACCAGAAAGTCATAATTCTCTGCAGCAGAGGAGAGGTTAGAAACTGGCCTTTTTAAAAGTTTATCCTATCAGGGGTGTGGATGCTGTTGGCAAGTCCAACATTTGTTGCCTATCCTTAAATATTCCTTAAACTTTCGGAAGGTAAGTAAGTATAAACCACATTGCTGTTGATAGAGTCATACTTGGCCAGACCAGTAAGGACAGCAGATTTCCTTCCTTAAATGGCATTAGGGAACCAATCATTTTGCAAAACAACAACTGGTAGTGGATGTTATAGTCACCATTACTATGGTGAAGCTTGCTTGCAATTCCAAAATTATTAAGAGAATTTTACTGATCCAGCAACATTACCACTAAAACATTCTCCTTCATGAATGGGGCGTATGCCTATCTTATGCAATCCTGCTTCGTGAGACCTACGTATGACTCTTAAGCCCAGTTACTGAATCAACAGAAGATAACGTATGTCTCACTAGAATTTGTCGGGCTGTTTGTCAGCAATAGCTGGTGTTTCTGTCTATACAGCAGCTCATATTTATCATGCTGGTGTCCAGCCTTCTCAAATCAACCTTCAATGCTGTCAAAGTTCCTGCATGTAATTCCTTTAACTTTCAACATTGGCTTTCCTAAGCTTTTTCAAAGTCCTCTTCATATTTTGAACTTTTAATTCAATGTAGTTGGCCTTTAGATTGGTGTTCTTCTCCTGAAGGCTTGTAACCTTTTTCTGATGAAGATTTAAGATGATCACTTTACTCAGTGTTGCAGGTTTCAGCTCACCATTTCTTTGTTCTTATCCCTTTTCTTTCTTTCTTGAAAAGTCCTGCTACCTTTTCCCAGAACTCTATGTCTTTTAGGCGATGTTAGTCTCCCATTTCAGAAAGCATTTGTCACCCGACTAGAGCAGCTGTTGAGATACACAATAGAAGATGCAGCTGTGAACACATTTCTGTAATCCAGTGATCTCCAGCAGTTCAGTCAGCCAGCATTGTAATCAGATATCAGGCTCCACACTTTAGTGGTGCTCATTTTCATTTATTTAGCCAATGCAACTCGTTGACAAGCAATAGCCTCTTTTGCAGAGTTTAGGATGGTTAGTCCACCACTTAGTGTAAATTATCCTTGATAATTTTCAACATTGTTTGCATCTCACCACAAGTGCATAAAGGATTTGTAATGAAGTCCAGAGTTAGACATTGACTGCACAGGGACCCTGGATTGTCCTGAATCTGTTTAGCAAGGGCCATTCTCACCTCAGAAGTTCAATGGCTGCCAGTTGGCAGATGGCAACTTTGTAACATCTTTATTTAAAAGCTGGTCCACAGGGCAGAAAGACGGACCTTGAGTGGCACAACAGATGTCACGACAGGAAATGTCCATAGAGAACAGCAAAATCACAACAGTTTACCAAGGCTCAATCATGTTTGCATGCCAAAAGGGCAAGACAGTTATGAAATGCATGAAAGATTAGCACAATCTGTAAATTACTATTACATAGTAATATTCAAGTGACATATTTACAGCATGGAAGCAGTGGCCTGAATCTTCCCATATTTTACCCAAGAGTCACGGCCAAAATAGATTCTATTCATTTTTCCTTTTGGCTTTTGAGTCCATTGAATAATTCACTATTTATTTTCATGTTCCTTGATAATTTAGTCTTATGGTTTTGTTTTTGCCTTCCTAACTGTTTTCGGCTTCTTTCCTAACCTTTTCATAATCCTCTGAATCATCATCTTTCTTGTCTGTGCACTAAGGGTGTCAATTCTGTCCTTGTTTCTTTAATCATTCCTGGTGTGTCACCACTTGACAGTTTTAGTGGGATACATTTCTCCTGGTGCTACTGTTTACCACTTTAAATGTTTCTCTGCTGTTCGACTTCTCTGTTTGTCATTTTTCTCCTCGCATTTATTATCCCTAGTTCCATTCTCATCCCCTTAAAACAGCTTTCTTTTTCACTTTACTTCTTGGATCTTTGCCTTACTTATGTCTTCTGCAATCTTTATCTTAAACCTTATTGCTGAGTCAGGAAACGTCTTTTAGCTGTGCCCTGTTCTCTAAGTCTGTGTCCTCAGCATTTCTATCTTCTATCATTTCAGTCAGTTTTAATACCTGAACTGATGACCGATATACAAACAAAGTTGACGACTTTGTGGACTCCCCGAACTGCATTTTCCCCAACATTACAGTTAGCTCATTAAGGTGGAAAAGTGCAATCGCAAAAGTCAAATTTGAGGCCATTCTTAGAGATAGACAGTCATTGCCCAGGGCATCAGTAAGTAATAAAACCAGGTTAACAGTAAGTTTCACTTCATGCAATGAAGATATTATTTTACAAACAGAAGGTAGCAAATCCCTATGAATTCTGCAGATCTGAGATAAAACAAAGTACTGAAGACACAGTAGGTCAGCAGCAAACATGGAAAGAAAATCAGAGGAAGTTTGTTCAAACATTTTCTATGATAAATATGAGCACTGGAAGTGATGCTGGTCATCTACAAATCATTAGTCAGAATGCTTTTGGAGAAGTGCACTCAATTCTGGGCACGTCATTTAAGAAAGGATGTTAAGGCCCTGCAGAGAGTGCAAAGGAAATTTACTAGAATGATACCAGGAAAGAGGGATTTTACATACAAGGACAGATAAGAGAAATTGGGTTTATTCTCCTGCGAGCATAGGAAGTTAGGAGGTGGCCGTATTGAAGTGTTCAAATTATGAACAATTTTGACAGGGTAAAGGATATTCTGTCCCCTCTGGTTGCTTTGTCAGAAACCTTTCAATGCTGTCAGCAAGACAGCTCAGAGTGATTGAGGAGAACTTCTTTATTCAGACAGTTGACAGGACTTGGGATGCGCTGCCTGGGAGGATGCCAGAGGCGGAATCTGTACGAGGTTTCAAAAGGGCTGGATATATATTTGAAAATTATGAATTTAGATGGCTATGGTTAATGGAACAAGCTGGGTAGCTCTTTCAAGAGCCAGTACAGACAGTGGGTCAAACAGCCTCTTTCTGCACTGTAAAGTTCAATGATCCTTAACATTTCAAGTCTAATGCTTCTTCTATGGAACGGCAGTTTTTCCAAACTCGGGATTTATGTTATTTTACCAACCTGACCATTCCTCCTGTTTCTGTATTTGGAAAAAAAAATCAAGGATTTTGCTTTTGTCTACAAAAATGACTTGGATCCATCAACTTCCTTATCCATCTCAAATCTTACTCCATCTATGACGGTAGATTCCTACACTGACACCCGCAATGGTGAATGACACAGATACATTTAAGGATGTACTGGATGAAGACAGGAAGAAGAAAGTGGCATTGATGAAGCAAGATAAAGATGAGAGGGAGAGACTCTTGTAGAGTATAAATACCAACACAGACTTGTTAGGCCGAGTGGCCTGTTTCTGTGATGTACATTGTGTCTGATCTGTTTCCTATGTTTCTACACTAGGCTGCAATTTCCAACTGTTTACCCAACTTGCTCGACTAGCAATGTTACAGCTCTCGGATCAACTTGTCTTTGGTGCCACAGCAAATTACAACATTGGTCCCTCAAATCCTCAATCCAATCATTTATCAGTATCTGGATGTAAGTTTGCTCGCTGAGCTGGAAGGTTCGTTTTCAGACATTTCGTCACCATTCTAGGTAACATCATCAGTGAGCCTCCAGTGAAGCGCTGGTGTTATGTTCCACTTTCTATTTATGTTTTAGGTTTCCTTGGGTTGCTGATGTCATTTCCTATGTTGATGTCATTTCCTACATTTGGTGATGTCATTTCCTGTTCTTTTTCTCAGAGGGTAGTAGATGGGCTCCAAATCAATGTGTTTGTTGATGGAGTTCCGGTTGGGATGCCATGCTTCTAGGAATACTCGTGCGTGTCTCTGTTTGGCTTGTCCTAGGATGGATGTGTTGTCTGTTGTCCAATCTTCAACACTGAACCCACCATTCACCACATTTTCCAGTCTGAAAAATATACCTCTACTCCTGCCCTTTGTTTTCTTCAACCACGCCTAACCATGTTTCCATACTTCCCTCAATTCCACATGTTATCATGTGTAGCATTGCGTGAAGTATTTTTATGTTTAAAAATCCCAATAGATGCCAATTATCCCTCAACTTGCTTCTGCAAAGAAATAAGACTAAATGTTCTCTTCAGGTGAAACATTGATGGGGCGGGCAGTTGGGGGATGTGGAGCAAATTTGCAGGGAAGGGATAAATGGATCAGAGCAAGCAATGGATAATTCAGTTTCCAGTTTGACATCATATATGTGGTTTATGATTGTATAGTTTCTGAAAAGATGGGAGAGTATAATCACATTATGGCAAGTTCAAACATTTTGTATGGTAAATGTGAGCACTGGAATTTAAAATGATTAAAAAAAACTGACAGAAAATGTTTGCGAAACTTGACTTTCTAATATCTTATTATATAGCTTATGAATCTATCCATCAAATCACCCTAATAAGGAAACACTCAAACTCAGCATTCACCTGTCTTACCAGACAGAGCAAAATGTACTTTGAATCTATAAGGGATCTGGAAGAGGTGCTACATTGCCAATCTGAAAATGCGCCCAAGAATTAAGAGAAATGTCAAAAGAGCTCTTTGCACTCATGGTGTACAATGCATGAAAGAAAAGGAGGCGGTGAAGGTCAGGAAATATGTAATGTTTCAGCATGTGGGAAGCTGAAATAGTGAATTGTTTCACCCTGAGGTAACGGGATGCTGAAACACCGCACTTGACCTTTGATGGGTTAAAGATACAGAAATTGCAGACTTGTAAAACTAAATTAGTTGCACAGTCACTTCGTCAGATTCCAAGCTCCAACTGAACAAGACTGTGGCCTCAGGGCTACAACAACCGTTTCATCCATTTGAAAGTATGTGCTATTACGTGAATTAAAACATTAATAAATATGTCAGGTTTCATAACTGAGGACATCAAAAAGTTATTATTTATTACATTCTCTTTTTTTCCAGAGAAGCAGAATTTTTCTGCAGTGATAAATTGGCACCTGTTTAAATTATTATTAAATCACATCCAGCAAACAAACATCATGCTCCACATTGAGAGCTTCGGAAGACAGATTTAATTTCTCTTTCGGAATGAACTTCCAGCAATTCACTTTTTAATTATGTTATAGTTTTAGCACCCAATCATGAAAATCACTTGCGAAAATAAGAATTGACTTGATGGTAATTTTATTTTTTGGCTTTACTTACTTTTTTTGTCAGCAATAACTCAAATTTTGCTAGAGTTCTTTCAGTGAATGGTCAAAGCAGCAACAGCAATGTTCAAAGAGCAAAGAGACTGGTTTGGTGTCCTGGCCAATGTTCCTTTCACATGTAACAGCTTGGAACTGCTGTCTGCAGGTTTACCTTTGGTCATGCCGCATGCCATTTGGTTGAATCATTGACATTCACAGCACAGAAGGTGATGATTGGCAGAATTTAAATCTCCTCAGGAGATGGGTTGGGAATCACTATACGTGGGAAGGTGTAAAGATGGGGACCCACTGCCTTCCCACTAAGCTTAATTAAATCCAGGATGGGAAGAACTGAAGGACAATCTTCCCACCAGATGCCAACTGAGGCCCTGAAGACCAGCGTAAGCTTGCAGCCTGGTGAATGGAATCCTCTATGTTGGGCAGCCTGGTGAATGGGATCCCTATGTTGGGCAGCCTGGTGAATTGGGGCTCTCCATATTGGGCAGCCTGGTAAAAGGAGTCCCTCCATATTGGGCAACCTAGTGAAAAGGGTCCCTCCATATTGGAAAGCCTGGTAAATGGGGTCCCTCCATATTGGGCAGCCTAGTGAATGGGGTCTCTAAACGTTGGGCAGCCTCGTGAATAGGGTTTCTCCATATTGGGCAGCCTGGTGAATGGGGTGTCTACATATTGAGCAGCCCAGTGGATGGGGTCTCTATACATTGGGCAGCCTAGTGAATAGGGTCTCTCCATATTGGGCAGCCTGGTGATTGGGGTCTCTATACGTTGGGCAGCCTGGTGAATGGGGTCCCTCCATATTGGGCAGCCTGGTGAATGGGGTGTCTACATATTGAGCAGCCCGGTGGATGGGTTCTCTACATGTTGGACAGCCTGGTGAATGGGGCCATTCTATGTTGGGCAGCCCATGCTCAATGGAGAAATCCTCACTTGCAAAGACTACCTGCCCTCCTTCTGTACTGTGTTCTCACCCACCCTCTCTTCAGGGCTCTAACAATGATTTTCAATACAGGCTTACTATGGTACTAGCAATGGCCTCCTCTCCCAGTGGCACTGTCAGCAGCACTCCCTCAAACTTTCTTGCTGGCTGCCTGGGCCTGCAAGGTTCATGCGTGGCAATGCCATGATCAGTGTGCCAATGCAGTTGTGTAGCCTAGAGAGCATGCCGGTTGACACCAGTGGAGAGTTTGATTTTATTCATCCCTGGGATGTGGGTATCGCTGGCTATGCCCAGCATTGATTGTCCACACCCGAGTTCCCTGGATGATATAATGCCTCCTTGAATCACTGCAGTCCTAGGGTACATAAGGACACGCACAGTGCTTTTAGGGAGGGAGTTCCAGGATCTTGACCCAGTGATGGTAAAGGAGTGGCCAATCCAAGACAGGATGGTGAGTAGCACAGAGGGGGATGCACAGGAGGTGGGGGTGTTCCTGTGTACTTGCTGCACATGCCGTCTAGGAGGCAGTGTTTGTGCATTTAGTTGCTGGCCTCTAATTGGATCTAGACGGCTCTAAGAGTCATTCATCCTAAAAAATTCAGGTAAGTTCCCAATTAACATTAAATTGGATGGGGGGGTGGACCTATAATGCATGCAAAGGGGTTACTAAATGCACCTCCTGGTCAGGCCCACTGCTGCAATCATTAAATTCTGCCATAATGTCAGTGCCACTGGTAAAGAGCAATATAATGTAATCACAGAGTCCAGTTCTTGGTCCACTGCCCAGGAGATAACAGCACTTTGGGTGTGTATCCAAGCACTTCTTAAATGCACAGATGCTGGTTGCTTCTTTTGTCACTTTTTCAGATAGCAAATTCGAGATTCCCCACCACCTGCTCAGTGAAAAGATTGCTTCTCACTCCCCCCTAATTCTTTGACAATTAATTTAAATATCCTCGGTGTCTGTCTCCCGGTTTTGACATCTCTGCGCAGGAAACTGGTGCATCTTTGTTCTCAATGTAACTACAGTCATTACAATTATAGATTGTGTGTGAAGTATTTTCCGAACACTTCTGACAGATCTGATAAACAAAACTCTTGCCTCACTTGCTTTGATCATTCTTACCCATTCTTCACCAGTGAGCATCAACTGCTTGTTGAGTCATTAGCACAAATCAAGGGTTAATTAGCCATGTAATTTGGATAAATAATGAATCAAAATCAAAACGCTGCTTCTGATCAAGTATCAGTGCAATCCAACTGCCTGATATCTGGAAATTAGGATCCACCTGTTATACTGAAACAGGTAATGTCGTGCAGAACCAGGGAGGCCAATTAAAATTCTTCTCACCTAAATGTGAAGTGAAATAAGCTTTGAATATGCATTGTGCTCATGTAGCACAAAGGTCAGTCAAACATAGCACCACCACCATCCTCAGCTCTATTTTACTATCCCCAAATTTGAGTGCCTGCTGTAACCCTTACATCTTTAGGGATCTCTGTGTTCCTCCAAAACTTCAGGCTGTTTCTTAACTGGTGGCGGTGGTCTTCCCTGGGACCCAAATGACAAGAAGAATTAATCCCTGATCCTAAAAATTTGAGGCAAGCTTGCCGTGATCTTGGACCATCATTATATGAAGTGAGCGTTCCAGCTTCACTAATCCCAACCCAGTCTGACTCAAATCCTAGTCAATTCCAGACAGCTGTTACATTTGGAGACCGTATAATAGAGTCCATTATTCTTCAAATGGAGATGCAGCAATGAAGGTCACTCTTTTTAAACTATGTGAAAAAAATAAGGTGTAGACAATGAGATGGCTCCTGAAGATAATTTTGTCAATGTCATTGATTCCTGTTGATTTTGGCTCAATAGGTAACTCTCTGGAATCTCTACCACATCTATATTCTTTATGGGGGAATCAGCAAGTTATTTGAGTACGAGGAGCTTAGATGAACAAGTGGTGATTTGGTTGAAGTGTCTAAGATTCTAAATGGTCTTGACAAGGTGAATGTGGAAAGGATTTTTCTTCTCGTGAGTGAGCCCAGAGCAAGGGGCACTGTTTAAAAATTAGGGCTCACCCTTTTAGGAGAGAGATAAGAGGATTTTTTTTCTCCCAGGGAGTTATGTGACTTTGGAATCTCTGCCTCAGAAAGCTGTGGAGGAGGTTTCACTGAATATTTTTAAGGCTGAGGTAGATAGATTCTTATTAGCTACAGCAAAGGTAATCGGGATAATGTAGAAATGTGGAATTCAGGACACAAACAGAGCCATCTTATTGAATGGTGGAGGAGGCTCGAGGTCAGCTCCAGCTCCTAATATAGTATCAGAGATAATGGGAACTGCAGATGCTGGAGAATTCCAAGATAAAATGTGAGGCTGGATGAACACAGCAGGCCAAGCAGCATCTCAGGAGCACTTTGATGAAGGGTCAAGGCCCGAAACGTCAGCTTTTGTGCGCCTGAGATGCTGCTTGGCCTGCTGTGTTCATCCAGCCTCACATTTTATCCAGCTCCTAATATGTCTATTTGTGATTAGGAAACAACAGCAAGACCACAGAATGAAACTCCCTGGAGTGCTTCATGGGAGGGCGGATGGGGAGGCCATGGTCTCGGGCTATTATTGCTGGACTGTTAATCCAGAAACAAAGCAGTGCTCAGGGGATCCAGGTTTGAGTCCTGCCATGCAGATAGTGGAATTTGAATTCAACGAAAACCTGGAATTAACAGTGTAACGATGACCATTGTCTATTGTTATAAAAACCCATCTGTTTCAATGATGTCTTTTAGGGAAGGAAAGTGCCATCCTTACCTGGTCTGGACTAAATGTGACTCCAGACCCACAGCGATGCCCTCTGGGTGGGCACTAAATGCTGGTCTAGCCAGTGACGCTCTCATTCAGTGAATTAATTTTACAAAACCGGATCACGATCAAACAAAATCCGAAACCAGAGGGAGATGATCAGTCAGTGACCAAAATCTGTAGGTTTTGAGGGTGCATCATAACAGGAAGAAGCGAAATGCAAACAACTGAGGGTATATTTGGAATGTGGACTAAATCTGGGATGATGAGTCAAAACAACTTGGTGCGAGTTAAGTTAAAGGCAGCAGAATTTTGAGTGAAGGTGGGCCATAGGAGGCTGGCCTGGAGGGCAACAGAACAGGCAAAAACAGAGCCTCATCAACAGCTGGATTCAAATTTCAGACAGTGTTCTAAATAGACACTACCAACAAGGATCATCAGGATGAGAAAGACTGACTAATTCATACCTTCCTCACCCAAAACAGAGACAGCCATTCTCCGCCTCATGAGACCAGCTATGAGGAATTACACCCAAGATCCTAAGTTGTTCCGCTACTGATTGTGTTAACTAGCTGAGCATTAGCAGCCATTCAGGATTTCTCATATCTATTCATTTTTGAGATCTGACATGAATTAGGAAAATCAATAGCTGCTTAAAACATTCCCCAAAAAACTAAATCATCAAGAGGTTAGCCACATTTCAAAAGTGTACAATCATGACATCTGCTGACAAAGAGTCAAGAGAATTAAATATGCTCTTCTGCCAGCATAAACCCATTAAGTGGGAGTCTGAACAACATGCCTCCAGGAGCCTACTGACCTTCAATGAAATGTCTGCTGTTGTCCTCCCACGGTGTTGCAAGCAAAAGCTTTTCACAGCCATGCAGCATTTTATGAATGACTGAACACACACCTTCAATATAATTACCTGAGAAAGAACTCTCCACAGGAGCTGTAATTCACAGGCAAGTGTGGGTTGCTGTTACAAAGCTGGCCTAGAGAAGCTTGCCTGCAACTGGGATTGGAGCTTGGGAAAATGGCGTGGAATGGTAATTTTGCTGGACCTATAACCCAGAAGTTTATAGGTATGAGGCTGGAAAAGCACAGCAGGTCAAACAGTATCCGAGGAGCAGGAAAGTCAGTGTTTTGGGCCGAAACCCTTAGTCAGGACTGAGGAGGGGGAGGGGAGCCCAGAAATAAAGAGAGGGAGGGTGACGGGGCTGGGGAAAGGGTAGGAGAGATGGCAGGTGGATGCAGGTAGGGGGCTATTGTGATTGGTCCGTGGGGAGGGTGGAATCGATAGGTGAGTGGGAAGATAGACAAGTTAGGTCAGGTCAGGAGGGGGAGTGCTAGACATGGAAGGCTGGGGGAACAGAGCGATTTTGAAGCTGGAGAAGTCAATGTTAGGGCATTTGGGGTGTAAGCTTCCAAGGCAAACTATCAGGTGTTGTTCCTCCAGCTTATGTTTGACCACAATCTGACAGTGGAGGAGGCCACAAATGGACATGTCTTCAGGGGAGTGGGAGGGAGAATTAAAATGGATGGCAGCTGGAAGGTCGGGTTGCTAAATGTGTGCAGAGCACAGTACTCCATGAACCAGAGCCCAATGGCCTTCACATTGACCTCGCCAGCTTCAAAATCCCTTCACCCTCAGCCTTATCCCATGTGCAGCCCTCCTTCTCCTGACCTAGCCTAACCTGTCCATCTTCCCACTCACTTATTCACTCCACCCTCCCCTAAGACCAATCACAATAACCCCCTACCTCCATCCACCTGTCACTGTCTCTCCTACCCTTCCCCCAGGACCTGCCCCCTCCCTCTATTTATTTCTGGGCTCCCCTCCCCCCTCCCCAACCCTGACAAAGGGTTTTGGCCTGAAACGTTGATTTACCTGCTCCTTGGATGCTGTCTAACATATGTGCTTTTCCAGCCTCACACCTATAGACTCTGGCTCCCAGCATCTGCAGTCTTTATTGTCTCTCTGTAACCCAGCAGCCCAGGTTAATGCTCTGGTGACATGAGATCGAATCCCATGACAGCAGATGAAGGTGTTTGAATTCAACAATAAAATCTGGAATTGAAAGCTAGTCTAAGTGACAGCAACCATGAAACTAACATTGTTTCACAGATAGTAGGAACTGCAGATGCTGAAGAATCTGAGATAACAAGGTGTAGAGCTGGATGAACACAGCAGGCCAAGCAGCATCAGAGGAGCAGGAAAGCTGACGTTTCGGGCCTAGACCCTTCTTCAGAAATGGGGGAGGGGAAGGGTATTCTGAAATAAATAAATAAAGGAGCAGATAGGTGGAGAGGAGATGGGCAGGTCAAGGAGGTGGGGATGGAGCCAGTAAAGGTGAGTGTAGGTGGGCAGGTAGGTTGGGGGTTGGTCAAGCAAGGGAAGACAGCCAGGTCAAGGAGGTGGGGATGAGGCTGGTAGGTAGGTGGTGGGGGTGGGGGTTGAGGTGAGAGGAGTGGATAGGTGGGAGAAAGGATGACAGGTTAGGGAGGTGGGGATGAGCTGGGCTGGTTTTGGGATGCAGTTGGGGGAGGGGAGATTTTGAAGCTTGTGAAGTCCACATTGATACCATGGACTGCAGGCGAAATGAGGTGCTGTTCTTGCAACCTTAGGGTGGCATCATTGTCTGCTCCTTTATCCATCTTCCATCTGTCTCCCTCTCTCTCTCTATTTACTTCAGAATCCCCTTCCTCTCCCCCTTTTCTGAAGAAGGGTCCAGGCCCAAAATGTCAGCTTTTCTGCTCCTCTGATGCTGCTTGGCCTGCTGTGTTCATCTAGCTCTACATGTTGTTATCTCAGATTCTCCAGCATTGGCAGTTCCTACTATATCAACGTTCCCTCAGTATTGCTGCATCAAAATCCTGGAATTCCTTCCCTAATAGTATTGTGGATCTGCCTACCGCACATTGACTGTAGCAGTTCAAGAAGACAGCTCACCTCACCCCCACCTTCTCAAGGAGCAACTAGTGACCGGCAATAAATACTGGGTCCAGCCAATAATGCACACATCCCACAAGTTAATAAAATGGTCATACAGAAGTATTAACAGAATGAGAAGACAGTAACATATCATTTACTCCTTAGCCCACACACCTCCTTATTTTCCGCACATAAATTGACATTTTCCCAGCCACCATCAGTTCTGTGGAAGGGTCACTGGACCAGAAACGTTAACTCTGTTTTCTCCTTCATCGATGCTGCCAGGCCTGCTGAGCTTTTCCAGCAACTTTGTTTTTGAACATAAGAGAACTGTTTGATAAACACACCAGTGGTATATTAATCAGACACACTCTACAGTTGTGCTATGTCAGCTGATCTCAGTCTAGAAAGATGCTAATGTAGTCTCAAGCTTCAGAAAGTGTGACAAGTCTGCCCCACAAAATCACAGACCTAGTGTTTTGATGGAAAAAAGACTTGCATTTCTATAGTACTTTCACAATTTCTTTGTGTCCTAAATCACTTTGCACCCAATGCAGTGCTTTTGAAATGCAGTGACTGCTGGTCTAATGTAGGAAACAGCTGATTTATTTGCAGCAAACTCCCACAAACTACAAATTGACAGAGACCAGATAATCTAGTTCGCTGTCTGAGACAGGAATATTGGTCAGGACACTGGGAAGAACTCACTTCCTCTTCATCAAAATACTGCCACATGGTGTTTAATGGCCACCTGAGAAAGCAGATGGGGAATTAATTTAATATCACATCTGAAAGTCAGTAGCCCCAACAGTGCAACACTGTGTCAGCACTGCTGCCTGGAATTTTGTGTTCAAGTCCTGGGATGGGATTGAACCTGCAACCGTCTGACTCAGAAGTGAGAATGTTGCCAATGAGCCATGGTTGACACTACAAGATACTGGATGCACCTGGGAGGTGCTTGCGATGACCACCTGGAGAGATTCATAGATGATCAAATGATTGTCTCACAGGAGATTATTCAGTTTGCTGTGTGCATGTCAGCTGTCTGTGTGGATAACTCACCTCATCTCACTTTCTCACCTGTTCCCTGCCAACTTGCTGACATTTTCTCTTCAGGTAATTACCAAGTATGTTCTTGATAGCCTTGAATGAACTTGCCTCATCAGTTTCTCCAACCTGATCATGTAACCGAAGTCTGATATTCCTGAAAGCGTCCCTGTGAATCTTCTCTGCACCTTCTCAAACGTTTTCACATCCTTCCTACAGTGTGGAACTCAACAAAGAACCAAGCAGCATTTTCTACAAATTTATCACAACTTCTTTGCTCTTGTAACTGGAGGCTTCAGGCAGGGGAAGAAAAAGGCTGTCACTTAATTTAGTTGCATTTTCTGAAGAAATTATAGCATTGGGAGGCAGGGATAGTTCAGTTGAGATTATTCTAGTGGATTTAAAAATATTGCCTACTCTGAAATGATTTGGCTGGGGTATTTAAAGTAATTAAAGGACTAGACTTCATTCATATGAGCAGATTTATTCCAGCAGTCAGAACCTAGCATCATGTATACATGCTATGCAAGGGTTGAAACCTTTTTCCAATGATACTAGACCTATCAGACAAGCTAATGCTTACATAGTAGATGATACCTTGCTGCATACCTTCAAAAGAGAAGTGGAACATTTCTGGGTTGGAATGGAGATCAGAGCTTAGAAAAAGTGTGGTGAATAATTAATATAAATTAAGGTTACCATGGTCTCCCAAAACGGGTCAGATAGCAATTGCTGGATTTTTCCCACAGGACTTGCTGTAGAATTTTTCTTCAGTTCTTTTGCTTATTGTGGACAGTATGGGGGTGCTTGTCAATCATGACACTGCAGGAGAACACTGTAAGGACTAGCTGGGCCTTACCTGTGCACCAACTTCCTACTTGTGTTTCTTTGATCAGGTCTACTTTGTAGCTGATACAATTTGACTTCTGTGGCTCACACCCAAGAAGGGGAAACTCACAGGGTCCTCACTCTCCATCACTGTGGAAATAGTCTGTGCGTGGACAGTGAAAGGAAAGGGTTCAGTTGTGGTCAAGTCAAAAAGCCTGCCAATTCTTGTAAATAAAGGAAGACATTTGGAAAATGGAACACCCAGGGTATTCAGCAGAGACACGCAGGGTGAAAAAAATAAAGAGGCAAACCTATAAACACAGACCATGTTAATAAAATGTGAGGCTGGATGGACACAGCAGGCCCAGCAGCATCTCAGGAGCACAAAAGCTGACGTTTCGGGGCCTAGACCCTTCGGATACACAGACCATGTACTGGTTTGTGTTTAGCCAAGCAGTATTAAAAGCACATGTGATCTCAGTACTGGGTTCAAACCCATCCTATATACACTGACAGACTAGTAAATGTATTTGTCTAATTTGCATATGATGGGTCATTAATATTTATTACACTGTCCTGATATCATTCTCGATTGGAATCGAAGGTTTTAATAGATATACGTTCCCCCACCTGAGGCTCCTTGTCTCATGAAATCAAACCTGACGCCTCTCTGAGAGATGAAGTAACAGCCTCATAAATCACAAATACTTGAGAAAAAGGCAATCAAGAGATTTGCATTCTTGAATTCCGATGGCTCATTCCAGTCACAGACCGTGGCATGTCACCATCACATTAGCAGGATAGCAATGATCCGGACACATAGATACATCCAGAATCATTCTTCTATTAGTTGCATGAGGCTTTGCACTCCTGTGCCTAGGAACACAGTCTCAGGCTAACAATTCCTCCCTGCTAAAAGATTTGTGAACTTTTATTCATCCTGTTGAAAATGTTAAAACATTAATAAGAGATATTCTAGCAACAGCAAAATTCATTATTTTGTATGTGTGTTTATTATTCCTTTCAAAGCTCTATCAAATCGGTAGGAAATAGAATTGTGACAGCCAGGCTTCATTTTGAATAATGCAGAGTTACAGCGTCTGCTCTTCATGAAATGAATTGTTCCTTTCAATCACATGAATGATTT
Organism: Stegostoma tigrinum; assembly: GCF_030684315.1. Classification (NCBI taxonomy): domain Eukaryota; kingdom Metazoa; phylum Chordata; class Chondrichthyes; order Orectolobiformes; family Stegostomatidae; genus Stegostoma; species Stegostoma tigrinum. The sequence continues at coordinate 5,061,048 of NC_081395.1, read as the reverse complement.
TTATTCAAGTTTCAGAAGTAATTTCTATAAATTTAGCATTGTGTGAAAACTTGCAACAGCACTGCTGGAGCAACCTCAAATACAGGCAGTGCAGAAGGCTCAATACAAAGACTTTCTGCACAAACTGTTCAATCCCAATGGACCAAATCCTTTTCCCTCAATCCCAGTGTACTCAGTCACAAGGGATAACGTCCTTTCCTATTCACTCCGACTTTTCATAATCCCAATGGATACAAATCTCTTCCCATTCACTCCCACTGTACACAATCCCAATGCACACAAACCCCTGTCCATTCACTCCCACTGCACACAATCCCAATGGACACAAACCTTTCCTATTCACTCCCACAGTACACAATCCCAATGGACACAATTCCCTTTCCCATTCACTCCCACTGCACACAATCCCAATGGACACAAACCCCTGTCCATTCACTCCCACTGTACACAATCCCAATGGGAAGGGTTTGTGCCCATTCATTCCCAGCGTACGCAATCCCAATGAATACGATCCCCTTTCCCATTTACTCCCACTGCACACAATCCCAATGGGCACAAACCCCTGTCCATTCACTCCCACCGCACACAATCCCAATGGACAAAAACCCTTCCCATTCACTCCCACTGTACACAATCCCAATGGACGCAAACCCCTTCCCATTCACTCCTAATGTATACAATCCCAAAGTTCTCAAATCCCTTCCAATTCATTCCCATTGTACTCAACACCCCTCCAAGTCATTCCCACTGCATGCAATCCCAGGTAAAGTTGCTATGCTCCCAAACGGCTGCTCTCTCATTAGAGAGTGAGAGAGAGAGAGAGAGAGAGAGAGAGAGATGGAAGACAGGTAGTGAGTTCAACCTAACAGTCACCATGCCTCTGGCAACAGGTGAAGTTGAAAAGGCAGGATCTTCGTGGTAACCTCAGCAAGCAGGGAAACTGAATCTTTGCTGTTGGCAAACCAGCCAACTGAGCTAATCTATCCCCCAGGCTGGACAGCTGGCTTGCGATGCAGAGTGACCAAAATTGCAAGGATTGAATTTCCACACTATTTAAGGTTAGGATGAAGGTCCTCCTTCTCAACCTTGCACCTCACCTGAGGGGCAGTAAACTTCAGTTAAACACACCACCAGTCATCTCTCTCTCTCTCTCTAATGAGAGAGTCCTCTGGGATCATGACAACTTTAACTTTTCTTTCACAATCCAAATGGACCCACTTGTCCACCTGCTACCCAGTAAATCATGCTTGGAGTATAAAAAGAAAATCTTAGTTGTGTGAGGCCTTTGATGACCCAAAATAATGTACAGTGAAAGATGTACATGTTTTGTAATGTCAGAATTGTGCCAGCCAATTTACAAACAAAAAATTGTGATAATGACCAAGTAACGTTGTTTTGTGAATTTGGTTGAAAGGTAAATTTATTTGACAGTAGACTTACTCTTTTTTTGAAATAATGCTGTACAGTCTTTTACACTCATTCGAGAGAATAGGACTATGATTATAGGTGCATTAGGTAGCAATTCTGTCATTGCTAACCCAATATAGCCTCTATGATAATGCAACACTCTCCAGTAAGTAGTATCTCTACACCACAGAACTGAGAGGGTCTTATGGTGCACTGGTTGTGTCCATGCTGCTGGACCAGGAGGTCTGGGTTCAAGTTCCAACTGCTCCAGAGATGTGTAATAACATCTCTGATTGGGTGGGCTTAAATAAAAGCACAGGGAACAGCAGCCCCTAGTGAAATGGTTGTTGCTTTCTTAACTTAGGGTTCTTGTGATTCAGTGATACTTGTACCCAACTCTGGTCCAGGAGACTTGGCTTCAAGTCTCACCTGTTCCAGAGATAAGTTTTAACATCTCTGAGCAGGTTGATTAGGAAAATAATGAAGTGTCAGTCCAGTTTCTGCAGTGGGACATGAGTCCACAACATTCCCAACCCATTTTGACATGACTGAACAGAAGCAGACAGAGTAAGGAAAAGACAAAGAAGTAGACCAGAACATGAATCACAAAGCAGCTTAATAAAAAGTACACAAAACATTTACATCATGTTCCAACTGAAAAGGAGGAGGGAAAATTTTGGTCTCAATCTGTATATCACTTATTGTAAAAAAAATTAACTTGATGTTCAGGATATATGAATCTTGGCAGTTCCTTTTTGTTCTTTTCTTCTTATCAGAATTTTTTTCAAACCGCTGTAGGAAGCAGTTTCAAAGATTGTGCCTAAGATAGCCTATTTAATGTTTGTATCCACAAAGCAGCTTTTATTTGGGAGGGTGTTAAATTCATGTTTATACTTAACAGCTTTCTCTCCTCATGGTGGATTGTGGTTCCAGCATTGCTGTCAGCTCTCCTCTAATGTGTACGAATTCCCATTTAGTTATCATGGGCTCAAACAGCGAACGTCAACAGAATGTTCCACTTCTTTATGACAAGAAAATACCACCTGTCCCATTATTGCTCACCTTAACAGCTTGGCTTTGCAACTTCCTACACTAACCACAGCAAGCAATAGTAATGTTGATCCTCCTGTGAGGCAAAAGAACATAAAACTTGTGACCAATTAGAAGAAAACTCTAGGAAATTCCTCAATGAATCCTGAAGTCAGTCAATCAGCTGATCTCTTAGGGTTTGTGATGATCATTAGATATACCCAACTAAAACTCTGCTCCCTTCTGTGAGATCATTAGAGATTGGAGGTTATGTAGGTCATCTGCTGTTCCAGCCTGTTCTGCCATTTCATAAAATCACAACTAATCTAATTGTGGTTTTAATTCACTTACCTGCCTGAACCCCAACAACTCTTGGTTTCCTTTGATCAAATATCTCTCTACCTCAGCCACTAAATATTCCATGACCACTGCTCCCTACGGAAGACAATTTCACAGAGCCCATACCCTGAGAGAAAATTTCTCTTTATCTCTGTGTCTTACATGGAAGACTTACCTTCTTTTTAAACTTGTTCCCTATAGCTGGTTCCTCCACGAGGGGATACATCCTCTCTGCATTACTTTGTCAAGTTCCCTGAGGTTCTTTTAAGTGTCAAGAGAATCACCCCTCACTCTTTTTAACTCCAATGTGGATTGACCCAATATTCTTTGGGGCATTGTGCAGAGCTGGAAAAAAATAACTCTTCATCTTTAATATTGCTCAAAAGTTTAAGAATATAACATTCAAGAATGTCTCCGTAATCCCTCCGGAAATGTGTACCACTCATTTTAGTTGCCTTTGAAGATTACTCCCTGACCTTACCACAAGCTGCATGGCACTGTCAAACTGCAACTGTGTATTTACCTTTAATCATCTAAGCCAGAGTCAAACGTTTCAAGTCCCACTTTGCCAATGTTTATCATTCTGTAATGCGGTTTATTCAGTGTGTTTAAAACTGTAAAGCAGATTAGGGTCTCCCATCACTGTGCCTTGTTTCACATGTAAAAGACTCTGTGGCCACAGTGGTTAACACTAACCTAACCGACCCTGACATGTAAAAGCTAACGGAACCCAAATTTTCCACACAGCCAACGGCATTATCAGTCTTTGACTCTAAATCCAGCACAGTATTGTATTCCATCTTGTCAGATTCCCTGTGGATAGGTTAAGTTAAAGTCTTTCCTTGTACCATATGTGTGTAATTCCAAATGTTAATTCAGTTGTGATTCTAGGTGCTCCCTCTATGGCCAACATATTTCCCTGTGGTACAATTTTGGCATGGTTCACAGCACTCAAGGTAGAAACATTTCAGACAAACAGAAGAATAACAACAGCCCTATGCCTGCCTTATCCATATGAACACTTCACAGCAAGCGAATGAACAAACCAACCCTGACTGATTTCTCTTTTCCCACTCAACTGTGGGGCCACTCATTTTGCCCACACTGAAGTCCTGGCAAAGAAATGATCCCATCCTACCGTGCAATGCAATTTTCTTAACTGATCTTGGGCTTCTGCCAAAGTTCATCTCTCACCTGCCGCCATGAGTGGTGCCAGGGAAAAGTGATGTCTTTCCCAACTTCTCTGCAAACACAACATCTCATTCCCGTACCTCCAACCCTCCAAAACCAGGCAAAGCTCTGTGGGGAGTAAGATCGGGGAAAGTGGAGGATCTCATTACTCCACAGCACAGAATCAAAACAAGCTAGCTCTCTGCACACCATGCTGAGTGTGCAAATGAGGGGATGTTCTCGGGGTTTCCTGATGCCTTCTCCACTACAGTGTTAGTCCTTGAAGACTCCTCTTTGGGAAACAAATGCAAAGCGAGCCAGCTGAATCAATGATTGTGCTCAGCTTCCCCTCATTTGATCCTTTGGAATTTTTGCCTTGCAAAACAGTATCATCCCTTTCAGATGTTTATTCGCATTTTCAATTGACAGAACATATTCTGATTCCAAAGACAGACTAGATTTGTGTGTGAAGTAGAGCTTTCATTGTGTGCTGATGATCATTAGCTTAATAAAGCAGAACCCTCTGCTCAGCAGCCACAACTCCTCTGTTTCCAGGGTATGAACAGAAAGTGCATTATAGATCAGGCTGTGTTGTGATGAGATGATTCATTTGGTTTCACTATTAACGAGGGGAGTTGTAAACAGCAGGCATTGTATCTGGGGTCATGGCAGAGCAGTGGTGGTCATTTGCAGACTGCTTTCCATTTCCTTCCTGTTTATCCTCTGCAAAATGTGGCTATGGCCTCACTTCAAGGTGCAATTAGCAGTAATGTCAATGAGGCCCAGGTTAACCTCAGCAGCTGGTGGAATTTAAATTCAAATTAATTTATTTAAAAAAACTAGAATATCAAGCTTGTCTTAGTAATGGTGACCATGGGAACTATTATCAATTATTGTGAACACCCATTCAAGATCGCGCCGACACAGTGCAACTCTTTGCAAGCTCTCTACAGCAGATCTTATTCCATTGAACCCCTACAGTGTGGAAACAGGCTCTTTGGCCCAACAAGTCCACACCGACCCTCCAGACATCCCAGCCAGACCCATCCCCCTAAAACACACCTAATCTACACATCCCTGAACATCCCTGGGCAATTTAGCACGGCCAATCCACCCTAACCTGCACATCTTTGGACTGTGGGAGGAAACCGGAGCACGTGGAGGAAACATGCAGACACAGGGAGAATGTGCAAACTCCACACAGACAGCCACCCGAGGGTGGAATCGAACGCAAGCCCCTGGTACTGGGAAGCAGCAGTGTTATCCACTGAGCCACCTTATTTCTTACAATCACTCTGCACTTTTAAACATGAAATCTAAGTGTACCTCAGAAGGGCAGCCGACATCATCAAAGGCCACTCCCACCCCAGTTATAATCTTGTTCAAACTCTTCCATCAGGCAGAAGATACAAAAGCTTAAACACTGAAACAATAGGTTCAGGGACAGCTTCTTCTCTGATGCTATTAGACTTCTGAATAGACATCCCAAATTTCAAATCTAATGTTGATCTCACTTTTGTGCAGCCTCTGTGCAGCCACAACTTTGTATTCCTCTCTGTTCAATCACCGTCTGACCTTTTATGTTATGGTGTGCCTGTACAGTATGCAAAACAAAACTTTTCACTGTACTTAGGTATACTTGACAATCTGTGCTGGCAAACCATTGCAGTTGCTGCTGGTATGTGGACTCAAGAGCAAATGAGTCCCACACGGCCTGACTTAACATAGAACATAGAACAATACAGCGCAGAACAGGCCCTTCGGCCCACGATGTTGCGCCGATCCATGAACTAACCTAAGCCCCTCCCCCTACACAATCCCATCATTCTCCAAGATAATAAAATGTGAGGCTGGATGAACACAGCAGGCCAAGCAGCATCTCAGGAGCACAAAAGCTGACGTTTCGGGCCTAGACCCTTCATCAGAGAGGGGGATGGGGGGAGGGAACTGGAATAAATAGGGAGAGAGGGGGAGGAGGACCGAAGATGGAGAGTAAAGAAGATAGGTGGAGAGGGTGTAGGTGGGGAGGTAGGGAGGGGATAGGTCAGTCCAGGGAAGACGGACAGGTCAAGGAGGTGGGATGAGGTTAGTAGGTAGCTGGGGGTGCGGCTTGGGGTGGGAGGAAGGGATGGGTGAGAGGAAGAGCAGGTTAGGGAGGCAGAGACAGGTTGGACTGGTTTTGGGATGCAGTGGGTGGGGGGGAAGAGCTGGGCTGGTTGTGTGGTGCAGTGGGGGGAGGGGATGAACTGGGCTGGTTTAGGGATGCAGTAGGGGAAGGGGAGATTTTGAAACTGGTGAAGTCCACATTGATACCATATGGCTGCAGGGTTTCCAGGCGGAATATGAGTTGCTGTTCCTGCAACCTTCGGGTGGCATCATTGTGGCAGTGCAGGAGGCCCATGATGGACATGTCATCAAGAGAATGGGAGGGGGAGTGGAAATGGTTTGCGACTGGGAGGTGCAGTTGTTTGTTGCGAACTGAGCGGAGGTGTTCTGCAAAGCGGTCCCCAAGCCTCCGCTTGGTTTCCCCAATGTAGAGGAAGCCGCACCGGGTACAGTGGATGCAGTATACCACATTGGCAGATGTGCAGGTGAACCTCTGCTTAATGTGGAATGTCATCTTGGGGCCTGGGATAGGGGGTGAGGGAGGAGGTGTGGGGACAAGTGTAGCATTTCCTGCGGTTGCAGGGGAAGGTGCCGGGTGTGGTGGGGTTGGAGGGCAGTGTGGAGCGAACAAGGGAGTCACGGAGAGAGTGGTCTCTCCGGAAAGCAGACAGGGGAGGGGATGGAAAAATGTCTTGGGTGGTGGGGTCGGATTGTAAATGGCGGAAGTGTCGGAGGATAATGCGTTGTATCCGGAGGTTGGTAGGGTGGTGTGTGAGAACGAGGGGGATCCTCTTGGGGCGGTTGTGGCGGGGGCGGGGTGTGAGGGATGTGTCGCGGGAAATGCGGGAGACGCGGTCAAGGGCGTCAAGGGGGTCAAACCCATCATTATCCATATGCTTATCCAAGGACTGTTTAAATGCCCCTAATGTGGCTGAGTTAACTACATTGGCAGGCAGGGCGTTCCACGCCCTTACCACTCTCTGAGTAAAGAACCTGCCTCTGATGTCTGTCTTGAATCTATCACCCCTCAATCTGTAGCTATGCCCCCTTGTACAAGCTGAAGTCATCATCCTCGGAAAAAGACTCTCACTGTCAACCCTATCTAATCCTCTGATCTTGAGTAAGAAAACTCACACGGCGGTTATCAGGACAGCACCACACCCTGGGAAGTCTCCCTACATGTGGGCTGGAACAATTAAATTGCTCAGTGACATCCAAATTGGAACTGAATAAAATTAACGTTTGGTTAAATGGTCACCCACTTTCAGCAGAGGTTGATACTGATGCAGCTGTATCTATGGTTTCAGAATTGCTCTTTAGCAGGATTCACTCAGGATTCCCAGTCCTTAAGCATTAGGCCTCAGCCAGACTGAGAACATACACTGGGGAACCGGTGTATATTAAGGGTGCTCCTGCTGTTCTGGTCTCCAATCAGAAGCAGTTGGTGCACTTACCATTGTGGCAGAAAAAGCTTGGACCCTAGACTTTTGGAGCAGAATTGGTTGAGAAAGAAAAGATTCCCTACACTGGCTCAATATATTTCAATTAGAAATGGCTGCATCAGTGAAGTCCGAGTGAAATATGCAGGTGATTTTCAGGAAGGGCTTGAGACTATCAAAGGGATAAAAGCCACTTTACATGTTGACCATGAAGCAATTCTGAGAATTTGCCAGGCTTGCCCATTGCCATTTCCCTTGTGGGCAAGAGGCAGAAATCAGGAGGCTGGAGAGTGAAGGAATCATCAAACCAGTGTAGTTTGCGAAATGGGCAGCACCGGATGTGAAGCCCGATGGCTCGGTTTGCCTTTGTGGGGATTTTAGGCTAACTGATTCTTGCAGCTGGATAAATACCCAATCCCTCAATTTCAGGGATTGTACACAATGTTGGCAAGGGCTGGGGGGGTGGAGGGAGACTGTCCTTTACGAAGCTGGACATGAGCCACATCTATCTGCAATTGCAACAGGATGAGGAGTCCCAGAATTACCCTATAATTTATACCCCTAAGGGTTTGTATCAATACGCAAGACTGCCATGTGGGGTATCATCAGCTAGTGCCCTGTTCCAGCGGACCATGGAGAACATTTTACCAGGGCTACCCAGATTACCATTTATCTGGATGACGTACTAATAACTGAGAAGACCAATAAAGACTATTTGGAGAACTTGGACAGAATGCTGAAATGTTTCTCCCAAATAGGTGTGTGCCTTTGAAGGGAAAAATGTGTTCCAGGGATTCCAAATGACCTACTTGGGTTACAGAGTCAACAAAACCAGGTTGCATCTGTTGTAAAATAAAGTGAAGGCTATCAAAGGAGCCTCAACTCCCGTGTCTGTACCATTGTTTAGGTCTTTCCTTGATTAATGAATTACTACAGAAAATTCATATGGAACCTGGCCTCCATTGTGGCACCCTTACACCTGCTATTGAGAATGGGTCAGCCTTGGGAATGGTCATGTAGCCAAGAAATAGCCTTGAGGGAAGTGAAAAAGCAGCTAAGGTATTGGCCGTCTATGATCCAAAGTCAGATGCAGTGCTTACATGGGATGCCTCCCTGTACGGTATTAGGGTCGTTTTGGCTCAACAGTGGCCCAATGGAGAGGAACGCCCAATGATGTATGCTTCTCAGACTTTGGCTGACGCTGAACACAAATATTCCCAGATAGAGGAGGAAGGTTTGGCACTCATCTTTGGCGTGAGGAGGTTCCACCAGTACCTTCACCGATAGGAGTTTGTCATAGTAACAGATCACAAAACCCTGCTAGGGCTACTGAAGGAAGACAAGATGGCGCCGCCCAGAACTACCGGTAGAATTCAGCACTGGGCCCTTAAACTCAGCGTGTACAAGTACAAGCTAGAACACCATTCAGGGAGACACTTGGCTAATGAGGATGCCTCAAACTACCTCCCATTGGCAGATACTCCACTGGTGGTGCCTCCCCTGGAAGATACCATTTTGGTTTTGAACTTCCGGGACACCCTTCCATTCATCACTGACAATATCCGACCGTGGACACAAGAACATCCTGTCCTATAGAAACTAAAACAGCTGGTGGTAATGGGGGAAACAGACAACCATCACAACCTAAACTGAAACCTTTCTGGACCTGCCACGACCAGGTCACTGCAGAAGGTGGCATATTACTGTGGGGAGCAAGGGAGATTGTCTCGACTAAATGTCACCGCCAGATCTTGGCCAAACTTCACCAGGGTCATCCTAGGGGTTTCCAAGATGAAGGTACTAGCAAGAAGCTATACCTGGTGGCCAGGATTGAATGCCAACATAGCTGTATTGCTGGGGCAGTGCCCAGAGTGCCAACAAGGACAAAAGTTGCCACCAGCAGCGTCCGCACGTTTGTGGGAATAGCCAGGAAATTCCTGGACTCAATCACTTGTCAACTATGGCAGTCCTTTCATGGGTTCAATGTTCCTGGTCATCGTGGTTGGACGTGCATAAAGTTCGTTTGGCAAACTCAGGGATGATGATTGAAAAGCTGAGAGTGTTGTTCGCAGTACATGGACTCCCAGGTGTATTGAACATGGACTATGGGAAGTCATTTACCAGCAGGGATTTGAATATTTCCAAAAATCAAATGACACATGGAACATGAGGCCAGCTCCATACCATCCATCGTCCAATGGTCTAGTGGAAAGAGTGGTTTAAACGTTGAAGGCAGGCTTATAGAAGCAGCCTACATCGTCACTTGATAACAAATTGTCCCGGTTCCTGTTCGATTATAAGATCACCCAACATGCAACAACAGGGGTGGCTTTAGCAGAGCAGCTGATGGGGAGAAAACTCTGCACCAGGTTAAACCTGATATTACCAGACCTCGGGGCAGGGTGAATGCCAATGCCAGCCACATGCTGCTTCTAAGCGAGAAAGACAATTTCATTTTTAAAGGGTGAAGTGTGGTGCCATAACTATGGGAGTGGCCCTGTACGGGTACGAGGCAAAGCTGACATGAGGTTAGGCCCCATCACTTTACAAAGTTTGGGCAGGTTGTAAAGTCCTGAACAAACATGTGGATCACCTGAAAGCTGTTACCTCACAAATGGGACAGGAGCAAAACATACCTGGCTCCTCAGAACAGCCAGAAAGCTTGTCAGAAACTGTAGGTTCTCCCCCTCTGTTTAGTGTCGAGCTAATCTCAAGAGTCTGTGATGGAGACAGCCTTGATACCATTACTGACAGAAGAAAAGGAGGAAATTCTCCCGATACTCCAAATGTAAAAGGCAGGTTACGGTCCAGTACACACCGAACATATCAGAGTCTGAATCAGAGGAACCCGACTTAGAGCCAAAATGTCACAGGAAAAGCTACAAGCCAAAGAGTAGGCCTACATCTCCAGACTTAGGAGGGGGTGGGGAATGTAGTGATTGGAACCAGATTGACCTTGTTGACTACTATGTCATTAATTGGCCCAGGCTAACAACCCCAATTAGGAAAGGCCTGTCTGACCAAGATAACCAGGAGATTAGTTCTCCTGAGTCCTGGTGCCTGACCCCGAGCTGACTAGCCACAGCCAGTGTATTGTGCCCAAGTAAATAAAGGGTGATGTAGAGATAGGATACTGACCTCAATGCAGTGAATTCAGACACTGAGTCATGTCAAAAGATATTAGAGCAGGTAGCTGAAAGCAGGGTCAAAGAAGTAGGTTTTAAGGAGCCTCTTAAAGAAGAGAGAGGCAGAGATGTCAGATGGGCATTCCAGTGCTTCGGGTCTTGGCAATGAAAGGCACAGCTAAACACTATGGCCAGGTTTGAGTTACTTTAATGGAAGATGAGAGGGTTCCCTGAAACATATCTCTTCTTATAGATACTCAGACACACGTAAATTTACAGGCCTTCATGCACAATTACATTTTGATCAAATATTGAAACTAACCTACTGTTTATGAAACTGATTCAAATAACTCTTCTCTCACTAGACAGCTTAGCTATAGTAAGTACAAACAACAGTTCATCTAAGATCATAACTGAATATTTTGTGAGAAAGCAGGAACCACAGAAAAATGAATTAAAGCAGTTACAATTTTAGACACTTTCAAATTTCAAATTCCCTTAAAAAACTTTCAACTCAGGAGCATCTGAGCGCACAGTAAGTGTAATACCAGTATGAGCAGCATTATCATTTTAATATTCTGGTGGGCATGAGGAAATCAAGTTCAGCTCCCTGCTCTTGTGAAATTACTATTTATTTTTATTAATGAGATGACAGTTCATTTCAAAGGAGATTTTTCTACTTAACCTAGATCATTGGAGAGTAGAACTGGGCACTGGATAGATGAGACCTGACAGGGAAGGAATCGCTTGGGAGACTCTGACTGAGAGATTCTCCTGACCTTCCGCTCATTTCCACCAGGACCTGGCAGGGTCAGGTCACCAAGGCAATGTTTTCTTCTTCCATTTTCTGAACAAATGTGGTATACACATCACAATAATGTCGATTTACCAAAGGTTTAACATTAGAAAATGACATCAAGTGGCTTTTCTTGACCTTCTAGGCACAAGCTACATATCAATGCCTCCCCACTCCCTGCCCCCTTTTTCATGCCAACATCACTATAAATATCTAGATATGGAATTTCACTAAACATAAAGCTGCCATTCATATCCAATGATACTAAGAATTATGGGCTGGACTTTACCAAAACTTGGCCAAATGTCCATTGCTCAAAGGGTTTCTCTCTACAAGCCAAGGCAAGCATCTCATTTGGTGCAGAGATCAACATAGTCTTTGCTGATTTTCTGTTCTGACTCAAATGTGACTGTCCTGCCTATCGTTGGTTGAAACTTTCTGCTCTGTGTGGCTCAGTGCCATTGTAAGAAGGGGAGGTCATTCTGTCCCTCAAGCCTGTCTACTATTCATTTAAAGCATGAATAATCACGTTGTTAACAAAACAAGGTAGAAGTTGCACCTTACTTCACATACATATATCCCATTCTCAGTGTGGGAACCACTAAAGTACACAGCTAAAGGGATATAGTGTCATGGCAGCTTGCTTGAAATTGCTTATACTACTTTTTTGCGATTGATTCCCAACAAATAGACTTTGCACATGATAGCAGTGGGAAATGTAACGGTGCTAACATCCACACCAGTGCCACTCTGTAAACGGTTCTTGGATCTTTCAATATACCACTGGAACCATTGCTTCCCTCAGTGATATCTAAACATGCTGAGCCACCACAATAGTTCTGATTAATCTCAGTAACCCTGGAGTAGGCAGGGTTAAAAAAATGCAAACCAGTGCTTCTGCTCCTGATCAGCATCCAGCTTGCCTGCAGTGAAGTGAATGCTTGCGCATCAAATGGAACCAGGCCCTGACCCTCACAGTCAAAATGTCTGACAGAAGAAGTGGCCTTGTGGGTGAAATAGCAGAGGCCTGCTGAAACCCATGAAGTTCGGCTTCAGCAAATGCCAGCAGGTTCTGGCAAGGAAGGATGACTAAAACATAAGATGAAATTCTGGGAATTCACATTCGGATGATCAGCAGTTAAGGGAGAAAAGGCAGGTTAATACTTGCATTTCTCAGATTTGAACAATGTCTTTTGTCTTCAGAATACTGCTAATGAAATTGCACCTCCGCGAACAAGATCTGTACCATACCACATTCTAAATCACCGTAGACACAGTTTTAGTTACCTCACCAGAAGGAGGATATGTTTGCCATGCAGAATACTAGACCAATTCCTGGGATGAAGTGTTTGTAAGGAGAAATCATGTAATCTGGTCCTACGTTTCTTGGACTTCATAAAAAGGAGGTCATGGCCGAATTGGAGACATCATATTCTTAAGAGGCTTGGTAGGGTCTAAATGTGGGAGTCAAAGTCTAAAGACAAGGGCTTAGCCAGTTAGGATGTGGAGGAGGAGAAATCTCGTCACTCAAAGGGTTTCCATAAGAAGTAGGCTGTTAATGCATGGTCATTGAATACTTAAGGCAGGGGCTGGCTGACATTTTGAAACTAACGAATTCAGGGGACAACTGGTGAAGTAGAGCAGCAGTAGAGGACCAGCCATGATTCTACTGAATTCTGGAGTAGGCTTGAAGGGCTGAATGGTCAACGGCTGTTCCTATTTCTTGTGTTCATAAAGTGATGGTGCTAAATCATACTTCTTATCCACTCCAAAGTCGCTTTGTTAAGTAACAATCCCCTGCTGTGTGCCTTTTAAAAAATAATTCATGCTGGTGAATTATCATGGTGTTAGACTTTGAAATCATCTTTTATATTCACAAAATAATCAAAAGGCAATTTCAAATGTAATATCACATCAAGGAGGCCTTCAGGCTGCGATAAGCACATTGTGCAAACACATTGAATTGGTAAAAAGGCTTAATTCACTTCCCAGCTTAGGCCTGAACACATAATTTCCTGAATATCTAATATGAGACCTGCAGCCCTCACCAACTGCCATCAATAAGCCCACAGCCCATTATCCAAATTCCCAAATGAAAAATTACCACATGGGCGAGGTTGCGAACGGCTAATGGTCCACATGGAACGTGCCTCTCAGTAAGACTGCCATTCCAATCAGTTAAATTACTGCCGCAGAAATCAATAAACTAAACTAGTAAACTACACACACACAAAATGGAAAAAGCTGATGAGGAATATCCTGAATGTCAACATTCTCCGTTTGCCTTTTTAACTGGCCACTGTCATACTCAGCCACTTGCCGAATGCTGTCTATCATCTGCTGAATTTTATCCGTGTAACCAGCAGTTGTGCCAGGAGCAGGAAGGAGAGACGGCGACATTTGCAACAAAAACATGGTTATTTCACAGCATGCTGCTTCTGAGCCAGTCACAATCCACATAACTTAAACAATAAAATTTAAACAGTTTGTCCTTGGCACAAAATGAAAAGAAGCTGCTTATCACAAATGAAATAAAGTTAATGCTGCAACTGCCAAGAATTCACAGATGGATTCCATTCACACTTGGCTTTAGAGTTCTCTTCTGAGAGCTTGATGTTTGATGGGTCACTACGTCAAAATCCTGGAACTTCCAAACAGCAGTGTGGTGACACTAACTACACACTGATGTCAGTGGTTCAGGAAGGCAGCCCATCACCAGCACTTTGCCAACTTCCCAACTGAAACAGGAATAACCAGTATTAATAAAGTGTGGGGCTGGATGAACACAGCAGGCCAAGCAGCATCTTTGGAGCACAAAAGCTGATGTTTTGGGCTGAGACCCTTCATCAGAGAGGGGGATGGGGAGAGGGTTCTGGAATAAATAGGGAGAGAGGGGGAGGCAGACCGAAGATAGATAGAGGAGAAGATAGGTGGAGAGGAGAGTATGGGTGGGGAGGTAGGAAGGGGATAGGTCAGTCCGGGGAGGATGGACAGGTCAAGGAGGCGCGATGAGGTTAGTAGGTAGGAAATGGAGGTGTGGCTTGAGGTCGGAGGAGGGGATAGGTGAGAGGAAGAACAGGTTAGGGAGGCGGGGACGAGCTGGGCTGGTTTTGGGATTCAGTGGGGGAAGGGGAGATTTTGAAGCTTGTGAAGTCCACATTGATACCATTGGGCTGCAGGGTTCCCAAGTGGAATATGAGTTGCTGTTCCTGCAACCTTCGAGTGGCATCATTATGGCACTGCAGGAGTCCCAGGATGGACATGTCGTCTCCGGAATGGGAGGGGGTGTTAAAATGGTTCGTGACTGGGAGGTGCAGTTGTTTATTGCGAACCGAGCGGAGGTGTTCTGCAAAGCGGTCCACAAGCCTCCACTTGGTTTCCCCAATGTAGAGGGAGCCACAACGGGTATAGTGCATGCCCCCACACCTCCTCCCTCACCCCCATCCCAGGCCCCAGGATGACTTTCCATATCAAGCAGATGTTCACCTGCACATCTGCCAATGTGGTATACTGCATCCACTGTACCCGCTGTGGCTTCCTCTACATTGGGGAAACCATGCGGAGGCTTGGGGACTGCTTTGCAGAACACCTCTGCTCGGTTCGCAGTAAACAACTGCACCTCCCAGTCGCGAACCATTTCCACTCCCCCTCCCATTCCTTAGACAACATGTCCATCCTGGGCCTCCTGCAGTGCCATAATGATGCCACCCGAAGGTTGCAGGAACAGCAACTCATATTCCCCTTGGGAACCCTGCAGCCCAATGTATCAATATGGACTTCACAAGCTTCAAAATCTCCCCTTCCCCCACCGCATCCCAAAACCAGCCCAGCTCATCCCCGCCTCCCTAACCTGTTCTTCCTCTCATCTATCCCCTCCTCCAACCTCAAGCCGCACCTCCATTTCCTACCTACTAACCTCATCGCGCCTCCTTGACCTGTCCATCCTCCCCGGACTGACCTATCCCCTTCCTACCTCCCCACCCATACTCTCCTCTCCACCTATCTTCTCCTCTATCTATCTTCGGTCTGCCTCCCCCTCTCTCCCTATTTATTCCAGAACCCTCTCCCCATCCCCCTCTCTGATGAAGGGTCGAGGCCCAAAACGTCAGCTTTTGTGCTGCTAAGATGATAAATCCTACTGAATGAAGTGGAGTTGCAGTTGAGACAAATGGATGGAAGTGTTACTCTGATTTGATGCTGCAACACTGCACATATGCTGGCAGAACGTTGGGAATGAACTGAAACAACAATTACTTTCACCACAGTCTCTCTTCTCTGTCACCCTCCTTTGTCTAAAAATATAAATTAGGATCTTTCAGTCATTCTTAAAAGGTAACTTTGACTGATTGCTTTAACTTACGCAACATCAATTACAATGACTTTCCCTGGTGCCCTTGGGTCTCTCTCAGCACCACTTCAGCTGTCATTGACTGTTGTATACAGAGGAGCCACCACAGTGAATTCCCTTTATTCCGATCGGATCAACCGATTCAGATTCAAGTCATGATGGCTCACTTGCATGGTGCCCTCAAGCTTTACATGATGATATCTGAAGATATGAAATCCAGGTGTATCAAAGCTCAGCTGAACCTGAAATAACCCAACACAATGTCGGAGTCACATATGGCCGCCCTTAGCTGGCCTGGCTTAGTACAATAGCTTAGACTGCAGGGAGTCGTAGAAATTAAGTTCAATCACAGTGGTCAATATGATACTCCATCGTTGTCTCTCAGCTCAGAATAAATCTGATCATTTTCACATTTATTTACATGGTCAACAATGATGGAAGTGGATTAAACAGTTATGCACTGCACTCTGCATTGAGTTACTCGGTTATGTTATGATAACTTTGAAGGTTGCACAGTTGTATGTTGGGCTGAATCTTATCATATTTGGGCTCGCTATCACTTCCATTGAGTGTCATGAAAGGTTGCTGTCAGCAAGACCAAACGAACTTTCTCATGCTATCACCACTTCATTAACTACCCATCATGTCTGATGGCACCTCTCTCGTACAATGCCAGTTGCACCATTCATTGAAGCTGGAAGAAGTCACCAGTGCCAGGATATCCCAGAATAGACAGTTATTGCTGGCCCTGGTGCCTTCTTTAAAAGACTGTTCCGCACCTAAACACCATTAGTTCAGAGATGTCCTGCATGATTCATGCCATTTGCCTTGGACATGGCAGAGAAGGGGAAATTGGCACCCCAATCTGTGAACATGAACCTAAAGGTCCTGGTGGATGGGGTGGCGCAGATAGGATATCCTTTTCCAAGGCCCAGCAGAGGACACGACACCAAAGTATGTCAGCCTCATCTGAGGTTGCCACCTGGGTTATGCAGTATGAGCTGCCTGAAGAAACATCTTGCAGTGCAGGACAAAGGTCAATGACCTTTTGCAGTCTGCCAGACTAAGTATCACCATCTCTCTGCTAGCTCACACTCACTCCATTTCTGCTACTCCACCCACTTCCCAGAAAAAGCAGTGGATCCAGCATCGATCCTTGTGGCACATTGCTTGTCACAGGCCTCAAGTCTTAAAACATGTCTGCCTTGTTGAAGGCTTTTGGAACTTACAAAACATTATTTCCACTACAATACCCGTATCTACCCTTTCTGGAAAGCCAAATGACAGTGCTCACAATGTCTGATTGATATCAGAGGCTGTTTTTGACTTACTGTGGTAGGACTCCCTGCCTGAAGGGTGTTCTTTTGACATGACTAAGCACTATTCTGTTCCACCTTGGATGCGACCATCTGTCAGAACCACTTGTAGTAAGTCTGCCACATCAGTTGCCGGCATAGGTGCAGAGTTAACACTGGCAGAGCACAGTAACCTGCATCAACATGCTCATTCCCTTATCTGGCGACAACTATGACAAGCTGCCTGCCTTTGTGTTTGCACTAGAGGACAAGGCTTGGCAAGGCAAGACAACACAGAACTGCTGTGAGCATCCAAGATGAGTGAGCACAGTAGACCTGAGATGCAGCCTGATTCAGTTTGGGGGTTGGATGCTTGCACCTGCATGTAAACTGTCCATGACGGCAACATTACGAAGTACAGCGAGCAAATCGGAGATGTGTCATGATGACAAAAGGGAGGCTGGAAGGTGTCAGACACAGTGTGTTGGATGTGGGGTGTGTTCAGAAGTTCTCGACTGAGTATGCTCTGAGATGTTAGTGATGCAGAAGAGCAAGCAGTAAACTGGAAACACCACTACCCACTTCATGTTGGGAATTCCTAGTTTCTATTTTCCAAGTTAGGGGTGGCAGGGTTGGAGCCAGCATATCAATATGGCAAGATTCAATGTTTATGACGATGATACTGAATAATAATCCCTGTTAATAGACTCTGTCGCGAGAATCTCATCTTGGCATCTGGAATTCTGTCAGAAAACGCAACAAGTAACTTCCAACTTTGAGAAAGGCCTTGCTTGACTTTTCACACGACTCCCCCGGAAACCTCATTGTGGCCCATGTTGTTCAGAGTCCTGGGAAGATTCTGTTTTTTCTCTTTCTTGCAGGGTTGGTTAACTATAAAGCGAACCGGTTTCAATTAAGCCTGAGCAGAATAAAAAATTTCACCGTGTCTCATACGTCCCCAGTTTCAAGAAGCAATAGTATTTGGAGACACAAGGTGCTGAATGTTACCTCAGTGTCATATGCTAAAGAGAGTAAAGTAGCTAGAACAAAAGCCTTTTAGCTGACCTGAAGCAGGCATGGGTTTTGAGACTGGATTCCACATTTCCAGGCTAGAAAGTGAAAGAAAACCTTCCTTCATCCTGCTCATTGTTCAACAATATGCCCGTCAGGATCAACTGTGCTTCCTCTCTGCCTGTTTCAAATCAGCAGCTGCTGTTCACTGCCAAGGTTTAGCATAGTAGTAGTTGCTTGGTTGAGCTAACGGGCATACTTGGCAATGGAGAAACTCCACCAACAGGATCAGACAGTGTACATCTTGGTTGAAAGATGGTCAGATGACTGTTTAGCACTCAATTGGTACTGCACTGAAGAGAAACTGCGGCCTTTGTATGCCAGCTGTGAGAATAGGCCTTGAACCCTCAATATCCTGACTCAGAAGAGAGAGTGCTGAGATAAGGCTGCCATTGTTGCAAAGGAATTTCACTTTTCAACAGCCTTAAAATATTTCCTGTGGAATTTTGCCATGATTATGCAGTGAGCAACTCAAGGTTATCAATATAAAGATCCGAAGTTCATAATTTATGCTGATTGCAAATCTGAATGGGCATACACAACAGCACTGAGTTAAGGGAGCAGATTTCTGGACTCCTATTTTGCTTGTTATTCAGTGACCAAGATTAAGTCTTGAATCTTCTCTGCTCACACTAAGAACAAGATATATTCAGCTAAAAGATTGTGGTCAAAGAGCTCATTCAAGTTCACCATTACAGTTCATGTGTGGTCATTTGGGGGAAATTAATAGCTTGACCTTCAATAGCATTACTATTACCATCAACATCCTGGACCAAAACCTGAACTAGACTAGCTTTATAGACCCTGTGGCTACAAGGGCAGGTCAGAGGCTAGAAATTATGCAGTGAGTAACTCACCTCCTGACTGCCCAAAAATCGTTCACTATCTACAAGGCACAAGTCATGAGTGTGATGGAATACTTCCCACTTGCCTGGATGAAAGTAAATCCAACAACACTCAAGAGGATCAACATCATTCTAGACAAAACAACCACTTGATTGGCACTCCAACCATCACCTTCCATTTTAACCTTCTCTACCACTAATGCAGGGCAGCAGCAATGTGTACCATCCATAAGATATATTACAGCAGCTAAGCAGAGCTTCTGCAGCAGCACCTTCCAAACTGATGACTGCTACCAGTGAGAGGGACAAAGGCAATAGATGAATGGGAGTGACAACATCTGCAGGTTCCCCTCAAAATCATACACCAATCAGACTGGGGGGTGTATCACTGTTCCTTCACTGTATCTGGATCAAGGCCCTGGAGCTCCTCTTCTGTTCGGTGTGGTTTGTACCCCACAAGGCCGGAACTGGAAGGTCTGAGCTATAGGGAAAGGTTGAATGAGCTGGAACTTTTCTCTCTGGAGCATTGGAGGGCTGAGAGGTGATCTTTATAGAGGGGCATGGAGAGGGCAAATAGCCAAGGTCCTTTTCCAAGTCCAAACTAGAGGGCACTGGTTTAAAGTGTGAACAGAACAAGCTGCCAAAGGAAATGGTGGAGGCTGGTACAATTACAGCATTTAAAGGGCATCTGGGTGAGTACATGATTAGGAAGAGTTTAGAGCGAAGTGGGCCAAATGCTGGCAAACGGGACTAGGTGAGATTGTGATGTCTGGTTGGTGGAGACAATTTGGACCAAAGGATCTGTTTCCATGCTGATGGCTCTATGACACCAAGTCATTTTACCAGCATTCTTCTCCAGGGCAATTAGGGATGGGTAATAAACTCTGCCAAGTGATGCCCACATCCCATGAATGATATTAAAAAGACTGCATGATGTGCTCGAGTGTGCATCATGCCTGTAGGTTTTGAGCTAACAACACTGATTTCATTCAAGAAAAGAAGTGGAGCTGGGATGAATAATCCTAAAAGAAAGCCTGTGTTCACAACAACACAACATTAAGAAATAAATTTGCTTTCTTGCAAATGTAATTGGGGGAGCAAATCTTCCAACCAGAACCTGGTAAAACATGGGAAAGGGGTAAAACTATCAAGAGTTCTTCTTGCCTTAATCCAACCTCCTTTCTCTTAGCAGATAATGAAACCAAGCCCTAGGATTGAACAAAAAAAAACAGGGTTCAGGGCAATAAAAAAATGTATGGTCAACGCTGTCCTCAAATGATAAATGAACACTTCAATATAAAACAGTAAGATGTTCAGAGCAGGTTGCCTGTTGCTTTGACCCTGGTGCCATCAGTAGCAGTATGTGGAACTAATCTACCCTTGAGGCAGTCTGTCAGCAGCATTAGGGGATGGCATATTCCATTTTGTGGAGTTGTTTGGCTACAGGGATGAGCTCCTGAGTTCCTTCACTTTGCAGACCCAGCTAGAACAATGAACAATACAGCACAGGAACAGGCCCTGCAGCCCTCCAAGCCTTTTGCCGTTCCATCTAAAACTGTCTTATGTTACAGGATTCGGTATCCCGCTATTCCCCTCCTATTCATGCACTCATCCAGGTGCTTCTTGAATGCTGCTAATGTATCTGCTTTCACCACCTCTTCTGGCAGCGTGTTTCAAGCACTCACTACCCTTTGTGTGAAAAAAAAGTTGTGAAAATGAGGCTTATTTTCTGTGTGAAACAGGATGAAGTCGAAGATGGCAAGAAATCAGCTCCCGCTGCTCCTGGGTACCTCCTAACAGCATGCTTTGAATCCTGAAAACAGTTCTATCAAGCGGCTTGTCAGGGGGACAGAATTCTGAGTGCCCACAGGACCCATGGGGGAAACCAAAAAAAGGATAAAGAAACAAAAACACTGCATTTGTTTAATGTTCTTCACAATACTGGAACATCCCAAAGTACTTCTAAGAATGAATTACTTTTGGAATGTAGCCACCGTTATTATGTAGGCAGGTGTAACTGCCAATTTGCACACAGCAAGATCTCGCAGATAGCAAATAACAGAAATCTGTTTTACTGGTAACAGTTTATGGATGATTATTGGAAAGTATACAGGAAAAGTGTCCTGCCTCTTGAATCATGCCATGGGATTTTTATATCCAGCTGAATAAGCAGGTGGGACCCTAAGACAATGCATGATCCAAAAGGTAGCAGACAGTGTCCTCTCTGCTCATACTCTAACACTGCTTGCTTCCTCTAGCACTCAAAGCTTGAATTGTATAGAATTATAATAAATCTGAGTGCATTTGCATGTTTCTCGATAGTTACTGCTTCATGAGAGAAATATGCCAGATCAGTGGTCACTATGTGCAAGGCCTAATTTAAAGAGCATGGTAAAAGGTCACCTGTGGGCACAAGGATAGAGAGAGGAACAGAAAAATGCAGAGGCGGAGAGAGAGAGAGAGATAATTACAGATATGCTGTCATCGAGGAGAGATCTCAGAGATACAAAGAGACCAAAAGAAACACACAGAAAGAAAGGCAGAGAAAGAGAGAACTGCAGATACACAATCATATAAGAGAGAATCATATCTGCACAGAGACTGAGACAGAGAGAATCACAAACATAAAATTATAGAGAAAAGAATCACAGATAAACACAGACAGACAGACAGAGATAGGAAAACAGTGATCTATGGGTACACAGTTATAGAGGACAGAATCACAGATACATATGGAGACAGAAGGAGTGAAATCACATCTGCACAGGGTCTGAAACAGAGGGGGAGGATTACAGATACACAGTAACTGAGATCCCGGATTTACAGGACACAGAGAAAACTACAGATACATAGTTAGAGAGGAGAAAATCACAGATACGTACAGGTTCTGACAGACAGATAGAATCATAAACATACGTAGGCACTGTGAGAGAGATAAAGAATCACAGATTCAGGGTCAGAAAGGAGAGACATGATAGGGACAGAGACCCCCGCATTACAAACTGTAATTAGACTATTGGACTTTGATAAACAATTAACATACATGTTAGCTGTTTGATTGTATCAGAAGACACGGTTGGGGTTTTTTAAACGCCTAATACACGGTCCCAGCAAATAAAGAACATCAGAATTGGGGCAGATGGGGGCCATTCAGACACTGTCTCATCTTCTCCTTCAGTTCCCACAATATCTCTTAATTCCTTTAGTGTTCAAAAGCAATCCATCTCTGTCTTCAGTATTCTCAATTACTGTGTGTCCATGGCTCCCTAGTTCAAAAGTCTTACCCTTCTCTGACTGAAGAAATTTCACATCACCTCCATCCTACAGCTGACCCCTTATTCTGAGACAATGTCCCCCTGGTTCCAGACTCCTGAGCTGGGGAAACATCCCTTTCTTCGATCATAAAGGGGCTGTAGCTGATGGATCAAATGATTTATGACATCGCTAAACAAAATTGTTTTACTTTTCCATTACTACTTTGTGTAAAACATGTCACAGGTTGGGGTGGGTTACACATTACGGGATACTTGCAGGATCAAAGGAGCAAAGAAAGCCGTCTACATTGGATTTGAAGAATTTCATCATGACCTCTCAAATTATTGATGCACTGACCAAGATGATTTAAAACTTAAGTCTTGAAGAAATAAGATGATCAGTAATTCACTTGCTGCTGTGTTTAAGGAGCCCTGCAGTGAATCACAGAGCTCACTTCACTCACTCTCTAACCAGTTGGACTACTTCCCTTTACTCACTGCCACATCTTGCCGAGGAATTCAGGGGCTGCGTGGGAATGTGTCGGTCGAGCAAAATAGGTTTGAAAAAGCAGCAATTGAAAGAAGTTTCCAAATAGCTCGATAGGCTTATCCAAGCAGTGATTGAGGCACACTATTACAGCAAAGGTGTTGCATTTTTGTGGCACCTTTCGCAACCTCAGGGCTTCCGAAGTACTTTATTGACAAGAAGTAATTGCCCTGCATTTATTCACAGTAGGGTCATTTGGAAACATTTACCTGAGTGTGGAAAGGCCTCAACTTAAGCATTATTCTGGAGGATAGTAATTCCGTTTGTGCGTGGCTCACAGGGTACTGCATTCAAAGGCCATCCCGGACTGTTTGCTCGTGACAATACACTATATCATAAACTGACTGCCTTCCAACTCAGAACTAGCAGTGTCACCCACTTGAGTGAAGACTGTCATCTCCTGTAAATGGCTAGTGCTACAGATTCAATTCCTAATCTGTAGTGAGTTAGTGGGAGGTTAGTAAGGATGACGATTGCATTCTGGTAAGGTCAGTTGATTAACAATCCAGAGGATCTGGCTAATGCCCTGTGGATACAAGTTCAGATTTTACCATAGCAGCTAATAACTCTGGAACAGTTGAATCAGGATTATGAGCTCGTCTCAATGATGATGACCATGAAGTCACCTTCAATAGATGTTAAAAATCCATTTGGTTCAGTAAAGTCCTTCATGGAAGGAAATCCAGCCTCAGATGCAGCTGTACCCACAGTCACCACTGCAGACATCAGCTTGGCCTTTTTGAGAGTGAACCCACAGAAAGTGGCTGGCTCAGATGGGGACCCAGCTGTGCACTCAGATCCTGTGCAGACCAGCTGGCAAGAGTGTTTGCAAACATCTTTAACCTCTCCTTATTATGCTCCGAAGTCCCTACCTACTTCAAGAAGACCACCATCATCCTGGTGCCAAAGGAAATTCATGCAGCGTGCCCACTCAGTGGCTCTGACCTCCATAATTACAAAGTGTTTCAAGAGGTTTGTCATGGCTCACGCCAACTCCAGGCAACCAAATTTCCTTCAACCTTTGCAATTTGCCGACCGTCGCAACAGATCCACAGTGGACACTGTCTCCCTGGCCCTATACTCATCTCTGGAACATCAGGATAACAAGGATGCCTGTGTCAGGCTCCTACTAACTGACTACAGTTCTGCCTTCAACACCATAATTCCAAATAAACTGATCTCTACGCTCGGAGACCGAGATCGGGGCTCGTCATTCTGTAACTGGATCTTTGACTTCCTACCCTAAAGGCCACAATCAGTAAGAATTGCCGACGGTACCTCCTCCACCATGATTCTCAACACCGATGCCCTGCAAGGCTGCATACTCAGCCCCTTACACACCCACTCCATTTATAGGTTTCCCGACAACACCACCGTTATAGGCTGGATCTCAAACAATGGTGAGACAGAATACAGGAAAGAGATTGAGTACTTTGCGGCATGGTGTGTCTCTTCAACAGCATCTGAAAAATGAAGAAGCTGGTCATTAACTTCAGGAAGCAAGGTGGAGGGCATGCCCCTGACTGCATCAATGGTTAAGAGCATCAAGTTCCTGGGAGGGATAATCAACCAACAATTTGTCCTGAACCACCATGTCCACGTGATGGTTAAGAAAACACAACAACATCTCTACCTCCTTCCTCAGGAGGCTAAGAAAATTCAGCATGTCCCCAAGCACTCTTCCCAATTTTTATAGATAAACCACAGAAAGCAGCCTATCTGAAGTGTGGTATGGCAACTGCACTTCCCAAGACCACAAGAAACTATACAAAATCACGAATGCAGCCAAGTCCATCACATGTACCAGCCTTCCATCTACTGACTCCGTCTATACTTCCCATTGCCTTGGGAAAGCACCCCGGTTATTCTCTCTTCTGCCACCTTCCATTGGGCAGAAAATATAAAAGTTTAAATACACATAGGAACAGATTCAAGATCAGCCTCTTCCCCCCACACCTGTTATCAGACTTTTGAAAGGGCGTCTCAAATGTTAATGTTGATCTATCCCTCTGCACCTTCTCTGAGGCTGTAATACAGTATTCTGCACTCAGTTCTGCTACCCTGACGCACTTTGTATGGTATGATTGGCCTGTAAAGTCACAAAACAACACTTTCCACCATATCTTGGTAGGTGACAACAATAAATCAAACAAAATGAAACAAACAAATCTGTTATCCTTCCCTAGACTGGCTCAGATGTGAGTCCAGCAAGATGGCTGACTCTTAGCTGTGCTCAGAAATGGTCCTATCAGCCATTCAGTTAAAGGACAATTATAGATGAGCAACAAGAAAGGATGAAAAAAAATGTGAGCCAGGGCCGAAGGTTGGACTGGGTAAACATCAGTCAGAGATCCTGCTCATGGTTTTGCTTGGAAAACGAACCTGTCAGATGTCAGATATTGACAGGATTATGCTCACGTGTGATATTCCCATGTCACAAAGCTCTCTGTATAGGATGCTTTATTCTCAGAAGAGTTGAACAATATGTGCTGATAAATCCCTGAAGTATTAACATTTAAATACTTCAGATTTTAAATAGGTAAATAAGTGTTGTGTTATGAAAATGGTTTCTAAATATAAAATTAAAATTGTGCAGCTGTCACATTTCAATGTAATTTCCAAACTGTTGGTGCAGTCTCTAAGGGAGGCCAACAGTGTAAAGAATAAGAAAGAAGTACAGAGACAAGACCGCACAGAAAGACAGCCAAATAGCACTGTCTATCCCTCACAATGACATGATATCCCTCAGCGTGAAAGAGGCATCAGCTGTTTGCACAGAATTATAACAGCTGTTGAGAATGGTGTCTATCTTTGGACAGTGCAGTGCACATACAGAAAGATGATGACTGGAGTGGAATTGAAGGAGATAAAAAGCTTCTGCTGGAAATAGCGCTGCTCCAGCCCCCCAACCCACATCAGTTGCTACTTCCTGCTTGATTGATTGAGCAGCACTAACACTGATTCATATCTTAAACAATGATAACATTTCCTATTTTTGGATAGAGATCCTGGGAGCTGGTGGGGAAAACCTTAGAACAATATTTCAGTTAACATATCTGCTTCTCGTTAGATTGCAAGTCTCCAAAAACTCCAAACTCCATGAGTTCTTTTATAAGTAGTCATTTAGTAGTGCAGAATGTTTGAGTCTTGCTGAAAAAAACCTAATTTTGTTTCAGTTTTTTGTCTAGTACTCATCAGGATATTTCACAAAAATACCAATTCAAGGGGAAAATCAATATTTATAAACATGAGTGGAAAATACTGATTGGGTTCAAGTGGACTTTGGCAGAGACATTGCAACATTTGCTCAAGCTCATTCTGCTTGATTGTTTGCTTACAAACTGATGTGCACTTCGTCTAATAAAATGATATTTTCCAAACAAAAGCACGTTACACTTCCAGACAATGCACCACAAAGGAGCACCTCGAAAGAACGTGTGTGTGTGTGTGTGTGTGTGTGTGTGTGTGTGTGTGCACGTACGTGTGTGCACATTTCAGTACGTAATTTTAATCTATTCATTTTGTGGGATGTGGGTGTTGCTGGTTGGCTGGCCTAGCATTTATTGCCTGTCCCTAACTGCTCCTTGAGAAGGTGGGGGTGAGCTGCCTTCTTGAACCGCTGCAGTCCATGTGCTGTGGGTTGACCCACAATGCCATTAGAGAGGAAATTCCAGGATTTTGATCCATTGACAGTGAAGGAGCAACAATATATTTCTAAGTCAGGATGGTGAGTGGCTTGGAGGGGAACCTGTAGATGGTGGTGTTCCCATGTATCTGCTGCCCCTTGTCCTACTAGACGGAAGTGATCACGGCTATGGAAGGTGCTGTCTGAGGATCTTTGGTGAATTTCTGCAGGGCATCTTGTAGATGGTACACACTGATGCTACAGAGCGTCAGTGAGGGAGGGAGTGGATGCTTATAGATACAGTGCCAATCATGTGGGCTCAAAGCACATGTGCGTGAGTCTATGTCTGTGGCTGTGAAGGGAAGATCCAATCCTTATATAATTGTTGGAGGTACTGTAAGCTCACAGTGAGACCAGAAGAAAATGCACTAGGACTTTGAAGGGAGATGTCAAAAGCGAATGGAGTCGTGAACCACGTTTGAAAGAATGGATAGGCTGAGGAGCTTGAAATGAGATAGTGAAATTCATTCGAGATTACACGAGGCGCTTATGCCGGGTTTCATTAGTGCTGACTTTCAACAGTCTACTGGATGGGGGAAAGAAGCCTGATTCAAGGCCTTGGAATAGGAGCAGGATGGAACTGAAGTGTAAAGTGAGATGGTCTGGAATTTCTGAAAGATCACTGCAAAATGCATGAGTAGTGGTCGATGTCGTCCTCCCTCTCAGGCTCCAATATGCAATTTTCAGAAGCAAGGAGGAAAAATGGAGTGAATGACAATGTAGCAATTATGTCTGTTCATGTTGTGTTAATGCATAACAATCTACAGGATTTACTGAACACATCAGTGGCACCAATTGGCAGAAAATCAATACCAAACCAGAGTTCACACTGACAACTGACATACTGTACAATTTGGGTAACGGTGATCCTTTCTAGGACATTCAACTGTAATTAGACTGTCAACTGCCTATTGTGTATGTAGACATCCAACTAAATAAGGTGCTGAGTGGAGGGTAGATGGCTGCTATGATACAGGTATAGTGTTTTATTCAATGTAAAGTTAACCTCTTTACAGTTTTATCACATCATCTCCTGAAGTCACTGGCTTGTGTTGGGGTATGTTTCCACAGGCAGCCCAAAAAATACTCAGCTGTCCATTTTGTGTGTGCGAGCCCAAGGCATGACTGCCAGCAAATAATTTACTGTGGGAGGGAATATAACATAAAAATCGACCTGTTCCTCACACAAAGTACACACATGCAGCCACTATCAGGGATAACTGGTTAACGCTCAGGAGCCTGAATGCTGCCTGATTTTTCTCACCTTCAACTCAATCAAGGGTACTGTAGCTCGGACTGAGGTTAGCTGACTGAACACAGATCTGGATTTGAACTAGGAACCTGCTACTGCCCATATCTCAGGATAAGCCACATAGGTGAAAGCATGAAGTGAATGAAGCCACTATTCATTCAATGGGCTATGACTGTCAAGACAGTTCATCTTTTGCTTATTCAAGTATTGACAATAATTACCATAGTTATTGACTTTGAAGCCTTCAATAAAATCCCTCCAAAATAGGGGTTGACTTATTATACACTGAGCATGTGTGGTGTTTGCAGTCACCATAATTGCTGCTCATTTCACATCAGGTTCAGCCTGTGTGGGCATGTCTTAAACTCCCATATATCTTCACAACACAAGCACGTATCACCTACTTAATCCCTTTCATCCAGTTATAAGGCAATAATAAGTAAAACATGCATTTGTTGGATGCAAAATTGAAGCTGACAACTAAAACAGGAATGGCACTTTGTGGTTGTAAAGGATTGGGGGTAGGCTTATAGACTAAGTAGATGCAAGAACATGATCTCTGGACATTGAAAAAATTGATAATAAAATGTGAGGCTGGATGAACACAGCAGGCCAAGCAGCATCTCAGGAGCTTTTGTGCTCCTGAGATGCTGCTTGGCCTGCTGTGTTCATCCAGCCTCACATTTTATTATCTTGGAATCTCCAGCATCTGCAGTTCCCATTATCATTGAAAAAATTGAGTTGTTTTATACGCTGGGTCAACTTATATCAAGTGATTTACAGCACTGTGGATAAATTTAAATTGAAGATGGCAGGAAGCTGAATGCTGTTGTCAACTAACAAGCAATTATGAACATATCTTGTGTAATAAAAAAAATGAGAATTTTGTTTGTGGTGAAGGAGGGATGTGGGAGGTTGGGGTTGGGAGGGAAATGGAGGATGGGGAGACATTCCATATTGCATTTGTAATCTTGCTTGGCAAAATAAAATGTTCTCAAGGGTACCTGGCTCATTAGCAAATGCTGCTGTTGCTTTAAATCAGCTAATTTGGAAACCCTGGACTGCATAGAAGCAGGCTATCAAAGTGACAGACATCACACATTCAAATGAAGAATGGTGAGTCTAAGCAATAATTGGGATGGTCAGCTCTTCACAGTAGGGGTGTTTGCACAATTACAACAGTGTAATAAGCATTTGTTTGAAGAGATAATGTTAATTTTCAGAACAGAAGCTTAGATTAAGTGCGCATCTATCAAGTGGCATTAGTTTGTAAGCAAACAATCAAGCAGAATGAGTTTCTGCATCAAACTCTTCATGTTCCATCTGCATGGTGAGTTTTTTTTAATGCCTTAGGGTCCTTTACTGCAGTTTTGAGATTTTGCAGCCTGACCCAGATTTGGAGATGGCATCAGGAATAAAGACAAAATGACAGAAGACAAAGAGGGATAGGGGGCTGATGGAACAGGTGCTGGATAAATCTAATGCATAAAATGGATTATACTTTTAGATACCAACGTAACCTGCATTGATATTGGAATAAAAGCAACATGCTGCAGATTCTGTAAAAGCACAGTCATATTGAACTCAAAACATTAACTCTGATTCTGTGGTCCACAGATGCTGCAGATCTGTTGAGTTTGTCCAGCGCTATCTGTTTATATTTCTCATGCATGTAGCAACATTAATGTCAGAAAATGATGTAGGACATTTCACAATGGCTTTATCAGACATTTTTGACACCAAACCAGCAAAGAGAATCTAAGATAATGGCGACAGAAGTAGATTTTAAAGGATGTATCAAAGAAGGACAATGGGATTTAGAAAAAGAATTCCAGGATTTACAGCCTACATGGAAGAATGCATGGCACCTAATGAAAGAATGGCGAAAATGGGAAGACGCAAAGGACCAGAATTAGACGAATATTTAGATTTCTGAGCATTAGCGGGCTGGAGAAGAAACAAAGATTGATGAATCCAAGGATCGGTTTGAACATATTGATAGTTCCAGCGAGATTAATTCATGGAGCAAAGACCTGGGCCTGAACAACAGACAGTCACTGTGTCTCAGTGCCAGAACGCAACCCACGGTCTCACACAAAAAAGTTTCAAAAACAAAATAAAAACAAAAATAGAGCAAAAATGTTTCAACATGATAGGAAAACAGAAATTGTGCATGTTAGAAGGACACAACAGAGTGAATAGTATCTGTTAAAAAGGAATGTGAACTGACAGTATGGGTATAAAGTAAGGCGGAAGTAGTGAGTTCCAGATTCTCATCACTGTGGGTAAACTACTGAATTTCTGAGTGATAACGGGAACTGCAGATGCTGGAGAATCCAAGATAATAAAATGTGAGGCTGGATGAACACAGCAGGCCAAGCAGCATCTCAGGAGCGCAAAAGCTGACGTTTCGGGCCTAGACCCTTCATCAGAGAGGGGGATGGGGAGAGGGAACTGGAATAAATAGGGAGAGAGGGGGAGGCGGATCGAAGATGGAGAGAAAAGAAGATAGGTGGAGAGGAGAGTATAGGTGAGGAGGTAGGGAGGGGATAGGTCAGTCCAGGGAAGACGGACAGGTCAAGGAGGTGGGATGAGGTTAGTAGGTAGCTGGGGGTGCGGCTTGGGGTGGGAGGAAGGGATGGGTGAGAGGAAGAACAGGTTAGGGAGGCAGAGACAGGCTGGACTGGTTTTGGGATGCAGTGGGTGGGGGGGAAGAGCTGGGCTGGTTGTGTGGTGCAGTGGGGGGAGGGGAAGAACTGGGCTGGTTTTGGGACGTGGTGGGGGAAGGGGAGATTTTGAAGCTGGTGAAGTCCACATTGATACCATTGGGCTGCAGGGTTCCCAAGCGGAATATGAGTTGCTGTTCCTGCAACCTTCGGGTGGCATCATTGTGGTCCTGCAGGAGGCCCATGATGGACATGTCATCTAAAGAATGGGAGGGGGAGTGGAAATGGTTCGTGACTGGGAGGAACAGCAACTCATATTCCGCTTGGGAACCCTGCAGCCCAATGGTATCAATGTGGACTTCACCAGCTTCAAAATCTCCCCTTCCCCCACCGCATCCCAAAACCAGCCCAGTTCGTCCCCTCCCCCCACTGCACCACACAACCAGCCCAGCTCTTCCCCTCCCCACACTGCTTCCCAAAACCAGCCCAGCCTGTCTCTGCCTCCCTAACCTGTTCTACCTCTCACCCATCCCTTCCTCCCACCCCAAGCCGCACCTCCATCTCCTACCTACTAACCTCATCCCACTTCCTTGACCTGTCCGTCTTCCCTGGACTGACCTATCCCCTCCCTACCTCCCCACCTATACTCTCCTCTCCACCTATCTTCTTTTCTCTCCATCTTCGGTCCGCCTCCCCCTCTCTCCCTATTTATTCCAGTTCCCTCTCCCCATCCCCCTCTCTGATGAAGGGTCGAGGCCTGAAACGTCAGCTTTTGTGCTCCTGAGATGCTGCTGGGCCTGCTGTGTTCATCCAGCCTCACATTTTATTATACTGAATTTCTGATCACATTTTGTATGAGTATGATGGGAGTAATGTGCTGATCACAAAGCCCCATTTGCACCATAAGAGTAAAAGTGTTGATTCAATTACCAAAATAATCAACTGCTTCTCTAAATCCTACTCTCCAGCGTAGAAGAAATGTCCAACAGGGTTCTTTAACTACCTCTAAATAATCCATTATTACATCTGATTCGTAACACAAGTGGCAAACCCTGGTTAAAATAAAAGCTATGATCCAAATTGAAACAATGTGTCCTTAATCCCACACACAGAAACAGCACACAAAAAGGAAATCTCTGCGGAGATGGTGGGGTTAAAGGGCAAAAACAAACCCTGTGGGCGAAGGCTTTAGAAGCAAAGAATAAAATGTGATGAGATCTTCCATCTCCTTAACTTCCTGTTGATGAAACTGAATTGCTGTCAGCTGTAGTTTGGTGTTACATGTCCTTTTTTGATTGTAATTAACTTGGATTTGAGTCTGAGGATTAGGCAATTCATCATTTCAGGTTTTCCATGTAGACAAAAATATGTGGAAATGACCAAGTTTGTAGGAACTTCTGCTGAGAGACAGGATTTGAGGAGAGAAGCTTGCAGCTTTTGAAGAATCTTTTTTACATGGACTCCTTTTTTCCCCTTTATTCATTCACGTGATGAAGGTGTCACTAGCCAGGCAGCATCTATTGCCCATCCCTAATTTGCCTGAAAGCAGTTGAGAGTCAACCACATTACTGTGGGTCTGGAGTCACATGTAGGTCAGATCAGGTAAGGATGGCTGTTCCCTTCCCTAAAGGACATTAGTGAATCAGATGGGTTTTTCCAACAATCGACAATTGATTCATGGTCACCATTACAGTCTGAATTCTAGATATTTTATTGAATTCAAATTCCACCATCTGCTGTGGCAGGATTCAAACCCTGAGCCTCTGAATACTATTCAGGTCTCTGGATTAAAAGTCCAATGATAATACCACCGGGGCATCATCTCCTCCTGGGTCTGTTCAAGAGAATTCTCAGACTAGGAATAATTGCTAGGAAACCATTACCATTGAAGCCTTCCAGTCAATTCAGGGCAAGGTTTTTCCACTGATTAAGCAAAGAGCTCCCCACATTTAATACTTTACATTGTGTTTGACTGTTTCTGCAAAGCCACGTGATTTTCAGTAAACAGCAGCCGACCTCCCTCAAAGGTGAGCGGCCGTATGGCCACTCTGAGCTTTCCTCCAAGGTCTGATGCATTGAATGCTGGTTTTGGAAGTCAATGCTGTACATGACTCTCGGGGGGTGGATAAACAACAGACATATGTGAATAGGCCAGCTGCTTGCCCTCATACTCAGGTACACCATACTATATGGCTGATTAATACAATGGGGGTTTACACTGGCAATGCCCACTACCATTGATGTTCTGTTTCATACCTAACCCTGGGGATGTTTGGGAACATTTGCGACTTTCCAATGACAGGTGGGGATTAGTCGTGAGTTGTTCATAAACAAAGTACTCATTCTGTGGAGAATGATATTAAGAACCAACTCCACCCCTTCCCCAATCCCTGCCTCTGCCCAGGATTGTCAAGTTCTGATTTTTGTCTCTTCTTCCTAGCAAGTGATAAGGATATCCACCCAAACACCACCAATCCGTTTATAACAAATGCATATCAGTTTGAATTATGTCATTGTTTTTACAAACATCCTGACCAGGAAGAGACTGAGAGTTTCCTTCAGTCAATCCAGTGCCAAAGAGGATGTGGCAAGAAGAGGTCCAAAATGTGAGCTTCAATTTATTTTTCAATTTTCTTCTGAGTTGCCCTGTGATCTCACACATTCCTGTTCTAGCTTTTTTTTGGGGGGTGGGTGGTACTGCTTACATGCTGTGAGCTGTGTTGTCTTATTCAGCACTGCAGTACCAAACAACACAGGTAGCATGCTGCCATCAATGGTCCTTTTTACCATTTTTAATAAACACTAAAAAGTTAAACAGGCCTAATGGGGCATAAAATGAATACAAAACAAATGTCACTGGAAACTTACTGAACTGTTGCACAGATATCAAAACTAAATTAAAATGTCTTCTCCACAGGTGATCCTCCAGCCTCTGCAGAGACTACTGGTCTCTAAAGGCAATTCTCCTTTCTACATATTTTATTCCACCCATTCAGAAATGTTGCAACACATATCTGGAGCAAGTGGGACTTAAACCCAGACCTTCTGGTCCAGATGTAGAGACACTAGCACTGCACTGGAAGAATCCAAATCCTCCCCTTTTTGTAAAAGGGTCAGCCTGTGCAAAGATGTTACTGTACACCTCTGGAGCAGGTTGTACCTGAACCTGAATCTCCTGGCTGAGAGGTAGGGACATTACCACTGGACCACATGGGCCCCCAAATCTTCCTTTCTGGATATTTGCACTCAACCATTTCAGATATGCTGGGAAACAAGAGTATGTGAGGAAAACAAGATAATCAAATGTGAGGCTGGATGAACACAGCAGGCCAAGCAGCATCTCAGGAGCACAAAAGCTGACGTTTCGGGCCTAGACCCTTCATCAGAGAGGGGGATGGGGAGAGGGAGCTGGAGTAAATAGGGAGAGAGGGGGAGGCGGACCGAAGATGGAGAGTAAAGAAGATAGGTGGAGAGGGTGTAGGTGGGGAGGTAGGGAGGGGATAGGTCAGTCCAGGGAAGACGGGCAGGTCAAGGAGGTGGGATGAGGTTAGTAGGTAGATGGGGGTGCGGCTTGGGGTGGGAGGAAGGGATGGGTGAGAGGAAGAACAGGTTAGGGAGGCAGAGACAGGTTGGACTGGGTTTGGGATGCAGTGGGTGGGGGGGAAGAGCTGGGCTGGTTGTGTGGTGCAGTGCGGGGAGGGGACGAACTGGGCTGGTTTAGGGATGCAGTAGGGGAAGGGGAGATTTTGAAACTGGTGGAGTCCACATTGATACCATTGGGCTGCAGGGTTCCCAGGCGGAATATGAGTTGCTGTTCCTGCAACCTTCGGGTGGCATCATTGTGGCAGTGCAGGAGGCCCATGATGGACATGTCATCTAGAGAATGGGAGGGGGAGTGGAAATGGTTTGCGACTGGGAGGTGCAGTTGTTTGTTGCGAACTGAGCGGAGGTGTTCTGCAAAGCGGTCCCCAAGCCTCCGCTCAGTTGTTTGTTGCGAACTGAGCGGAGGTGTTCTGCAAAGCGGTCCCCAAGCCTCCGCTTGGTTTCCCCAATGTAGGAGGCTTGGGGACCGCTTTGCAGAACACCTCCGCTCAGTTCGCAACAAACAACTGCACCTCCCAGTCGCAAACCATTTCCACTCCCCCTCCCATTCTCTAGATGACATGTCCATCATGGGCCTCCTGCAGTGCCACAATGATGCCACCCGAAGGTTGCAGGAACAGCAACTCATATTCCGCCTGGGAACCCTGCAGCCATATGGTATCAATGTGGACTTCACCATTTTCAAAATCTCCCCTTCCCCTACTGCATCCCTAAACCAGCCCAGTTCGTCCCCTCCCCCCACTGCACCACACAACCAGCCCAGCTCTTCCCCTCCACCCACTGCATCCCAAAACCAGTCCAACCTGTCTCTGCCTCCCTAACCGGTTCTTCCTCTCACCCATCCCTTCCTCCCACACCAAGCCGCACCCCCAGCTACCTACTAACCTCATCCCACCTCCTTGACCTGTCCGTCTTCCCTGGACTGACCTATCCCCTCCCTACCTCCCCACCTATACTCTCTCCACCTATCTTCTTTACTCTCCATCTTCGGTCCGCCTCCCCCTCTCTCCCTATTTACTCCAGCTCCCTCTCCCCATCACCCTCTCTGATGAAGGGTCTAGGCCCGAAACGTCAGCTTTTGTGCTCCTGAGATGCTGCTTGGCCTGCTGTGTTCATCCAGCCTCACATTTGATTATCTTGGAATTCTCCAGCATCTGCAGTTCCCATTATCTATGTGAGGAAAACCTTATTTTTACCCAAGTTGTGGTGGAATCTGAAATTCACTGACTGTAAGAATAGGCCTCTTTGATCTTTGGGCGTTCTAATTAGCAGCCACAGAGAATTCGCCCTTATTGAGTCTTAACAAGAAGAGAAAGTTGTCTGAACAAGATTCAATACATGAAAACAACAGTACAATGACTAGTCAGGCATAATTACAAGATTATCAGGAGCCAAAGATGACATTCCTGTCTCCGTTGCAACCTCTTCATAGACTGTTTCTTCTCCATCCAAAGACCAAGTGACATCCTGATGCAGTTTCAATGTTAACACTTTCAGGGCTGTTCTACCATTTTCAATGGTTGGGTTTCATTCTGCTGCAGAAAGGTGACCTGGAAATCAACTAGTCTGAAACCTAATTAAACTCCAGGATACATTTTTCTTTTACAAATTCAGCTGTCATTCTTTTATAAAATATTTTCGTGTGTCTCTCTTCTGCACGCAGAGCCCCACCTTCTGCCCAACTCCATTTCCTGATATTAACTGGACAGCATGGAGTTCTTACAATCTGCGCAGCACTCCTTTCTCACCTAACATTTGAAAAGCCTCACAAGGAGATCACTATTACTTGGCAGGTAAAAGTCTTGGAGGGGTTCAGGGAACAAAGTCATCTCAGTGCAAATGAAAAATCACATGTTAGCAAAGATGTTACAAAACAAAGATAAGGGGAACTGCAGATGCTGGAGAATCTGAGATGTCAAAGTGTGAAGCTGGATGAACACAGCAGGCCAAGCAGCATCTTAGGAGCACAAAAGCTGAAGTTTTGGGCCTAGACCCTTCATCAGATCTCTCTGATGAAGGGTCTAGGCCTGAAACGTCAGCTTTTGTGCTCCTAACATGCTGCTTGGCCTGCTGTGTTCATCCAGCTTCATACTATGTTACAAAGCAAAGCAAGCTCCAGGCTTTTTTTCTAATGGGATGACTTCAAAAGGTAGAAAAGTTATGCTGAACCTGTTTTAAACCTTGTTTAAGAGTAACAAGTCCAGTTCTGGTCATAAAAAGAACACAGAGCATGAGAGATGGTGCAAAGAAGAATTACAAGCTTGAAACCAGAGATATGTGGTTAAGAATTTAAGAACTGACCGGCTGAGTCTCTTCATTCATTAAAAGTGTCTGAGTGATGACTAATGAAGGTCTTTAAAATTATGGAAGATTTTAATAGCACGGATGCAGAAAGAATGTGGTCTTGCAGCAAGTGGGCTAGAGGTGGGAAGGCAACTTAATGAGGTGGGGTAGTGACACACCAACCCTCTCTGCTGTTCCATCTCCACTGGAATTTAATTTTGGGTAGCAGGTGCTAATGTCAACCTTCCCACCTTGCTATCATGTTGGCGTCAAACTAATCAATTAATGAGGAAACAAAGAGTAAATTTCAGGGACAAATAGGTAAGCACTTGTGGATGAAAGAATTCGAGAGTTATGATGACAGATTTAGAAGTGCAAAGACAGGAGTTGCAGGAGTGGAACAGAAACACCAACATACACATGTTAGACCAAATGTCCTCAGTTTTCCACACTTCCCCATTGCCCCACCCCAACATTAAATTGTGTTCAGGCAATAAATTCAAACCAGTTTATTAATATCGTCTCATGAGAAATATCTTTTTGGCACATTTAACACCCAAAGTGTTTCTGAAAGCAACCTTTTCTGTGAATATCGACTGGCCTGAATTCCTACAAGGGAACTGCAACAACACATCAGCTCCTTCCTGACTTCAATAAACAAGTGGAAATTGTTTCAACAAAATGATAGAACAAGCTTAACATTTCAAAGATAGATCTGAATTTTGAAAACCTGCTAGATCTCAGTATTCTAGATAGAAATACATTGCAGCATCCTGCACTTTCATAAACACGTGTTTCTTGTTAACCACACCTGGTTAATCTGAGTAAAGACATTTCTTTTGGTCTCTGTCCTCAATTTGCCTTGATCCTGTTTGTATTTCTGAAAGTTCTGTGTTTGCACTAAAATAGCCTCTGTTTGAAGACACATTTTTTGAAACTGAAAACGTCTAGATATCTCATTGCTTCCCAAAGATTATCTCTTTAATACTGAGGTCCGGCTTCATCACTCTGATTGGCAACCTTCTCTAAAACTGAATGGTTCTTTTAAATCACAGCTACCACAACTATACACAATACTCAAGGACTATTAAGCAATGCTTGCTGGTGCTGGAGTGCAGAGCGGACCCCATGAGGGAAAAGAGACAAAGCAGGGTATTTCAAACAGCCTGCAAGTGAGACACGCTGTTGATGTTATAATCTTTCTACGTTATCCCAGATGTTACTGAGGACAAATGTAGTGCCTGAATTGAGATCAATTAACTCAGCGCACATGGGCAATTAAACTAGGAACCTTGCTCATTGTGGGATTAGTGACACACTGGGCAGTGCCATTATTTAACCACTTTTTCTTTAATTAGCCAACCAGGAACTGGGCTGTGCTACAAATTCCTAAACTTTGAGTTATTCCCTTCCTGGACTAACTCCTTTGCTCTAAATAGCAGTTCTTCAGTGCCTGGAGTCTCTTTGATCTACATTCACCAGGATTTCCTTTATAATCCTTTTAGGGATGATGTAGTCACAGAACTAATAGGGTAACAATACTGTTTATCTTCTGATTTCCCAAAGGCTGCAAAAAACCTGATAAAAACAGAAAGAACGAGGAAGCACATGGTAAATGTCTGTTATTCCTCAATTCAAATTACCCACGTAAGTTTAAAATTCCAGACAGATGTACAAAGAAATGAGTCGGAATTCAGAATTTGACATACTCTTTTTATGGTTATATAAATGACAATTTTAACATCTGAATAAAATGAAAAAAGATTTCTACTATTTCAAGATATCAACATTTTAAGTATAAGCATTGCATTAATATTACTGCTCGTGAATATTTGGATTTACAGTGTTTATTCTTAAATGTGGATGTTACTAATGGAGATATATTTTGATTTCAGTTGGCAGCACCCTGGTTGGTCTCTGAAATTGGGGGTTATGGGTCCAGGTTTCATCACAAAGACTTCAGCACAAAAATCTGCCACACCAGCAGAAAATCAAGAAGGTACTGCACTGTCTGAGGTGCTGTCATTCAGATAAGACCTTAAAGTGAGGGTCTATGTGCACTCTTAGGTGGATGCAAGAGTTTTCATTCCACTATTTCTAAGACAGCGGAGAATTGAAGTGACTTGGCTAAGATTTAATAATCATATCACTTAATCCACATCACTAAACAACAAATTGTTGATCATTATTACTTTGTAGTTTGTGAACATTTTCCCAGGGAAAATTGTCTACCAACTACAAATAGAACACTTCAACGGAAGTGAATTTCTGAAGAAGGGTCTAGGCCCGAAACATCAGCTTTCCTGCTTCTCTGATGCTGCTTGGCCTGCTGTGTTCAACCAGCTCTACACCTTGTTATCTCTATTTTAAAAGGAGTTCATTGTTTGTAAGGTGCTATGGGATATCATGATAGGCGACATATAAAGGCTGCATTTATCGTGAACATCACTTTGGAATGAAGCAATGAAAAATGGCAGCACAATGTCACGGCCAGCTAACATCATTGCCCCTGTCCGCAGCCACTTTATTGGGAATGTTGGAATCTGGGTGAGAGGGAGTGGAGCAAGGGAGAGGACAGTTGTGGAAGCCTAGGCCTGCTGACTTGGGCTCCTCACTCCTCTGTTTGGGTGCAGTGGTGACTGGAGAGGGCCGAGTAGCAGCAGTGAAGGAATGACAGCTGAGGAGACCTACTCTGTAGATGCCAATGGGGAGGGGAAACTCTGCTTCATCAGCCTCTAACTCTGCCTCCTCAACCTGCTAATATCAACAGTGTGCGTGTATACAGACGTTCTCTGCACCCTGTCATGTCCAGCTGACCTCACAAGTCATGTCTGCATGGGCACAGGATGTCGTAAAGCGGACCCCCCCCCCAAAACTAATACCGAAACACCCAAAGAGGAGCACCTCACCCTATCTGTATAAACAGTGTGGAAAGTGGTGTAACCTACCTTTCAGCAATTTCTACTGATCAAATAAAATAATTCCCTGACACTCACGTTAAAATCAACAAGTAGCAATTTATTTATCTAATTCTAACAGTGAACAAATTGACTAAGCTACTAACAAACTGAATAACCTCTTCTAACTACAAACTATTCCTGAATAAAACAAGATTCTAATGGTATGCTGTTACAATAAATACACGTTCTACTTATATATAAATAAAGGAATTTAGTCTCTTGAGATTACAGCCAAGTTACATGTCTTCCAGAATGTTCTTTGCCTTCTCCACTGATCTTTCTGTCAGGAAGGCCTTCTCTATCGATTCTTCTGTCGGAAACATTCGCTAGTTGTACTATGGGTACTTTTGTTCTTTAGATGGTAATTTCTCGAAGACACAGAGGAGTCTGTGAGAGCCAGCAATTCTCTTTTGAGAGCAGAGGCCTGTTAACTCTGGCAGACGGCAGTTTGCTCTGCTGTTTTTACCGAACTTCCCTTTCTTTTGATGGAATATCAATATTTCTTATAACAGGATTGCTCCTATTTGACAAAGCCATCAGATTTGAATTTACTTGGTTTTCGATGTCTAAGTGCTTGGTTCAAATTGATTGGCTAAATTCAAAAACTTGCTGTCTTGGTTAAAACTGCTGCTTGGCCTGCTAACTGTATGGTCTTTTGATACAATTCAGATGCTCTCTGCGTGTAACTGCAAACTTTCAAGCTACTGCTCACAGACGTTCATTTAAATCTCAAAGCATAGAAAAAGCACAGCATCTTTTAAAGGGACCACACAATGCTT
The DNA here is from genome assembly GCF_030684315.1 of Stegostoma tigrinum. NCBI lineage: Eukaryota > Metazoa > Chordata > Chondrichthyes > Orectolobiformes > Stegostomatidae > Stegostoma > Stegostoma tigrinum. The sequence goes on along the minus strand of NC_081395.1, from coordinate 5,021,049 downwards.
TCCCCTCTAGAACTGTATAAACACTAAACTGTAACTTGCTGCCTCCCAATCCACAAGTACTCTACCCAACTTCATGACAAGGGGCCATTTGCAGATAATCACTCTGATGTAAAATGCAAGTCTCTTGTTTTTCTTTTCCTTGCTAACAAAATTGAAAAGAAGGCCTCTCATGAGAAAGACTCTCCCACTTTCACAGAAAGAATCTTCCCAATTCACTGGTTTAAATTAAAAATTATGTCAAATTTATCTTTGGTTCAGGAAGACTGGCACATAGAATGTCTGTCCTGTATGTTGTTACTGACAATTCCTAATCCTTCATAGCCTGAAGTGAGGGATTTCCAAAGTTTTAAGACAACCTCAGGTAAATCAGTGCTGTATTGACATATACAAATGTACTAGTCACATCGTTCACTTCAATAGCTTCTGGAGGTTTACAATATGAAGTAGGCTGACAAAGGAAGAAGACAGCCAGTAAAATTCATAAATCAGACTTTGAATTTTATTGCTAATCTTGAGTAGGTTTATAAAGAAGGGTATCCAGCCTCAAGGTCAAGACAGAGAATGCCACTCTGATTCTGTTCCAGTCAAGCTGAACTGAAATATGTCATGCGGGGACTTGTCAGCAGAGCTGCTGTGCTTCACTGCTCCTTCCTCAACCTCGAGCACACTGTTCTAGTACCACAGATAGCTTCAGGTATTTCACAACAACTTATATTTCAGTAGAACCTTTAATGTAATGAAATATCCCATGGTATTTCACAGGGGCATTATAAAACAAAGTATGACGTCATATCACGAGTAAACATTAGGTCAGACTCAGTCAATGCCTCAAGCTCTCAAGGCACTAGTCTGGCTTATATACTGTGACTTCTTTGAAAACTGGCTGCAAGATACCATAAGATATAGGAGCAGAAGTCAGCTATTCAGTGCATCAAATTTACTCTGCCATTTAATCATGTTTCTCAAACTCATTTCCCATCTTCTCCCTGTAACCCGTGCTCCTCCTTACTAATCAAGAACGTATTTGTCTCTGTTGTAAATACGCTCAATGACTTGGCCTCCACAGCCCTCGGCAGAAATGAGTTCCATGGATTCACCACCCACTGGCTGAAGAAATTCCTCCTTGTCTCAGTTTTAAAGGGTCATCCCTACATTCTGAGGTTGTGTCTCCGGATCTTAGTCTCTCCTACGAGTCGAAACATCTTCTCTGTGTCAACTTAATCCAGGCCTCACAGAATTCTGCAAGGTTCAAAGAGATTCCTCTCATCTTTCTAAACTCCATTGAGTATAGATCCAGAGTCCTCAACCATTCTTCGTATGACAAGTGTTTCAATCCTAGGATCATTTTTGTAGACGTCCTCTGGACCCCCTCTGATGCCAGTACGTCTTTCCTTGGTATGGGACTGCAAACTGCTCACAATATACTATCCAAAGCATTTCCCCATGTAGAAAATAGTCTACCCCTGCAATCTTCCTACCAAAGTGCATAACCTCACACTTTCCCACATTGTATTCCATCTGCCACTTCTTTACCCACTTCCCTAGACTTTCTAAGTCCTTCTGCGTCCTCAAAACTACTTCTAACTAGTTTTCTGAAGAAGGGTCTAGACCCAAAATGTCAGCTTTACTGCTCCTCTGATGCTGCTTGGCCTGCTGTGTTCATCCAGCTCTACACCTTGTTATCTCAGATTCTCCAGCATTGGCAGTTCCTACTTTCTCTCTACTCCTAACTACCATTACCTCACCTGCAAACTTAGCAACAATACCTTCAATTCCTTCATCCAGATTGTTAATACATAATGTGAATAGTTGTGATCCCAATGCTGACCACTGTGGAACTCCACTAGTCACGAGCTACCATCTTGGAAAATACCCCTTTATCCCCAATCTCTGCCTTCTGCTAGTCAGCCAATCCTCTATCCATCTTATCACCTTGCCTCTCATATCACAGGCTCTTCTTTTATCTAGCAGCTTCCTGTGTGGCACCTTGTCAAGTGCCTTCTGGAAATCCAAATAGGTCACATTCACTCACTCTTGTATGTTTAATTTTCTTGTTAGCTCCTTAAAGAATTCTAACAATTCTTTCAAGTGTGGCCCCCTCTTGATGAATCTATGCTGACTCAGTCCTTTTTTACCATGTTCTCAGTAAAAAACACCAATAATAGCTCCTATTCTGTGCCTCAAACTAAGAGGACATTAGGCAATGTCCTAGTGATATTATCGCTGGACTGTTAATCCAAAGCCCCATGTAATGTTCTGGGGTCATGGGTTCAAATCCTGCCATGGCAGATGGTGCAATTTGAATTCAATAAATATCTGAAATTAAGAGTCTAATAACGACAAGAGTCCATTGCCAATTGTCAGAAAACCCCATTTGGTTCACTCATGTCCTTTAGAAGAAGGAAACCACAATCCTTATCCTAGATGTGACTCCAGACCCACAGCAATGTGGCTGACACTTAACTGTCTTCTGTGCAATTAGGGATGGGCAATAAATGCTGCCTCGCCAGCAGTGCCCTCATCCCATGACTGAATTAGATTAAAAAAAACACAGCTACAGAAAGTCAGGAGGCAAATTGATGCAGATCACATTTCTGTCTCAAACAACACCCTATTAAAAAAAAATACACATTATCATGTACATGTTGAGTTACCCAAGTTGCCTAAAGTACACACTACCAACCCATGCATCAGCACTTTGTCATTCTCATCAGTTTCTGAAAAAGCATTCCACAGATAGTGTTTAAATTGTACCAGTTTCTTAACGGTACACATCCACACTGTTGTTAAACATTCATCAGGGTGATATTCTTTGCCCAGCAAATGTTGTTTCTGTGTCTTTTGCTGTTCCCAGTTTTTGTTCCATTTCCATTGTTGGATGTTGTTGAACTCTGTATTTGCTGACTGATCCACTGTCTATACAAGGAGTGAGATCAAATCTTCCTGATTAGCAACCTACATTTCAGGAACAGATTCTCCAGTTGTGCGTTTATGCCTGTGGTTGCGACATGTCATCATTCACTCCCACTGGGTATGATTGAGTGACAACTCTACGTTGGTCCCAAGTTGCCACCTGGGTTGCTTACAGCATTGAAGATCTGCACCCAGACTGGCTTTCCAATACTCAGGTTTGGCAATGGTTTGACAGACTTGTTAAAATGAAATTTGGCTTTCTACCATTTCACCTTCTGACTTCAGTAGCTTTTTGACTGTTGGAAGAGTAGTTTGGATACAGCAGTTTGTATTCCTTCTTGCCTTCAGTTGGCATGCTTCTCCACTTGTGTACTGACTTGTATAAAATCTGTGAGGCATTTGCTTGATTTCTTTACCATTGTTTTGAAATTTTCTCTGCTGCCTCAGCCGTTCCATTTGACTGCAGTGAGCGTAGAGATGATGTATGATGTTGAATTCCCCAATCCTTTATGAAGTGGCAAAGTTCTTCGCTGGTACCATAACTGAATAAGATGGTTAGGGAAAGGTAGTAGCGCAGTGATGCTTTCCAGTTCCTTGTGTTGGGCTTAACTGTCATTACATCTCTTCAAATAGGTACTGATGAATATGTTCATAGGAAAGACAATGGCCAAGAGCTCTTTCTTGATTTGAGCACAACTTTATTCAGATTGTGTTAACATCCTGGATTATAAATGCAATATTAGGGTTGCTCCAAATCCTGTGTCACTGGTACCACCACGCAGTATGATTTGACCATTATGTCATAATGTTTCAGCACTTGAGTTACTTTCACTAGATGCTTGATTTTAGTGATCATTGCTTCTTGTCCATGCCCCAGTAGCTTGGCATGTCTTTGGCTGTAAGTTGACATAATGGTTCACACTCCAATGGCAGAGTGGGTGGGAATTATGTGATACAGTTGATGAAGACAGCAAATTGCTGCATTGCTTTTATACATGTTAGCTGCTGCTTTCATCCAACTTCGCTCACCAGAAATCATCTGGGGTAGTGAAGATATTTGTCTTTGTAAACTGTGGCAAAATTCTTTCAATGGTAGTGAGCTTTATTGAGATCCTTTAGGTTGATGCATACATGCAGCTTTTCAACTTTCTATCACTGTTACCAAGTTACCAATCCATTCTATAGGAGTTGTCACCCTTTTCTACCTCTTCTATCAGGGCAGCTGGAACTTTCCTCCGCAAATGCTGAGTTCATCTTAAACTCTCAGCAACTTTGAGATAATATCCTCCAGAAAGCCTTCATCCTGTAAACACCTTGATACTGCCGTCTAGTATCTGTTCTGCAGTCAATGATCTAGTGTGCTGAAGCTCTCTTTTGGCTTATTGAAGGTGACCAGTCTAAGCTTTAGACTTCCTCTGGCTACAATGAATGGCTTTTTGCTTGTCCTGTGTGATGTGGAACTCCAGATATTCGTTCATCATTGCATTGGACTTACAGAGCAATCCGTCCTCTTGGCACAAGATGATGCCATTATTTAACCAGCCTTATTTTTGGACCACCATGTGAGCCACTTTGGACAAGTCCATTAGGTCGCAATGTTGCACAATGCAGTAGTGTCTTCTCATACTTTATGTTAATCTGATGTTCTACTTCTGCAGTCCGCACCCCAAGTCGCAAAACCATTTCTTTCCTATGACTTGATCGAAACAAACTGCTGTATGGTGTACAGTGATTCAGTGGCGTCTTTGGCTGGTAACTTTCCAGTGTCCATACATGGAGTGATTTGAAATAAGAATTTTAAAATCAAGATATTGCTTGACCAGGAGCCAGTGTGGGAAGCAAGCACAGGGGTGACAAGGTAACCGGACTTACTATGAGTTAAACCATGAACATTTCCCTTTCACCTCACACAACTCACTGGATAACACAGATTTCTTTCAGTTACTTTCTGAAGTTATTCCAGTCCGTCTTCAAATCCCAATATTGAAACTGTTATTGACTCATGCCCAGTCTACTAATGTGATACATATGAATGAAGAAAGTAATTTAATCCATCCTCATTCAATCATTCATAGATAATCCCCAAACCCCACCAGCTGTTTCTTTAATTACCAGGATTTTATGTCTCCTTTTTACTTTTTAATTGTTCTGCGAAGGACTTCCTGACATTAGGAAATTTGTTTTTTTACTGGCTTGCATCTGTTTCCTTAACCTCAAGACACGCTGCTCCAAATACCCTGAGAAATTGCACTTTTGAAGAGAATTAGGAGCAGGGGCGGCAATCATTTTTCTTTTACAAGTCCTGCTGCAGAGGTGTCTGACACTGATTTTGTTGAGTTTCCAGGGGCACTAAAGGAGTATTTGTCCTCAAAGAGAAAGAGGAATGCAGATTAGATGTTATTAAACTTTGCGTAGTGTACATCATGGTACACCATTGATACGAGTGTGCTCCTGGACACTTTGAGGTATTTCTAATCTTGGGAAATGAAATGCTTACGACATAGTCAAAAAGTTCTATCTTACATTCTCCACCAACTTGTAATGACTAAATTGTTCATTCTTTATAATTTTGTGGCATGTAGTAATCACTGTCAAAGTTGATATTTTTGCCCATCTGTAATTGCTATTGAACTGAGTTGTTTGCTCAGCCATTTGTGAGGGCATATTCTTTTTTAATTTTGGGATGTGGGCATTGCTAGCAAGGGCAGCGGTTTTTTCTCCATTCCTAATTACCCTTGAACTGAGTGATTTGCATTTGGCTATTTTCAGATAGCACTAAGAGCCAACCACAAGCTTAGACTGGTCACCTTCAAGTCTGGAGTCAAATGTAGGCAAACTTTCTTCCCTAAAGGTGATTGGTAAATAAGATGGGGGTCTACAACAACTAATAATGATTTCATGATCATCTTTACTGAGACTGCGCAATTTGGATTAGTTGACCCATAGTCCACCAGCTGCCATGGTGGAATCTGAACCCATTTTCCCAGACCAAGAATCAGAGCAAATGGATTACAATGGCATTGGCATGACCACTCGACCATCTGCTCTACAATACAAGGGCTGGATTTAGGATACTGTTGAACACCACAAGCAACAATAGAAAAGAATTATTTAACTCCTCCTGGTATTGGTTAAGTGTTGAAAGAAGGGAAAATGCTGAATGATACCAGAACAGCACACTCTCTTCTGCGTGGAGTACTTATTCATGCCCAGGTAATTTTCCACTGGGAGAGCTATATTATGTTTGTTGTTCACTAATACTTTGAAAAGGGGATAGTTTACTTTGTGTCCCCTCAGCTCCACAGTTGGTCCTAGACTGCTTCCCCTAGTTCCTGTATCAAGTCATCTAACCTCTCTTTTAAAGGGGCAACACCACACCTACATACATAACACTTTTCCCCCTTTATCATGCATCCCTTATCAATATGTAGATCCATCAGTTGTAACGTTTACAAAAACATTGTAGCTAACATATATACATCAGGAATATTTACAAATTAAACATCGAGAAAGAAAATGATCCTTCTGTAGTTTGCAGACATGATCAGTCTCTCAGGGAAATGGTGTTTCCTTGAAGACTGTCTTCGTGTCTCAGGAACCTTATCTAGTCTAGTCTCCCAGGCTTCCGGAAAAGCTGCTGTTTCTCTACAGGTATATCCCTCTCTGACTGGTTGTTGTTGCCCTGTGACGTTGCTGTGTTCTCCTTCTTGGTTATGGCCAACCATGGCTTGGAGACACATGACTCATTCGACACCACTGGTCCCATCTGGACCAGCTCAGTATTCTAAGGAACATTCCCCATAAGTGAGGTGTGGCTACCAGCTGGTCTGCATGTCTCCTCCAGACCAGCACCATTCCTCTTAATAGTGGAGGGATAATAACTTTCATTCCTCACATTAAACACCATTATGGACAACTCCCACCTCTTGGAAAGGTAAGGGTGTGGCTCTCGGTAGTTTCTATGACAAGTCCATCCTCTCAGGACTGAGTCCACTACTAAGCTCGAGACCAGATCATTCCAGACCGCATTCCACACCTGACGTGCTGACACCAGCACCTTGTCTTCCAGGGAAAAGTATATAATTTTCAGGTTCCACTAGAGAATATCTTTAATTCCCAGTAGTGGTGTGTCCTTGACAAACCACCTGCATTGCTGTGCTTCTCTGACTGTCAGTATTTGACTTCATACGAGTAGGCTGGCAAAGCCTGTGCCCATCTCTGCAGGCAGCATGTCTGCCGCCATTGACAATATTCCCATTTACAGACCAAAAATGGAGGCTAGTGGCCTGTGGTCTTGTCAGCAGCACAAAGTGCCTGCTGTAAATGGGAGAACTTCTTAACTCCTAACATGAAGACCAATCCTTTCTCTTCCACTTGGGCATAATTCTCCTCCATCCCCATTCATAACCTCGATGGGAATACAGTAGTCCTTTCCCCTCCATTCAGCAAGATGTGACATTACAGTGCCAACTCCAAAAGGTGAGGAGTAGGACACAAACTCCACTGGTTACTTCGGGTTGAAATGTGTTAATACTTCCAACCTTTTTCGATCTTGCTTCACCTTTTGGTAAGCCACCTCACACTCCTGGATCTATTTCCATGGTTTCCCTTTTCATAGCAACCAAATGCAGGGGTTTTAGCACAGTTGCCACATCAGGCATGAACATAGAGTCATACAGTGCAGAAACAGACCCTTCAGCCTAACTCAGTCATACCAACCAGGTCTCTCAAACTAAACTAATCCCAATTGCCTACATTTGGCCGATATCCCTCTAATTTTTTTCTATTCATGTACCTGTCCAAATGTTTTTTAGAAGTTGTAACTGTATCCGTATCTACCATATCCTCTGGCAGTCAATTTCAGAGACGCACCACTCTCTATCTGAAAAAGTTGCCCTTGAGGACCCTTTTAAATCTTTCCCCTCACATCTGAAACCTATGCTGTCTAGTTTTGAATCCCCTACCCAACAGAAAAGACCTTATCTATGCCTCTCATGATTTTATAAACCTCTGTACGGTCACCTCTCAACCTCCTATGTTCCACAGAAAAAAGTCACACTTCAAGCCCTCCAGTCCTGGTAACATCCTTGTAAATCTTTTCTGCACCCTTTCCACTGTAAAAATGTAGGGTGACCAGAACTGTAGTAACTTTCATGTCCCAAGAATGATCTCAGTTAAGACACATTCCCTGATCCAGGGACTTTCAATGATAGCCTTCACCTCCTTGGGAGCTTTGTGCAGCCCCTCACCATCGATTGGACAGCCCAGGTACTCTATGGAGTCTTTTCAAATTTTACATTTCTCCTTTTTTACTTGTAGGCCCTGTTCCAGCAACCATTTTTGAAGGATCCAAAATATCATACAGATAATACTGGACTCCTTGCAATCCACTTAAAATCTGATCCACGGCACTGATGTGATGCTAAAGGGCAGCCACTTGTAGTGGAACAGTCCCCTGTGTGTCACTTTTGTCAGCAGCAGCTGGGACTCCTTCATAATTCCCAACTGCAAGGAGGTGATGGATCCACTTTTGAAATGTCTTTCCCCCAGCCAGTCCACTGACTAGGTCCTCAATGCATAGAAGTGGGAATTGATCTGCACCCAGGGCTTGGTTGATGGTGACCATAAAATCACCATAATTCCTCACCTTGCCAGCTGTTTTTAAGGCAGTGACAATTGGAGTGGCCCATTCACTGGTAGTTACTGGTTCCAATGCTCCTTGGTTGACCAGCTGTTCAAGTTCTGCCTCCATTTTAGGCCAGTTGGTATACAGTACTGGATGGACCTTCAGATTCCTTGGATGAAACCTACACTTCAATCTGAGTTTAACTTCTACTCCATTCATTTCCCCAGAGATGCCATGAAGACATTTTAAATCTGTCAAAATTTCCTGCAAACTCATTTTTAAGTCCAGCAGCCTATTAGCCACGCCCCAATTTAACTTGAATTTCTGTAACCAAGAGTGTTTGAATAAAGCAGGGTAGTTGCCTTTCACTGTATAAGAGGCAGTTTGCCATGCTGGCCCTTCACTGTATTTTTACCAGTACGCAGCCTGTCAGCGGCACCACTTGTTCCATAATTGTCATCGTATGATCTTGGTAGGCTTCAATGGCAGTACCTTTAACTATTCCCTATGTATTTATTAGGGAGTCCGAGACACCCAGGCACTCATATCCACTTCCATTTTTACGGTCTTACCCTCTAATTTGGGAAGAACCCAGAAAGATCAGCCTCATCCTGTACCAATAGGATGTTTAACTGAAACTTAGCAGACTTCTGGGCCTTCTGTTTGTCCCACAAACTGGCAAACTTCCAGTCTACTTCCTGGCCTGGTAGCATGGACCTTATGCATGGTCTCCTGAATTATCTCTTTTAACCACCCCCTTCACTTGGTCGAGCTATATGGCCCACTCACTTACACCTGCTGAAATTGGCTTCTCAAATTCAACACTCCTTGTGGCCAGTCTTGCCACATCAGGAGCATTCTACAGTCGGGAACTGCACTTCACTGAGCTTCTGTGATTTAATGCACCTAGGGATTATCACTCAACTGCGCTGCTCTGCTGGCAGCCAGTTTCATCAAGATAGCAAATTTGAAAACTGCCTTGAAATCCAGGTCTCTCCTTGTTAGTAGCTTCCGTTGGGTGGCCACAAACCAAAATGGTCCCACAAAGTATCCTGGAGGAACTATCCAAATTTGTAATGTTCTGCTAACCTGTTTAAGGGAGCCATAAATTGGGCACTAGGCTCTCCTTCGCGCTGTACCCATTTTTAAAAATGGAAACGTTCTGTGATCTTCAGTGGATCTGATGCAAAATAACTCCCCAACAGTTTGCATAGTTCTTGGTATGTTTTCTCCACAGGTTTCTCTGGTTGCACCAGATGCCTTACAATCATGTAAGTCTTGTTCCCAATGGTACTCAAGAAGACAGGTATCAGTATGTCTTTAGCAAATTCATTCACCTTTAAATATACACCAAAACGTTTGATGTATATTGTACAACATTCTGTCTCTTCAACAAATGATCCCATTACTCCAAATTGGCCTATCGTTTTGTTTTCCCACCAGCTGGAATTTTTCCCGAGTCTATTAGCTGTTTGCAGCCCAAGTCCCCTTGGTGAACCATACTCTCTGCATGGCCGCTTCCTCACTAATTGTTTTAGAATACTGTTCTTCTCCTGGCATCACCTGCAACCCAAGTCCCCTTGTGACTGATCTCCATGACAACATTGGTAGTCTGTGAGGGAGTACTCCTCTCTTCAGCCATCAGCTGCAGCCTCAGTCCCCTCACGATCACTGTTCTTGGCCTGATCCCTGGTGTGTACCATTCTGCTCTAGCATCACCCGCTGCCCAAGTCCTCTTGCAACCACTCTCTATGATGACTTTGAAAAATTCCCAGGTAAGTTGTGCCTGCTTCAGCTGTTAGCTGTGGCCTGAGTCCCCACATGACTCAGCCTGCTCCCCAGTCCATAGTTCCCTTCTCTGTCGTCAATTGCAGCCTGTGTCCCCTCTTGACCACTTCCCACAATGTTTCCTCCACAATTCCACGCTGTTTTTGGAGTCCAGGTGACGTCCTTCCTCCTGACAAAGAGAACGGTATTCACACACTGTTTGTGGCCTGAATCCAAACTTCACAGCCAGTTATTGTGTTTGTGGTTCACTGGTACCAGAAACAGAAGGTGAAGTAGATGAAGGGTAAACTTGTAAAGGGAATACTTGATTGTGCATCCTCTTAGCTCCAGAGTCAGTCCTAGGTTGTCTCCATTAGCTCCCACACTGGGTCACCTGCCCCAGTATCTTAAAAGGGGCAATACCTCACAACTACAAACATAACCTGCAGCTCGCACAATCTCAAACAAAGTTTACCATCTGCAGAAGCACTGTGTGATCTTTATCATCCACTAAAACCAAGAATCCTCACTTCAAGTTTCTTGTGGACGATAGGATCTCTGACAGCACAACATATCTTCAGTACAGCACTATATTTTTAGTCCAGGTTAGGGTCTGAAATCACACCTTCTGAATCAGAGAGGCCTACTAATTAATGCAAGATGAAATGGAACAATTATTATTTCTCTACGTAAGTATTTCATGACACACAGCAAACTAGAATGTAAAGAGATCCTTATCCAGTATTGTTATGATCTCAGATGATGAATGGCTGGAACAAGCCAGATACCAAAATGAAAAATGGCTTGATAGATTTTTTTATTTAGTTAGTTGACATGGTGTTTAGTCATCGAGACATATTCACATGAGGTTACAGATTTTCTTTAACAGAACAGAAATTTATTACTTTTTTTTATCAAAAAACAATTTATAAAGATGGTTATAATGATTTCAAAATTACACAGTAAAAGAAAATATCAAACTTATCCTTGACAATATCTGTCACAAAGAATCAAGACCAGAGAAATTACATGCCTTATCTCAATTGTTTAGGAGTCCACTTAATTGAATATTTCCAGGTTCTTTTGTGTGAACTGTAGAAACAATTCTAAATCTGCCATTGAGTGTCTCACAAATCTGAGAACCTAAACTTTCTCAGTTCTCATAATTTTCACGAAGCAAATCCTTATGCTCAGGTGATTTGTTCCCTTAACTGCACTGAATCCTCTGTCTAGGAAAAAACAAAAATGTTTCTAAACTTGACACTAAGTGTCTTTTGAATGGAATTTTAAAAAAACCTTTCTCACCCTAAAATCTTCTGAACCAAAAAATAAAACCAATAGCCTTACATGTTTTTTCTACCTGTTATCAACCCAACAGTATGAGCATTCTTCCATTAGTACCACTGGTGCCCACAATAACCTACTTTCTGACAAAACTTTGAGTTTAAAGCACTGTTCTGGAAGGGTTCTCTGACCTTGTGATGTTTCTGAAAAAAAAATTCTTCACAGAAGTAACCAAAATGTACCTCCAAAAATTTTAAGATCAGATTCCCAAAATGACATTGCAAAATGTAAATTAGGCACCTTTCGTCACAGTATCAATTTCCATATTCATAGTTAGCTAAAAGTGTGGGAAAAATTCATCTAAAGAATAATATGCATCAGAAATATTTGATGGTCAAAATAGCAGATAATGTCAATATTCATAGTAATTCCCTTAATTTTGAAATATATGGTACACCATTCATTAGTGACATCTGTCCAACAGTTCATTTTAAACCGTCAAAGTCAGTAGGGTGGCTGTTTTCATCAAGCTGTCACAGTATTCCAGCAGATGGTGAGCCGTCGTTTTAAAACTCAAAGTCCTTTTAAACAAATCCATTTATCATATTCATTTTGTGTCTCCCTGTATCAACTCTTTTGCACATATAGGGCCTAGGCCTGATAAAAGTTAAAATATAAACGTGTTCCACTCCACCAACATCAGCCCCTTAGGAGTTACTGGGATAACTGTCTGAAAGGTTCAAATATATGTTGCAATATGCTTCATATAAGAGATTCCAGACAAACTGAGTCAAAAAAAAGCACTGAAGGTGTCACTGAAAACCATCTAGACCTTCAATCTGTCACCTCAGTGAGTATTCAGACTCCAAGGGAGTGGCACAGCTGGGAATATGACTGAATGTTTAGTTAGTGTTACAACGAAAGTTGGCGGAATACACAGATTATTTTCCAACTCCCACTCCTTCACTGCTCATAACAATGATTTAATTCAACAAGGATGGTGATATGGTCAACTATATAGGGCACAGACTGTGTTAGGTTTAGTATTGAAACAAGTCAGCCAGGTTTCTTTATTAGGCAATAAAGAATAACTCATTTATCATAAATAAAACTTATTCTAAAAATTGCAAAAGATTATTTAGAAACAGCTTGGACTATGTAAACATACATAACTACCTTTCTAAAAAAAATAGTAATATACACACACACAGACACACACACACAGATACTGTCTCTCTCACACACACACACAAACACACTTTCTCTCTCTCTCTCTCTCTCACATACACACACACACACACACACACACACACACACACACACACAAACACACTTTCTCTCTCTCTCTCTCTCTCATACACACACATACACATACATACACACACACGCATATACAGGTGGCACTTAAACTCAGGAGAAAATGGTTATTTCATGGATTGTTCCAAATGGTGTTCTCTAACTGATGTTGTTTTGCACATGCAAACTGTTGGCCATGGAGTGTGTCTTCATGAATAGTTATAACTGGTTGAATTGCTTTCACTGGATTCAATGAGATGGATTCCAAAATCCTCTTCAGGAACTGTTCACAGGTGGCAAAGGTAACAAACGGTTCTCAGTATTTATCACCTATCCCTAGTCGCCTTTGAGAAGGTGGTGGCGAGCTGCTTTCTTGAACTGATGCAATCCATGTGCTATAGGTTGACTACAATGGCATTAGGGAGGGACTTCCAGAATTGTGATCCAGTGATACTGAAGGGACAGCGATATGTTTCCAAGTCAGGATGGCAGGTGTCTCAGAGGGGAACCTGCAGGTGGCAGTGTTCCCATGTATTTGCTGCCCTTGACCTTTTGGTTGGAAGTGGTTGTAGGTTTCGAAGGTGCTATCAAAGGAGACACGATGAATTTCTGCAGAGCATCTTGTAGATGATGCACACTGCTGCTACTGAGCATCAGTGGTGGAGGGAGTGGGGTGCTTGTGGATGTGGTGCCAATCAAGCAGGGCTGCTTTGTCCTGGATGGTGTTCAGCTTCTTGAGTGTTGTTGGGGCTGCACTCATCCAAGGGGTATTCCAGTACATTCCTGGCTTGTGCCTTGCAGATGGTGGACTGGTTTTGAAGAGTCAGGTGGTGAGTTCCTTGCCTCTGGTCTGCTCTTTTATCCACTGTAACACTGTATTCTGCACTTTGTTCTGCTACCCTGATGCACTGTATGGTACAATCTTCCTATGTAGCATTCAAAACAACACTTTTCACTGTATCTCGGTACGTGCGACAACAATAAATCAGTTGAGTCTCGTCAATGGTAGCCCTAAAGATGTTGATAGTGGGAGATTCAGTGATGGTAACAACATTGTAAGTCATTGGCCAGTGGTTAGATTGTCTCTTATTGCAGATGGTCATTGTCTGTCATTTGTGTGGTGTAAAATGTTAGTTGCCACTTGTCAACCAAGCCTGGGTATTGTCCAGGTCTTGTTGCATTTGAACACGGACTGCTTCAGTACCTGCGGAGTCATGAATGGTGCTGAACATTGTGCAATCATCGGTGAACATCCCCACTTCTGACCTTATGATGGACGGGTGGTCGTTGATGAAGCAGCTGAAGATGGCTGAGCCTCGTACACTATCCCTGAGGAACTCTTGCAGAGATAACCTGGAGCTGAGATCATTGACTTCCCACAACCACATCCATCTTTCTATGTGCTAAGTATGACTCCAGTCTGTGAGAGTTTTTCCCGATATCCATTGATTCCAGTTTTGCTACGGCTCCTTGATGCCACACTCAGTCAAATGCAGCCTTGACATTAAGAGCTGTCACTCTCATCTCACCTCTGGCATTCAATGCTTTTGTCTATGTTTAAACCAAGACTGTAATGAGGCCAAAAATTGAGTGGCCCTGGCAGAACCAAAACTGGGCATCGCTGAACAGGTTATTGCTGAGTAAGTGCTGCTTGATAGCACTATTGAGGACACCTTCCATAATTTTATTAAAAGATGATCAAAAGTAGGCAGATGCTGCAGTAATTGGCCAGGTTGGATTTATCCTGCTTTTTGTGGACTGGACATACCTGGGCAATTTTCCACATTGTTGGGTGGATGCCAGTGTTGTGAATGTCCTGAAAGAGCGTGGCTAGGCAAGCAGCAAGTTTTGAAGCACAGGTCTTCAGTTCTATTGCTGGAATGTTGTTAGGGTCCGTAGCCATTTCAGTATCCGAATGCTTCTTGATATCATGTGGATTAAATTGAATTAGATGAACGCTGGTATCCGTAATAGTGGGGACCACTGGAGGAGGCTGAGATGGGTTATCCACTCGGCACTTCTGGCTGAAGATTGCTGAAAATTCTTCAATGTAATCTTTTGCACAGATGTGCTGGGCTCTTCCTTCATTGAGGATAGAGATATTTGCGGAGTCTCCTCCGCCAGTGAGTTGTTTAACAGTGCATCAGTATTCAGGACTTGCCTGGCAGCACTGCAGAACTTAGATCTAATCCATTGGCTGTGGGATTATTTAGCTCTGTCTAATACTTGCTGCTTTTACTATTTGGTGTGCAAGTGGTCCTGTTTGGTAGCTCCACAAAGTTGACATCTCATTTGTGGATATGCCTGGTGCTGCTCCTTGCATGGCTTTCTGCACTTTCCACAGAGCAAGGGTTAATCAAACCTGGCTTGATGGTAATGGTTGACGAGGGTAATACGCTAGGCCATGAGGTTTCAGATCATTCTGGAGTACAATTCTTTGCTGTTCATGGCCCACAATGCCTCATGGATGCCCAGTCTTGAGTTGCTAGATCTGTCTGAAGTCTGTCCCATTTAGCACGGTGATCGTGCCACACAATACAGTGGAGGGTAGCCTTGAAAAGGATTCTGACTTTGTCTCCACAAGGACTGTGTGGCAGTCGCTCTCACCAGTACTGGCACAGACAGATATTTCTGGAGCTGGGTCAGGATGAAGTCAACTATGGTTTTCCCTCTTGTTGATTCCCTCACCATCTGATGCAGACCCATTCCAGCAGTTATGTTGTTTAGTACTCAACCAGCTCGATCTGTAGAGCTGCTGCTAAGCCACTCTGGGTGGTGGACATTGAAATCCCCCACTTGAGTTCATTCTGCATCCTTGCCACTCTCAGTGCTTCCTGCAAGTTTTGTTCAACATGGAGGAAGTCTGATCCATTAGCCAAGGGAGGACAGTATTTGGCAATCAGCAGGTGGTTTCCTTGCCCATGTCTGACCTAAAGCCATGAAACTGCATGGGACCAGTGTCAATGTTGAGGAACTCCCAGGGCAATTTCCTCCTAAGTGTATATCACTGTGCCTCTAACTCTGCTGGGTCTGTCCAAGACATATCCAAGGATGGTGATTGTGGTGTCTGGGATGGTTCTGAGAGTATGACTATGCCAGGCTGCTGCTTGATTTGTCTGTGAGACAGTTCTCCCCGTTTTAGCACTAGCCCCAGATGTTAGCTCGGAGGGTGTCGCATGGTGGCCACGGCTGTTTCTGCCTTTGTCTTTTCCTGCACCGTGGTCAATGACAGGTGGCCGTCCAGTTTGATATCTTTGTGCAGACTTTGTAGCAATTGATACAACTGAGTGGTTTGGTTGGCCATTTCAGAGGGCAGTTGAGAGTCAACCAAAACATTGCTGTGAGCCTGGAATCACATGTAGGCCAGGCAATGTGAGAATGGTGGATTCCCTTTGCTGAAGAACATGAGTAAACCAGATGGGTTTTTCCCAATGATTGACAACTGCTCCATGCCATCAGTAAATTCTTAATTCCAACTTTTTTTAATTGAACTCACGTTTTACCATCTGCCATGGCAGGATTTGAACTGGTCTGCAGAACATTAGCAGAGTTTCTGGGTTAATAGTCTAACTAGGTCACTGGGTCACTGATTCCTTTGAAAACTGTCTTTTGTTAAAAGCTCCAGTCAATATTATTATACATTAATATTTGGTTCGTACACCTTTAAACCAAAAGGCAATGTTGCAAGGCACCAGATAATGCAAAGTTCCCTGATCCTTTTAAATAAAAATCAAAAGACCAGTAATTAATGCACAAATGACATATATCAGCTAATATGGATATCACCCAGAAACATCTCGTTTCTGTGTTGAATCAACATATTTCCTGGTCGATACAGCTCAGATATACACAGCAGTCACCAATATCATGCTTTAAGGAGATTGAGGAGTTGACATTAGAGGACAGAATAAGTAGTTCTGGATGCAGTGCCAAAATTGTTTTTGCTGGTATCTTAAATGCACAAGTCAGCCAAATATCTCACCTACTGCAGATGTCCTGGATGGATTAGGATTATTCCACGGCACAAAATCGTGGGCCGAAGGGCCTGTACTGTCCTGTACTTTTCTATGTTCTTTTCTATGTCTAAACTACCTTTTGCACTGTGTGCACTACACAAATTGAAAAGATTACATGGGCACAGATGAATATGCAATATTGAATAAATGCAGTTCTCTGATAATAGCAAGGTGCTAAAACCTTTCTGGTGTAGAAAGCCTCTGAGAAAATGTCCAATATTTTCTACCTGCGCACCTGTATATATTGTCCATTACATTTCAAGCAAATCTTATAAAGAGAAAGACAGTGAAACATGTAAACTGTACAAAATAGCAGAAAAGAAACTCACTGATGGACAGGTAATAAACACTACATTAATTAAGAACATTTATAGAATCCTGGAAAATGACTTAAAACACCTGAGGTGACCTGCTCTTGAACAATTACATTTAAAATGAGAAATGCTGAATAATAACAGACCATCATGCAGACTTTTATAATCTAAAAAACTAGCTGTACAACTAAGAAAAATTCAGAACATGTATGCCACCATTTCCAAAAAGAGAAAATCTAACCATCATCCCTTGACATTCGGTGGCATGACTGTCACTGAATCCCCCACTATCATCAGCCTGGGGGCTTACCATCAACCAGAAACTCAACTGGATGAAGCATATAAATACTGTGGCTCCGAAAGTACATCACAGGCTAGGAATACTACAGCCAGTAACACTATTCTTGACTCTCCAAAGCCTTTCCAACATCTACAAGGCACAAGTCAGGTAGATCATGCAATACTCTACCTTTGCCTGGATAAGCATAGATCTAACAACATTCAAGAAGTTTGACAACACACAGCTGCCCATTTAAACAAAACCTATCTCACGCCTTCACATTCAATGTCCTGTTACTGATGCAAAGTGACGACAGTATGTACAACATATAAGCTGTACTGCAGCAATTCAGCAAGCCTGCTTAGAAAACAATTTCCAAACCCACAAACTATACTACCTGGATGAGCAAGGGCAGCAGGTATTTTGGAACATTTTTCCCGATAAGCTAAACACAATTTCAACTTGGGACTACTGCTGCTATTTCTTCCCTAACCCTGGGTCAAAAGCCAAGAACTCCCTGCCCAACAAAACTGTGGTGTATCTACATCATATATAGACTGCAGTGATGGGAGAAGGTGGCTTGCCACCACCTTTCAAGGGCATTTAGTAATAAGCAACAACCTACATCCTATAAATGACTTTTAAGAAAAAAATGGAGGCAAAGATATACGCATGACATGAAAACAGCATATCCTCATGATCAGGGTAGGACATTGAACTCTGATTAGCCAGTTAGAATCCTAAACATCCAGTGTTTGCATTTTGACATTCTAGGAAAGGAGCTTTTTTTGGCACACTGACAATTTTACCTAAAACATTTCATTGTTTGAGTGCTCTCAAGTTAATAGTTAAAGTGCCTTTAACTTTCTTTGCTGCAGTAATGACCACATGACACTGAATATAAGACATATTTTGGAGTTAGTTCAACAGTTCTTCTCACATTGCTTTTGGGTCTTCACTGTCAGCTTCATTAGCCCGACCAGCAGCGATGCCCTCGAAGTTGGCAAGTCACTCCTTTTTGGGTCATCGGCCAATGTTGTTGTGTCATTTTGGAAGTGAATGCCGTCAGTTCGAGGACAAACTTTGTAGGGTTGTCTCCAACTACTCACTTGTTTTTCAAGGTAAAGAGATCATTCATTAGGCAAGCCAAGTTCAATGTGCTGCAGCACTTTCCTGCAACCTGTCCTTATTTGCATGTGATGAACTAATTGGTAAATGATCACGATACATATCTCACTGTAGTCCTGCTATGGATCACTTAGGTTTTCAAAGACAATCTCTTGGGAACAGCAGTGTGACCTCAATTTTGTTTACGAATACTATGAATGGACAGGATGAGTCCGTGACTGTCACTAGTTCTTATGTTTAGTTTTAATGAAAGCATGTTATTTTCTCTGCTTTCCATAAAAAAATCTCAAAATGATCCGACCATGTTAGACTCACACTGAGGGAAGTAAAATACCAATGCAGTAAAACCACCTTGTGTATTATACATTAATGTGCTCACTCATATAGCACAGAGTGTTCTCTCCTCACTTGGTATTGTATTATCAGCAGGTACAGACGCAGAACAGATGTGGAAAAATTGAGGTCAAAGGACTTTTACTGATAACTGTTTTTAAAATCTTGAAAGTAATGTGCATGGTATTGTTTCAGACATAAGGAAATCAAAATCACCACCGTATCTGCTTCCTGTTCTCCGTGCACTTTGAAGGGATACAAAAAAAACAAAACTTTCACCAGTAATCCTTTGTTTCATTTCATCTCATCAGTGTTTGCAAACTTCAAACACTGTTCAATGCTACATTTTTCATGGTGCTTTTTTCTAAAACTAATAATTTTAAGTTGAACTATTGCATTGATAAAAATAGGGTTGAAAGGATGAAGTTTGGCTAAAGAGCAAAACTGAACTCTATTCAAACTCCCTTCTGTGTTGTATCATCCTCTTCATTGGGGCTAGTCTTGATTAAACATAAACACAAGTGTGATTGCAATGAATGGTGCGGAAGGGATTTCCGTAACATGGAAGAAACAGCTTGTTTTGTGTTAACAGGAAAAAGGCGATGTTATCTTTACTCACACTTGGCAGGCAGGCAGTAGCCACTGGTAATTTTAGCATCTCCAGTTTTACACCCTCCCAGTGTACTGCACTCCTTCTGCAGTAAAGGCCCAGCTCCTGCATGGATAGCGCCGTCCACTGCAAAAGAAAAGCACTATTCAGAATTTGCATAATTTCTCATACTTTGACACAGTGGTCACAACCAAAGAGAGCAATCTGGTTGTCAATCTTATAATCAAGTATGCTCAAAAAATACTGTACCAATAAAACCTTGATTCAACACACAATATTTCTGGTATAAATATTTTAATTAAGTTTACCAAAACAGCATCATTAATTCACTGGTAAAATCCATTTGGTCTTGCTCATCCAAAATTAGTTAGGTGGTAACTTGTTTTTCTGTTCTCTGGTTTCTATGCACTGTACCTACGGCACAGGAAACTCCTTTACATCTACTCAACTATTCCTGCTCTGCATGAATCTCCTCCCACCTTACGCATTTCAACTATAATTTTTCTCAATTAATTCTTCATTTCCTCCCTTCAAGTTATTCCTTCTCCAATGCCTTTATGTTAAGATAAAGTTTAATGGGCACATAGCTCTGTTCATTACAAATTGTCATTATCACCATATAATACCTGCAGCTTTGTTTCTTTGTATGTGTTTGTAATGTGTTTATATAGGCTGGATTTAGCGCTCCCTGCATTACATGTGGTGACAGCTGCATTCAGAGGCAATAAACCCACCCCATCAATAAGAAAGCCCATCAGGTCAAGCTCCATTTAGTCATTTCAGAGTTAATGTTGACTTCTTGATGTATCATAGGCCTCAATCAAGAAGTTTGTGGATAATCAATGTCTTTACTCTTCAGAAAGCTTTTCAGTTCTGTCTTAAACTACTCAATGTTTGAACTTTTATAGCTCTCTTGGATGGTGATTTCCCAAAGTTCACCATCTTCTAAGAGAAAATATTCCTCTTCATCTCAGACTTTAATGGCCTCAGCCAGGGAAACATCTACATCAACCCTGTATTCCCTATAAAAGATCTGTGAGTTTTCAAGCAGGTTACAATGTACCAGGCAGGGAAAAGTCTCAAAGAACTACTGCATATTGACAATAACATTGAATTAACACGACATGGCAGAGGTATGTGCTCTACCTAATATATTCTTCATTTATTCTTTGTGTGTTAACCTAGACAGTAAACATTTGGAGGCCAATGAATTGCAAAATATTAAGGAAGATTGAGCTGGTGAATGGTAGGAGGTGAGACAGAATGATGGGGAACAATCCATCTCTTCACAAGGATGTGCAGAGGGCACACTTACAAGGCCTTATCTGAGGAGCCCAGGAACACAATCTACAAATTATGACCAGGGAGCACAAATTTTATTAAGGTTGGCAATAGCATAGTGACAAATTACTTTAACTCATTGTACGTTGTCTTTACACTATTGCATTTTTTCTAACAGTGCAGGAGTATTGCTGTACTCATGAGCCCTGTGGGTGTAAGAGTCCACAGCGGTTGCCCAGAGACTGCTATTGATTTTTTTTTCAAACCAGAATCAGTTATCTGTGTGAGTAGTGCTTAACATAACATGGCTCTGTGATTGGCTTTTGGGCAGGTGATAGCTTATATGTGAACAGCAGAGGGGCAAAAAGCTTCCAAACTATAAAAAAAGTTGTTTCAGGGATAGTGGGAACTGCAGATGCTGGAGAATCTGAGATAACAAGGTGTAGAGCTAGACGAACACAGCAGGCGAAGCAGCATCAGAGGAGCGGGAAGGCTGCCGTTTCGGACCTAGAACCTTTTTCAGAAATGGCATTTCTGAAGAAGGGTCTAGGCCTGAAACGTCAGCCTTCCTGCTCCTCTGATGCTGCTCGGCCTGCTGTGTTCATCCAGCTCTACACCTTGTTATCTTAAACTATAAAAAAGCCAGTATTACACCCTGTTTGCAGAGATGTAATAAAGAATTAGAAACTCACTGGCCACTATTGGACATCGAATCACTTTTTAAGAGGTTAGAACATAGAACAGTACAGCACAGTACAGGCCCTTTAGCCACAATGTTGTGATGACCTATTATCCTACTAAGATCAATCTACTCTGCATACCCTACACATTTTACTATCCTTCATGTGCCTATCCAAGAGTTGCTAAAAGTCTCTAAAGTATCTGACTCCACTACCACTGCCGACAGCAGATTCCACACACCCACCACTCTCTGTGTGAAGAACTTACCTCCGACATCTCCCCTCTGTCTTTCTCCAATCACCTTAAAATTATACCCCCTCATAATAGTCATTTTTGCCCTGGAAAAAGTCTCTGACTATCCACTCTATCTATGCCTCTCATCATCTTGTACACCTCTGTCAAGTCACCTCTCATCCTTCTTCGCTCCAATGAAAAAAGCCCTAGCTTCCTCAACCTTTCTTCATAAAACCTGCCCTCCAGTCCAGGCAACATCCTGGTAAATCTCCTCTGCAACCTCTCTAAAGCTTCCACATCCTTCCTATAATGAGGTGACCACAATGGAACATAATATTCCACTTGTGGTCTAACCAGGGTTTTAAAGAGCTGCAACATAACCATGCAGTTCTTAAACTGAATTCCCCTGCCAATGAAAGCCAACACACTGTACGCCTTCTTTACAACCCTATCAACTTTTTGGGTAGCAACTTTGAGGGATCTATAGACGTGGCTCCAAGATCCCTCTGATCCTTCACACTGCCAAGAATCCTGCCGTTAACCCCGTATTCTGCATTCAAATTCGACCTTCCAAGATGAATTATTATTTGTCCATAGTGTTAAGAAAAATGCCGTATGTACTGCCTCACTAAGAGTGAAAGTTTCTGCTGCAAAGGTACTTCAGCCTTCAGAAGTAAGGAAAAATCTTTTTCACCCAGAGGTTGGTGGGAACCTGGCACTCACTGCCTGTAACGGTGCTAGAGGCAAAAGCACTAAATGTGCACTTGTAATGCCAAGGCTTTTGGCCAAGTGCTGGAAAATGGGATTACAACAGCTAGGTGTTTGCTTTTGATCGCCGTGTATGAAATGGATCGAAGCACCACAGTATTTTGCTTTCATTGGGTATCTTTGATAGTACTATATATCCTTATCACTCTATAATCATCAAGCTCAGTAAACAGGGCTGGGCAATCTTAACCCAACATTTTACATTGTGACTAAACCATCCTCTACTACCAATGTTATACACTAGATGATAACTATATTTGAACAGAATCTAAGTCCACACTTTTATTGGGTGTTATTTCATCAACCACACGCCACAAGACTCATACCTGACTGCATACTAACTCCCCATATTTATGCAACCAATTCACACCCAATTAGTCCCTAACTAATACATCCATTACTGGTTTTCCCATTTCAATAGGTCCCAGGTAATCCCTTCAGACTATACTGGATGATAACAATGAATTCAATTCCCCCCATGGTAGATGGTAAAACTCGAATTCAATAAAAATCTGGAATAATAAGTTGCTAACAAAGTAACCATTGTTGGTTGACAAAAAAAAACTCGTATGGCGTGCTAATACCCTTCAGTGAGGGAGATGTGTCATCCTTACCTGGTCTGGCCTATATGTGACTCCAGACCCACAGCAATGTGGTCACTCTTAACTGTCCTCTGGTATGTGTGGGATGAGCCATAAATGCTCAACTAGTCAGTAACTCCCCTCATCCCATTAATGAATAAAACAAATTGTACAGGCAATAGAAATAATCTTCTGCTCATGTTTGGCTAATAGATGAAAGTGTGCTTGCATTGTTTTGCATCCTCAATACCACAAGGAAAGTACATCACAGCACAAAGAACACCCTGGTGAATGTGTCCAGAAGACCTCAATAATAAAAACATGTCAGGAGGAGGTTCAAAGGGTAAATGAATACAAACATAGCTTCATCGATATGCTACCAGTACTTTGTTGTGAATTTTTAATCTGCTGTCATGAAATGAAGACACTTCCCAACACATATGAGGCACTAGAAATGGTTGTTGATATTCCAATACTTCAGAATAGCCACAACATTGCCACACCAGTCTAATGTCCTCCCATAAGAACATTGGAAGGACTTTTTTGTGCAACCAAGTACTAAATGCCTAAGAAACATGAAACTGGAAGCAAGTCTAGCAAAGGTATTGATGGTACAGTGAGATTAATGATGAGTATCGAGTTCTAGACAGCAATCTCAAAGCATTTCTTACTATTATTATGTCACTCAAAGCAGTTCATATGTGAGCAAGATTAAGCACAAGAATACAAAACAACAGGACACATTAACAATAGATCTGTATGTGTTTATCAGTTGGGTGCATTTATGGTTCTTTTCGATACAGATAGTTCTCCAGTAGTTGCATTCTTGTGTGACCTCACACTATAGAAAACTGCGTTATTGGGAAATTGCTTTGGAAAATTGCTTAACTGTACTGCAGAAAGTTTGTGTTATCCGAACAGTGTCCACTATTCATCAGAGATAATGGGAACTGCAGATGCTGGAGAATCCGAGATAACAAAGTGTGAAGCTGGATGAACACAGCAGGCCAAGCAGCATCTTAGGAGCACAAAAGCTGACATTTCGGGCCTACATCCTTCATCAGAAGTGTTTTCTGATGGAGGGTCTAGGCCTGAAACGTCAGCTTTGTGTTCCTAAGATGCTGTTTGGCCGGTTGTGTTCATCCAGCTCCACACTTTGTCATCCACTATTCATCAATTGTGTTACAGCCAATTTGCGTTAATGAAATATGCATTATAGCTGAACAACTTGTACAGACTTCTAACTTCAGATTTGGAATTTACCTGGGTAATAAATGCAACTTTCAGTTCTTGAATCAGTGAAAGCTAGAATGCAAGTGCAGCAAGCAGTTAGGAATTCAAATGCTGTGTTGACCTTGATCACAAGGTAATTTGATTAGATCAGCAAATATGTCTTCCTGCAATTGCATCGAGCCTTAGCGAGAATGCACCTGGACAATTGTGTACAGTTTGCCTAAGGAAGGAAATATGTGCCGTTGACTGAGTGCAAAGTAGGTTAATCAGGACAATGCCTGTGGTGCTGGGATTTTCTGTGATGAGGCATTGAAGAAACTAAGCTTGAATTTTCTGGGGCTTCAAAAAGTGACACATGATTTCCGTGAAACTTACAAAATCCTTACAGGGCATCAAGGGTCCCTACTGATTAAAAACAGTCCCTGGCTGGTGAGTCCAGAATCAGGAACATAATCTCAGAATAAGAGGTAGGCTATTTCAGGCAGAGATGAGGAAATATATCTTCATGCAGAAGACTGTGAATCTTTGGAATTCTTCACTTCCCCTTATAGAGTTGTGGAAGCTCAATCATTGAACTGTCACTAGCAAACTCATTACTTTTCAAAGATAGTAGGAACTGCCAATGCTGGAGAATCCTGGTTCTCTGATGCTGCTTGGCCTGCTGTGTTCATCCAGCTCTACACCTTGTTATCCCATTACTTTTCAGCTCCTTTTAGTTCTGAAATTTCTCCATCGATACTGTTAGACCCGATGAGTTTCTCCAGGACTTTCTGATTATAGAACATAGAACATAGAACAGTACAGCACAGAACAGGCCCTTCAGCCCACGATGTTGTGCCGACCACTGCTCCTCATGTACGCACCGTCAAATTTCTGTGACCATATGCATGTCCAGCAGTCTCTTAAATGACCCCAATGACCTTGCTTCCACAACTGCTGCTGGCAACGCATTCCATGCTCTCACAACTCTCTGTGTAAAGAACCCGCCTCTGACATCCCCTCTATATTATATTTCAGATTTCCAGCATCTGCAGTATTTTGCTTTTATTGGGTATCTTTGATAGTCAGAGAACAAAACAGTCATGTACACGCCCACTTTTCAGGGCAGAATGACGTGGCTGGCTTCACTCAGAAGCATTAAAAATTCTTACCAATGGTAGGGTGGCTTCAGTTGAGACCTCACATTTGATGATATTACTCGGGAAAATCCCACCACTTGACAAATTGTTCATTACCTCTGCTCTTGTGGATCCATGAGAAAGAATGTGAAACCAGTGGCCTGCCTTTAAAGAACATCAGCATCTCTTTAATGCAGTGGAGCATTGCTAATTCTTTTGCGTCACTTGAGGCTACCTGGAAACACCTGGCAGAGCAAAAGTTTGGAACTGCTGGTGCTTTTTTAATCACACTAGGAAAGGGTTGAAGCAAAAAAAAACACCCTGCTCCCTGATAAAGGAAGCTGGAATTTACACACTGTCTTCACTTACTTCTAAATTACTTTGCTTATTGAGGTAGTTGCTGTTGCAAGTAGCAATTGAACAGGCTTTCTTGAGATTTCAAACTGAGAGAAATCTCCTGCTCCCTGCCTAACTCTGCCTTCATGGGAAGAAGAGCTCATCAACATGGGAAAACCTTGATGAGAAATTAGCCGATGGGCCTGTAGCATTTTACACACTGACTTGAGTGAGAAGCATCTGCTGTGTGACCAGCAGGTGCCTTGTACTGGCACACTGAGATTACCTTCAGTTTACACTGAAACGTTAGCAGCTGTTTTCTCTTACTTGCTTTACGCCCAATATTGTCTGCTGACACATTTGCACATGACAACTAACCTATTATGCCAGATGCAAAAAATATTTCTTCTAAAGCACAGAATGGCAATAAAATGTTTACAAATTATGATTTTGTCTCATATTTTCTTTCCTTAGAACTTTGCATGATGCACTCTTAAGATTGGCCTCCTTAAACATGTCTGGATCCCAAACCTACTTGTAGACTGTGAGAAATGCTTTCTGTGTTTGAGAGCATTCTCCCTGCATCCTAGACAACATCCATCACTTACACAACATTATCCAAAACTGATTAACTGGCCATTTATTTCATTTTCTCTTTTTTGATTCTGGTTGAGCACAAATTGGTCATGAATGCCTACATGACAACTCTGACTGCACTTCATTTAACTTCATTGGATGTGAAACCCTTTGAGAGGCCCTGAGGGTATGTCATGGCATTATAGGAACATAAGTGCTTTCTTTTGGAAGTGCTGTCACAACAATAGAAGTTGCACACAAATCAGCTTTAAGAGAGATCTTAAATCGTTTCTTTAATATTCTCAGCGTTTTGCAAAGTTACTTACAGCCATTGAAATATTTTTTAAATGTAGTCATTGCTACGATGCTTGAAACATGGCAGCCAATACATTTTCTACAGTTATCACATTAACAGTACTATGGCTATGTTGTTGGTTAAGGGATAAATAGTGGCCAGGTAACTGGAAGAACTGCTCTGTTCCTCTTCCAAATAGTAGCTGTGGAATATTTTACCTTCATTCTTTTACATTTCAACTGAAGGACAGCACCCCTGGTGCCATAACACAATCTCAGTGTGACCTTGGCTGATTTGGCTGGGATACTTTACAAATAGCTACGGAAATGTATATATTGGAGATTCTGAAGTCTGCCAGGTGTAGGTGCCTCATTGTCCTTCAGCATATCACCTAAGTTGCCATTCTTTATGCGTGTTAGCAAGCCATGCAATTATGAATGGTGTTAGAATCAGAACCAAGTACACTGGAACCAAGCATCTGCAAACGTACACTTTTCAGCAAGATTGTCTGCATGGCAATTAGGGTCAGCTAGTGTGCTGATCATTTTCACTCACAAATGGTACAGTCTTTGGATCCCCAACTGAGATAAACCAATCCAGCACAAACTAGAGATCAAACCTAGAAGCTCCTTGTTCCATCAGTGGGATTTAACACATCAATGGATATATAGACTAGATCTTTTTAAGCAATTCGGTGTTTTTCAGCATCCTTTATGGGAAATTGAGATTATTATAAGCATCATTTCCAAAGAAGTTACAAAGATTTGCCTCAACACTAGCAATCCCGTTCTTCCCCAGCCAATCTGTCAATTGAAATTTTCAATGTTAATACAATGGCACTCATTTAAATAAGTCAATGATTCGGACAGTTCAAAGTAAACTTAATTGTCGAAAGCAAACGCACTTACAAATCTAAAGGGTTAATAACCTCTACTGAGGTAAATTCAACTCTTTCTCACAGTCAGATTTCTTCAAGTTACCTCTCTGGGTTCATTATACAAGTGAGAATAGAAAAATTGAAAATAATTCCACAAACAGGGGTAACTCTAAGTTGGATACCCTGTATAATATCTGCTGCATAACACCACCATCAATGCTTGACAGGGCTCAATGCTGCATCTCATGTTTGCTGTCTCATTAGCAGTTTAGCTCTGTGGTGTAATTAAGATAATGACAGGAAGGGATTTAATTGTTCCTCATTGCTGACCTGTCAGTAATGAGATACTCTTGGGTATGAACAGACTTTCCAAAAGGACCTTCTCCTCTGTCAGTTTAGTGAAAGCTGTATCACGTTCCAAGAATTGACAATTAAGCATAACTGTTTGACATCTGGAGCAGGCCTGGGGAGCTCTCCCAGCTCCTATATGCTCTTAAATTCTCTAGCAACAATGAATCTTACCATTTTACAAGGTGAAAAACACTTTTAAGAGTAGACAGGGAGTCGAGTCTTCGGTCTTTGTTTTAATTAAATGATATTATTAAACAGTATTTTAAATATTCTACTACAAATCTACTATCAAAGGCTTGCAATTAAATGTTGCATGAATGATTTGCTACTGTGTGTAGCACTGGCTTTTATTTCTGCCTGTCAGGACTGGATCTTTTGCTGAATTAGTGCTTGTTTTCTGGCAGTTTTGGGAGCATTAAGAGAGAAGTTAATAGTAATGTTCACTGCCTCAGATTTGCTGGACCAACACTGTAGCAGAATTATACTTCCAAACAACAGCTCATCCTCTTTAAAGCCTAATGCCAATTTCTCAATTTAGACAGAAGTTACTCTAGCAGGTTAAAGGTCCTTGGAGCAAAGAAAACATGAAAAATTATTATTTTCTACAAGCAGATACCTGATTATCAGTATTTAAATGCATGAAGGATCCTGCCTAAATATTTCTGAAGAATGTGCATTCACCTAGAGTCTACTGGGCAGCAATGTCAACTGTGAGGTGAATTTTTACCAGAAAAACAGTCCTGTTCACATTAGTCAAGGTCATTTCCCAAAATTCTTTGCAAGTGAATCTTTCTCAACAGCATCTGATAATCAGGACAGCTGCATAATCCATATATTTCCAGGGTGGTTAATTGCCTTCTGCCTTCAGTCAACACTTAGGAAGCCAGGAAGGGCTGCATACTCTGTGCATTTGCCTCAAACTCTGATGTATGAGAACATTTCCAGTAATCAGAAAATACAAAGTAGGAGTGTCTGAACACTTATTACTCACTTGGATGGTGGTAGCCACAACTAGACTTTACACCTTTGACAGTACCTGGGAAAACACAGTCTGCTAAATTGAGGCACCTGATGCTGAGGGATTATAACTACAGTATGTACAATCTGCTAGACATTGTGCAGTAACTAACCAAGTTTACTTCTCTTTGACATGTGCCATAGGAAGGATTTGAAGAGCAATATCATAGAAACACCATCAATTCTCAGTTCCAATGCAAGTCACACCCTGTCCCAACTTGGCTTTTCATTCTGCTGGTGACTGTTGTACAGTTTTCACTCACATCGTGGCAGCACCATCATCAAATGATATACAATTGTTCAACAAAATGCCAAACCACCGAGATGAAATTTCTTCACACAATAGCTACCACAGAAAACACTCAAGGCCAAAACATTGTATGATTTCAAGAAGGTGGAATAGCACTTGGGGCTAAAAGGATTTATGAATATGTGGTAAAACAGAAACAGGCTATTGTGTAGGATGTCCTCCTATGATCATAATAAGCCATGGAGCAAGCTCAAAGAGCGGAAGGGCCAAATGACCTACTCCTACACCTATTGTCTTGTTTCTGTGGAGATTATAGGACAGAGGATGCAGGCTTAAACCTTACATTCCAAGAATTCAACAGTATTTTTCAAATTTATTTTTCAAAAAATCCTTCCAACAAATAAAATTCTCGCAAATTAAACTCCCGGTCTCTGAAATGACCTTACCAATTTGCTTTTGCCTTCTCTCAAGGGCGATAATATCATTCATTTGATCGGGTGAACAGAATACTACAGAGTAGCACCCTATCTGTTACTAGGTACATACAATCATTTATCAGTGTGCATATTGGGTCCAACAATAGTGTCAGAAAAAAACTGTCATAATAAGGTAATAACTCATCTAATCAGATGAGCTGTGCAACCTTTAGTATAAATTGAGTATCCGTGGCTGGAAGCCATGTCGGGGAACACAATTGCTAACCCCACAACTGCACTGACTGGTATTCTGTAAGTGATAAAGTGATGAGTGTGAATGACTGTGGATGCTCAGAGTGCAATGCAGATTGCAGCCCACACCTCATCATCTATGCTGTATATTTTACAAAGCAGGCAAGTGAAATTAAATTAATAAAAGTTAGCTGTAAATTTCAATTTCAAGACAGAAGAGCTTACATTGCTGTCCAGTTCTGATGACGTGGAGGATTTTTTTTTTCTTCATAGCGAATGCTGCATTTCCATTCTATAATACACACATTGGCATCATACCATTTGATAAAGGAAGAATTTTGTCTGTGTTCTACTGCCCTCAGACTTTATCACAGAATCTAGTTCCATGAGATAAAGCTAAAAGTACAGAGAGGGAGAGAAAACAAGAGAAACAGGAGAGGAAAATGGGAAAATTGAGAGAAAGTAATTTCATGTAGTTCTGAAGTTTTCCCATCCTCTTATAAATCATTTGTTAATTAAGAGATAACGTTCATGTTGAGCGAGTGTATGAGGCAATAAATGCCAGATGCACTGGCCTCAGCAGTTCAGGCATGCACTATTCTTTAATACAGAAGCATCCACTCTAAACGAGGATATAACATCCAGACTTGCAAAATACAGCAACAGAAATGAATGAACCAAACTTTAAAAAGGGCAGCACAGCCTCGGAACTTTGGCATAGCTACAAATTGAGGGGTGATAGATTTAAGACAGATGTCGGAGGCAGGTTCTTTATTCAGAGAGAGAGAGTGGCAAGGGCGTGGAATGCCCTGCCTGCCAATGTCGTTAACTCAGCCACATTAGGGGCATTTAAACAGTCCTTGGATAAGCATATGGATGATGATGGGATTGTGTAGGGGGAGGGGCTTAGATTAGTTCACAGGTCGGCGCAACGTCGAGGGCTGAAGGGCCTGTTCTGCGCTGTAGTGTTCTATGTTGTATGTTCTATGTAACTGATTTCCAACCCAATACAAAGCCACTGGCAGTAAAACTGAGTCAAAAATAAGATGAAGGCTCTCAATAAATGTAGAGGATCAGAAAAGAGCATTCAGTCAAGAATCAACACCTCACAATTAATTGCTTTTCAACTGTCTATTCAATATTTTGCTAAATATTTCTAAAATACTTCCTCCTTCCACAGATTGTTCCGCATCACATATTCAGCACTTGCTGTGAAGCAGCTAAATCTAAACCACTTTGGACTAATTTTCCTTCTAAGAATCAATTCGGGCTCTCTGCTCTGGGGTTTATAGCATTATCAAAAGGGTCTGTCAGTGTTCATTTGATCTTGAAATGCTTAGATACCATCCTGGGATCTTGATAAACCCAGGCTCTTTACCCTCAACTCATAGTTCAAGTTTAGAACTGTTGTTCCCTCTGACTACTGTAAAGGTACACCAAACCTAATGCTCCATACGTTTTTGCCCATCAGGACCACACTGGGAAGCATTTTATGCAGAAGCATTGTATCTTTCAGCCAATAATGACGCCTTTCCGGTTGTCCCTTTATATTAAATTTGT
The DNA here is from genome assembly GCF_030684315.1 of Stegostoma tigrinum. NCBI lineage: Eukaryota > Metazoa > Chordata > Chondrichthyes > Orectolobiformes > Stegostomatidae > Stegostoma > Stegostoma tigrinum. The sequence continues at coordinate 4,989,656 of NC_081395.1, read as the reverse complement.
CCCCAGATTATCATCATTGCTCATTATAACAATACCTTGCGCATAAGCTGTGCTTGTAATATAACATAACCTTGTATTTATGCATTACCTTTAATGCAGCAAGGGCTACCAGAAAAATGCGACATTAAATGTATACGGGAGATAATTAGGACAGAGCAATAGGTTTTAAGAAGGTACAGGAGAATGAAGAAAGAGGGAGGTAGAAGTGCTGAGAAGAAGTTTAGAAAAAAAAATTCCTATCTCAAGATTAGAGACACAGTTGCCAACAGTGGAGCAATAGAAAATAGTGGCGAAAATTAGAGGAGTGCAGAGATCTTGAAAGGTTTAAGGCTGGAGAATGTTAGAGATAGTGAGGTGTGTAGGGACTGCAGGAGGTTACAGAGATAACAAGGGGTATACGGTCTGGAGTAGGTAACAGAGATAGAGAGTTTTTTTATTCATTCACGGGATGAGGGCGTCACTGGCTAGGCAGCATTTATTGCCCATCCCTAATTGCCCTAAGGGCAGTTAAGACTCAACCACATTGCTGTGGGTCTGGACTCATATGTAGACCAGATAAGGTAAGGATGGCAGTTTCCTTCCTTAAAGGACATGAATGAACCAGACGGATTTTTCCAACAATCAACAATGAATTCACAGTCATCATCAGATTCTTAATTCCAGACACTTATTGAATTCAAATTCCACCATCTACCATGGTGGGATTTGATCTGGTCCCCAGAATGTTGTCTCATCTTTGGATTAACAGTCCAGCAATAATACAACTAGGCCATTGACTCCCCTCAGTCCCTTGATTGGGGAGGCTGGAGAAGGTTACAGAGATGTGGAGGATTTCTAATGGCTGGAGAAGGTGACAAAGATAGGGAGGGATTGGAGGAGGTTACAGAGATAGGGTGGGGTATTGAGGCTGGAGGAGGTTACAGTGATGGAGGGTGTGGAGACTGGAGGAGGTTAGAGTTGGGAAGAGTGAGACTGTGGAGGGATATGAACACAAAGGCAAGTATTTGCAATTTATGGTTTTGTTGTACGTGGAGCCAGTGTAGGTCAGTGAGTACAGGAATGAAATCTGGGGTTAAGGAGTCTAGGTTTGCACGGGTCACTCTCGTTCACTCAGAGTGCTTTGAATTGGTGATATTTGCAGAGGCAAATGGTACCAAATGACGATTATTGCAACAAACTGAATTTCATTAGCCATTAAAACAAGCAGTAGGTGACAAATACATAAATCAAACTCAAAACATATGTTAAAGCTTAGGAAGAAAATAAAAATGACCAATTATTAACAACTTAAAATGATGAGTTACAAAGATAATGGAACATAATGAAATAAGGACACCAGCCAGTGTTAAGTTTATCATGATGGCCATGAAGGAACTACAAGACTCACTGTTTTTCTATGACTCTCTTTCCACAAGTTATTGATGTTAAGGTCTCAGACAGTTAACAAGTATTGAAGGGAATGTCCTCTGCTTTATTGTTGAAGTTAATTATTCTGAAACAGTTAATGTTAAACTTGACTTAGCTCCATTCAATCTGTTGATATTAAACAGTCTTTGTGTGGAAGCAGCAAGCTTGACAGTAACCTTTGCAAGGAGCAGATGTATTGTGTGCAGCTCTCTTGAGTCCTTTGTAATAATGTCTGACTGGTAAAGTAAGTTGTAGTCATTATTAACAGGCAATAAACTATCTTGCTAACTAAGACCTGGAAACTGGAGGAGCAGAATCTCATATTCCGCCCTGGAACCCTACAACCCAATGGTCTCAATATGTGCTTTACTAGCTTCAAAATCTCCCCATCCCAACCTCATCCCAAGACCAGCACCCTTCTCTCATCCCTGCCTCCTTGAACTGTCTGTCTTCTCTTCCACCTATCCGCTCTCCCACCTCATTGCCCAATCACCACCACTGCCCACTTGCACTCACCGATCGCCATCCTACCTATCTTTCCCAGCTCCTTTCACCCCCGCCTCCTTGACCTGTCCATCTTCTCTCCCCCTCATCTGCTCCTCCCACCTTACTGACCAATCCCCACCACTGCCTACCTGCATTCACCTATCATCATCCCACCCACCTTCCCCAGCCCTACCCCTCCTCTCTCTATTTATTTCAGAGATCCCTTCCCCATCCCCCTTTTCTGAAGAAGGGTTCCGACCTGAAACGTCAGATTTCCTGCTCCTGTGACGCTGTCTGGCCTGCTGTGCTCCTCCAGCTCCACACTGTGTTACCTCTGCCTCCAGCATGGTCAGTTCTTACTATCTCTCATTGATGAAGATGGTTGGGCCAAGGACACTACCCTGAGGAACTCCTGGAGAGACGTCTTGGAGCTGAGAAATTGATGTCCAACAACCACAGCCATCTTCCTATGTGCCAGGTATGACTCCTGCCAACGGAAAGTTTGCTGCTGATACCCATTGATTCCAGCTTGTTAGGGTTTCTTGATGCCACACTCATTGAATGTGGCCTTGATGTCAAGGGCTGTCACTCTCACCTCACCTCTGGAATTCAGCTCTTTTGTTCATGTTTAAATCAAGGCTGTAATATGGTCAGGGGCTGAGTGGTCCTGGCAGAACCCAAACTGGGCGCCGCTGAACAAGTTATTGCTGAGCACAATTGTTGACACCTCCCACCACTTTACTGATGATCAACAGTAGACTAATGGGCTCCACATTGTTGGGTAAATGCATGGCAAAAGCATGGCAAGGGGAGCAGTAACAAATGGAGCACAAGTCTTCAGTACAAATACTGGAAAGTTGTCAGGGCCCACTGCCTTCGCAGTATGCAGTGCCTCCAACCACTGCTTGATATGATGTACTGTGAAACGAATTTGTCTAAGACTAATATCAGTGATACTGGGACCAGCGGAGGAGGCCCAGATGGATCATACACTTGGCACTTCTGGCTGAAGATTGCTGCAAATTGCAATATAGACGAAGGAACAAAACGGGCTGTTATGGTGAGAGGTTGTGAACCTACCTCTGAAACAAAAGGCTTGGGTTGAGTCCTAGCTGCGTTGGAGGTGTGATAGCATCACTGGATAGGTTATTCAGAAAATATTCAGACAAAAGAGGGTTATTGGCAGCAATTTACCTCAAGCAATGCTACCAAGTTCCATATACTGGCAACAGAAAAAAGCACCAGACTTGCCAAGCCCCGTGAATGATGACTTAGCAGGTGACCCAGGATCAGGATCCTATGTCACCCACAAAATAAACTTGTCAGAAGGCCAGCAGTCAGGGAGATTCTTTCTGTAGAGCGATAGAATAATGTTGCATTTTGATAAGCAGTGCTCCAAGCGTTCTATCAACTGAACACTTCCCTAGGGCTTTGAAGTCTATCAGATTTCCACTCAATATTAGCACTGAGCTGAACCACTTCTGATGAATGCAAAATCAGTTGATGTCAACAGGATATTTTTGACACTACATTTGGTTCTTAAAACCACTTTTATTTTATTTTGTGTACGTGGGCATTAGTCAAAAAGCTCTCATTTGTTGCCTATCCCTAAATGTCCTTGACCTGAAATTTTCAGAAGGTAGTTCCGAGGAAACTGCATTGGTGCAATTCAGGAGCCAGCTGTTGCCTGGACCCCAAGACATCCGTGAACCAGATGGGTTTTTACAATAACTGATGACAGCTATCAGGGTCACTGTTACTGACACTAGCTTGATATGTCAGATTTATGAGCTGGAAAACCAGTAAGTTAGTTCAGTGCCTTAAATTCCACCAGGCAATGTTGTATATGGATCTGAAAAAGTTAACACTTAATTGAGTGCAGCAAGTGTCACCCACTGTGAAGAATTCACAATGTCTTAGTCAGAGGAAAAGAGGTGATTGTAGGAAACAGACCTGAGTAACACAAAACACCTCTAATTGTTTATTCAACAAAACTCTTTTAGTTAGACCAGATTGTTGAGTATCCTTATTCAGGTTATACCATTTTGGGCTCAATGGAAACCACACAGTCATGCAGTAGAATTGGAACCAATATCCTCAGAGCATTGGCTTGCGAGTCTGGATTGTTAGCCCAGTGACATTGCCATCATGTCACCATATCCATCTATTTTGGTTAAGAAGGGGAGTAAAGAAGTAGCTGTAGTTACTGTGACCCAGTGTGGGATAACAGCATGTGACAACACATCGGAATTTATTAAATGCTGATGTTTAGCCTTACAGACACCAAACAGGAGAGGTCTCGGAACTTTGCAAGGGTCTGCGAAACAATATAGAGTGCCTTCATAGGAGAGTGTAGAAAAAAATAGAGAAAAGCATACACACAAGGATAATGTGCATTGCCTCTAGGACCTGTATCAAGGCAGATGTTTTAAAACCCCATCAATCATCAATTGCAGCTAAACATCTGTCAACAGCACCATCTTTATGAGTCAACTTATGTAGAATAGGATTTTCTTTCATCTCTGAAATCCAAAGAATTTCTAGAGACCAAAGGCTAAATCTCGCTAGCTGTCAAATCTGTTATCAAGCCAATCATAATAAAACAAATTGCCCAGAAGTATGGCAGCTGCTATTTCAGTACTGGCCATTTAAATCAGTCTTAGTTCTATTAAATTTCACAAGATATTATCTATTAATTAATCCTGCATTCTTAGCATTATTCAAACATTAACCCTCAGAGATTCACAATTTCTATTTTGTTTGTTTATTATTAGCTTGTTTATTATTAGAAGAATGTGAAGGACTCAAACCTGCCAAATTTGGTCAGATTTGAGTGCTGAGTAATGAGTCTTCTTCTCAATCCCTGATATGTGACATGCTTGGCTTTTGACGTAGGCTACATTTGTGTTGTGCAACCTCATGAATCCCTAAATACAGCACAACCCACCTCTATCAACTTGCAAGATTGATAAACAGGATTGCACTGGGAAACTCATCATTTCAGTCTGCTTCTGCAAAATGGAACTGATTCCTTCCTATCGTGACTCAATTTTCTCCTTCTGTCAACAAATATGTTTTCACCTACATCCATAACACTTCTAATGTCATCTGCAATTTTATATTTCTGGTTTCCTGCCCCTAGATATCTTTTCATCAAGGATGCCCAATCCTTCTTTACTCCTGTATCCCATGACGTGAGAGTTTTCCACTTCTTCCGGATGGAGATCCAACCAGCCGCCATTGACCACTGCCTTCCTCTGCCTGGCAGAACTCATTTTTGCATTGAACAATGTGTCTATTAACTCAACTCATTTTTTCCAAATTAAATGTGTTGCTAAAGGAACTTGCATCCTAGCTATGTCTTTGTTTTCTCTGGACATGTGAAGCACTGTTTATTCCAGAGTTACTCACGGTGCCTCCCTACCTTATTTTTCTGACACATTGATATCTGTATCAATACTATTTCCTGCTGCCACCATGAGTGGAAAGTTTCATCAATATTGCTTCCAATTTCTACTTTTTAACTTCATTATGGAGATGTACACTATGTCAAGCAATGCTTTGAAACTGCATATTCATTGAATGATAGAAATCATAGAATCTCTACAGTACAGAAAGAAGCCATTCATCCCATCAACTCTGCACTGATGCTCCAAACAGCACTCCACTCCATGATGTTTTTATGGTGGATAACCTATTTAATCTGCATATCTTTGGACTATGGGAGGAAACTGGAATGTTTTGGCTTCACTTGACAGATGGTCTTAACATGCCATTGTTTGTACAAGATGAGAAGGAATTGCACTGAATGCTAGCTGGATTGTTAACCATCTGGTAGGTTAGCAGACACACAGAACAACAAGGCAGCTGAGTGGAAGTAAGTTGGAATAAGCCCCTTGCCATATTACAAATAACTCAAGCACCACTCACTAGCCATAAGTGAGCAAACAACAGTTTTCATATCTCTGGAGCTTTATTATTATTCTGAAACCCCGGATGGTGACTGGCAAGACCGAATGAACATCAAATCACTGTCAGGACACAGTACCTTTGTACATTAAAGCCATACTCAATCACAAAGTACACAGTGTATGACCAATTCTCCAACACTGTCTTACAGGTGGAACCTTGCCCACGGAATGTGCATTTCAGGAAATTACTACTGGCATATGCCAATGACTTTCATCTCCATTCATTTTATTGTTGAAAAGCTGTCAGTTGCAAATTAACTATTCCTCAAAATTCATGGTAAACTGCTAAAGCCTTTCATTCGTACTACATACTTAGAAGCCTCAGCTTTTGTACATCAATTGTCCAAATAAATTTAGAAATCTTGGCTTTGTACTTCAAGAGCACATAACATCAGTTACCGAGTTCTGTTCTTATATGTGTTGTCTTATATACCAACATCATGTAATGACGATTGATATAAACTGTCTCTCAGGAGTAAGCAGGAATGAGTTAGATGCTGAGTTGCAAGTATATATTACTATTTCAACAATTTGTATCAGCCCGATTCTTTAAAAAGGCCATACACTTCCTTTGATGGTGATATGAATTCTGCAAACTGATTTGTATAGAAATGCCTTGCTCCTTTTGGCCTAGTAAATTTGTTCAAATACACAGCTACAAAAAGCTGAATTCACTTGGCTTGCAACTCTCCTCTCCACCTATCTTCTTTTCTCTCCATCTTCGGTACGCCTCCCCCTCTCTCACTGTTTATTCCAGAACCCTCACCCCATCGCCCTCTCTGATGAAGGGTCTAGGCCCGAAACGTCAGCTTTTGTGCTCCTGAGATGCTGCTTGGCCTGCTGTGTTCATCCAGCTCCACAATTTGCTATCTTGGTCTCCCCAATGCCCTAGCCAACATTTATCCTTTAACCAACATCACAGATCTAAATCACAAATTCTGTTTTATCCTTCCAAAGAAGCTACCACATGTGCAGCATTTTCTGTTTATATTTTAGATTTCCAGCACCTGAGCCATTTTGTTTTGGCCCCATCAAAATCAATGACTGGTTGCTATCATAGCACTGTTTGTGGGAGCTAGTTACATACAATTGGCTGCCACATTTCCAACATTACAACAATGGCTACACCTGATTAGTTGTGAAGCACTGCAGGATGGTCTCAGTTCATGAAGGGTGCTGGAGACTTACTTTGGCAGAATTTCAGGAATCCATGTTGCTGAGGCTTGCCAGCTTTTTGCTGCCTTTGCTACAACTCTGTAGAAGATACACAGAACTGGCTTTACTTGGAGAGATAGGTCTGTTGCCAAGCTGGGCATAAGAGCCTCAACAATGCAAGCTTGCTCCTAGAATATAAATAGAAAGATATAAAAGCAGCTTCTCACCATGACAGCCTGTTCACGTGCAGTCCAATCTTTGGTTTGTCCAACCACAAACACAAGACAATAACTTTTCAAAGCATCATGTATCATTTTACAATAGGCTTGGATTGTTTAAAGTGGAACACATGACAGAAAAGATTTGGAGCTAAGCCACTGAGATTGTTTTTCCAATTGGTTTTCTCCAGTTTTTATAGTTCTGCTTTTATTTAAAATTAAATCCTTTCATTCAATTTCAGGCTGGCTTGGCTATTTCATACAGGAAAATGCCAATGAGTGGCTTGTCCCTAGAGGTTTCCTCTACAGTGTTGTACTAGGACTAGCTAGCAAGCTGACCATTTTACACAGTAGATTTATAATATGCAATAAAACAGGACCTCATACAATTGTACAAATTGATGTAGAGGCCAATCTTAACTGTAATTATCTGTGATGCAAGATTCATTGTGCATCTCTGCATTCTCTATCCAGATTATTCCAACTATATAGCCTGTTCAAAAACAAAGTTGCTGGAAAAGCTCAGCAGGTCTGGCAGCAACTGTGGAGGAGAAAACAGAGTTAATGTTTCGGGTCCGGTGACACTTCCTCAGGATTCCTCACCAGATCTGAAACGTTAACTTTGTTTTCTCCTCCACAGATGCTGCCAGACCTGCTGAGCTTTTTCAGCAACTTTGTTTTTGTTCCTGATTTACAGCACCCACAGTTCTTTTGGTATGACCAGTGTCCTGTTCACAGTTCACATACCAGAGAAATGCTCTTCACATAACAACGCCACAATGCCAACAAAAGGGCGGAGCCTTCCCAATCTTAGTTGATGAATTTTGCCAAGTGAGATTTAAGATGCCCAGTCTGCCACAGCTCGGAGTGACATTTCTCATGTAACCTTTCGCTCTTTAATTTTGTTCTTGGCACCTTTCTTGGGAGTTGCATAGCAGGAAAGGTGGAAGTGCTTGCCACTGTTGGGACCTTCTGGCATTCACATTGCTGGCACCAATATGAAGGTCTTGCTGCACACCACCTCAGACAATGCAAACCAGGAACTGTCCCTCCTACTAGATAACAAAGTGTCGAGCTAGATGAACACAGCAGGCCAAGCAGGATCTTAGGAGCACAAAAGCTGATGTCTCGGGCCTAGACCCTTCATCAGAAACTTCAATTGGAGATGAAGAGGTCAAGGCAGGAAAGGAGGTCTTGGGGTGGTGTCCAGGAAGACGGCTTGTGTTGGAGGCTTACTGTTATGCTGGACCATATTGCTGAGGGCATGGCCAGAGGGAAGGATAACATACTGCCTATTTTGTAGACAGAGACCTGAAGGCATTAGTGGACTGGACAGTGTAGGAGAGAGCAGTTGTATTTTTTGTGACCATCACTGGAGGCCACACCATTAGACCAAGGCAGCCTGGACCCAAATAGTAGCCTGTGTGAGTACTGTGTCTCAGGTCAAGAAGAAGGCCTAGCTGTGCAGGACAAAGGTCAATGATCTACCACGATCCACAAGGGTAAGTGCTATCATCATTTCTGTGATACCTCACACTCACAGGGCCATCACTCACTCTAGGTCTGCCACTGCACACACCTCTCGCCAAAACAAATAGACAAGAACTCTCACTATTATAGGCATTACATCCACTCAATAGCTCAAACCATTTCAACCTTCCTAAGCACTAACCCTACCAGTCCTCTGCACATCCTACTCTCTCACTAAGGACACCTAACCTCTATCCTGGTTCTACATCATCACTAACTGCTCTTCATCTATTTTTATTATCCTTCCCATTGTCAATGCAGAAAAATACTGGTCCACTCCAAGGACAGATGTCTTCACAGCATCCCAACTGACCTTCCCCAGGATAGTTGCACTTGGCTAGAAGGCCTGACAACGGCCCAATCCCTGGACTGCAAGGACCTGGATTCCCAGTCTCTAATAAGATAAAGCACCTGACTGAACGTTATCATCAACTTCTGACTGTTGGTAAGCTCAATGGCCTAATATCTCCCCTCACCTGTCTAAGGACTGCTCCCCTTTGACTTTCGCACGTCATGATTTGTTTGCTATATATGCAGTATGCTTGCTGCCTAAACTGCTGCCACATCCTGCAGGTGTTATGTTGACTTAGCACAGTGCAATACAATGATGTATCCACGCCATTAGCTGTCTGTGTTCTCTAGCATGGCAAGTTGCCTGCATTTCTGTCTGAAATAAAACGCAGCAGCCTGTACTTGAGCACTGAAGTGCCTGTACTCTAAGCAAGCAATGTGGACCACACAGAAACTGACAGCAGCAAGTAAACATAAAGAAAGCAAGCTAAGAAGCATAAATGAGGGCATCTGTGGCACAGTGGTAATGTCCCTCCCTCTGATCCAGAGGCACAGGTTCAATCCCACCTTCCCAATGGTGTGTAATAACATCGTTCCACAGGGTGATTAGAAAATACAAAAAAAAGGAACATAATATGCATCCTGTTTAGATGCAAGAAATGCAGGTGTCTCCCTGCACAGATGCCTCATGGCTGAAGCATGCAAATATACTGAGCTCCAAAGTAAATTGCTGAAGGCCTGCAGTGGTGTGAGAATTGGTTTTAAAGAAACATGAGGTGGGTGAGCCTGGTGGTTTTCTGCTGCCGACTTGCAGGGATGTAAGGTCAAGGAAGATGATGACGTCGGAGCATGTAGGGTTCCTGTCACTGACTGAAGGCCAGGACAAGAATTCACCTGACATGTAGCCTCCGGCCTACACGTAGGGAATTTCCACTTCTGGTTTCTTGAGAAAGGAGAAAAAAAAATTGGAGTGTTTTAAAAATGAAGTGTGCTGGCACCTTAATGACCACTCAAATGAGACTTTGAAGTCATCTTCTAAAGCTTGAGGAGAAAATCACTAATATTTTTCTTGATGCTGGAATCTGATTTTTTTTCCATTTTCATCTTATTTTCCTACGTTGCTCTCCATTGTTCACGCCACGTCAGGGAGGAGAAAATTCTACTCTTTGGATGGCAGTTGGTGTGGCCAAGAAGCAGTGACAATGCACAGCATGTCGTGGGTATTCATTTGAATATTCATTGTTAAGTAAGCTGCAACAGAAAAGATAGGACAGCCAGTCTCCTCCTGTCTCATTTGTCTGATGGATATATTTTCAAGTTTCATGCTTTCTGCCTTTGTCAGAGCAGGAGGAGAGTTCGCGGCACCCTGTGTCGATACTCGTCGTTCTCAACCAACATCAATAAAACAAATGATCAGATCATTATCACGAGCTTGTTTGCAGGAATTTGCTGTGTGCAAATTGACTGCCGGTTTTCTAAAGTACACTGGTAATTACTTCAAAAACTACCTCAAACTCTCCGCTGGTTTGAGTCACACCGAGAACATAGGAAGATGGATGTGGCTGTTGGAAGTCAGTCATCTCAACTCCAGGACTTCTTTGTCGGAGTTCCTCAAGATAATGTCCTAGGCTCAACCATCTTCAGCTGCTCCATCATAATATCCGAAGTGACAAGTAACATTTGCATCAAATGAATACCAAGCAATCACAATTTAACCACCATCCCTTGACATTCATTGGTGTTACCACCACTGAGTCTGCCACTATCAACATCTTGGCGGTTACCCCTGAACAGAAACTCAACTGGAACCATCACATAAACAGTGGCTACAAGGGCAAGTCAGATGCTGGGAACATTGTAGCAAGAAGTATCTCTTACTTCCTGTCCACCATCTACAAGGCACAGCAGAGGAGTGTGTTGGAATACTCCCCACTTGCCTGGATGGAAACACTCAGGAAACTTGATGCCACCCAGGACAAAGTAGTCTGTTTGATTGGCATCGCAATGACAAACTTCCACTCCCTCCACTATCGACGCACAGTGGCAGAGGTTTGTATCACCTACAAGAAATTCACCAAAGGTCATACAATAGAATCATAGAATCCCTTCTGTGTGGATGGAGGCCATTCAGCCCCTCAAGTCACAATGACCCCTCTGAAGAGCATCCCATGTGGACCCGGTTCCCCCACAGTATCTGTAACGCCACATTTACTATGACTAATCCACCTTACCTAACACATCCATGGACACTATGGGTCAATTTAGCATGGCCAATCCACCTGACCTACACATCTTTAGACTGCAGGAGAAAATCAGAGCATCCAGAGGAAACCCACCCAGACACAGGGAGAATGTGAAAACTCCACACAGACAGTTGCCCAAGGCTGGAATCAAACCCAGGTCCCTGGTGCTGTGAGGCAGCAGTATTAACCACTGTGCCACCGTGCCGCCTACCCTCAGATACCACCTTCTAAAACCATGACTACTACCATCTGGAAGGAAAAGGGTAGCAGATACATAGCAACACCATCACCTTCAAGTTCCCCTCCAAGCCATTCACCATACTGACATGAAAATATATTGTTATTCGTCACTGTTGCTGGGTCAAGACCTTGGAAATCCCTCTCTGAGGGCATTGTGGATCCACCAAAGCATGTGGGCTACACCAATTCAGGAAGGCAGCTCACCATGATGTTCTTAAGGGCAATTAGGGACAGGTGATAAATGCTGGCCAGCCAGCAACACCCATGTCCCACATCTCTCATGGTTAAAGGGAAACAGCACATTAGATCATTCTGCTGATTCAGATTGTCATGATCCAGTTTGGTACCTTTTTAGAAAATCTCACTTTAACAAAGAACTGTATCATAAGATGTCAGCTTCTTTCAAACAAAACAAAATTTATTTTCTTTTTAGAAACACAGAACAAGTACTACTAACTTAATATTTTATGCTTTCAGGTTTACTCCTTACTTCCCCAGAATCACATCAGTCTTAAAGTAATTTATTTCTGCAGGGACCACCCACAATTATGCCACAGACCTCTGGAAACTATCTGAGATAATGGGAACTGCAGATGCTGGAGAATTCCAAGATAATAAAATGTGAGGCTGGATGAACACAGCAGGCCAAGCAGCATCTCAGGAGCGCAAAAGCTGACGTTTCGAAGGGTCTAGGCCCGAAACGTCAGCTTTTGTGCTCCTGAGATGCTGCTTGGCCTGCTGTGTTCATCCAGCCTCACATTTTATTATCTGGAAACTATCTATAAGCCTTTCTCAAGAGCAGCAATTCTCAGGGGAGCAATGTTCATTTCCCATCTTGAGTGCGGATGCCTCATCTGCTTGTTCTGATTAGTTTTCAATATTTGCATGCATATTTACTTGTTGCTTTCTTTGCAAAAAAACTCTGCTGGGACCACTCTTCCACTTGTTTCAAACTGGGAAATTTTCCAGCTTCTGTTCCCTCACAAATAGTCAAGCTGACATTAAATTTCATTCATATCCCATCCAATGAATGAAGAAGGTAATTTTCTGCTTTATGCTGGTCTACCCAAGTTGGGGACACCCTGGATGGCAGAGGAGCGGGCTAGATGATGCTGACGCAGTTGGCCGTGAGAATGTTGGTCAGTATCCAGTTTGCAACTCAAGCTGTCTGGATCCTGAAGAATGAAGTGCTTGGCCCCAACATCTCATGAGAGATCGAGGTAGCTCAGGTGTACAGTCGGCTTCCAGACAAACTGACCCCTGTCCATCGGAACTTGGCATTGGCCCCACATGGCAGATCATCCTTCGTGACAGGGTGCCCCACAATCTCAGCCATCTCAGGGAGATGCTCCCAGTGCCCTTTCAGATGGCATGGAGTATCCCATCCTTCTTGCTGCACGTTCGACTTCTGCACACTTGCCCACTGCTTGGGCACCATTTTGCCCTCTGGTCATGGAGTTTACCAGTCGAGGGAACTCTACCATCAGGGATCTGGGTGAAGTAGTCCTGTGCAACCGTAGTTTCAATCACCACCAAGGTGCAGGGCCAAATGTAGCTTTTGTAACTTTGAGAAGATACAATTACGTCAAGTGTTCCCATTTGGACCCCTTTCTAGTTTGTCGAAGGGGCTGCTCCTTACGTTTTGACTGCACTTCAGTAACACACCCCTGCCTACAGGCACCCAGTGTGGTGAGGGGTGGACCACTTGAAGGGCCTTCTCATGGCTCTGCTCCTGGGCCTGGTCAAGTGGGCTGTCAACAGATCCAGGCAGCGGCTGGAGAGGGTCTCATCATTCCTGACTGTCTGCCCTCCTTCATGGTTACATGGATGCTTGAGTAGCCCTGAAGCTTGTGATGCTCACCACTATAGGCAAGGTCTTTCAACATTGGTGGGCGGTATGGGGTCTGGAGTGTATCATGGACCCTGATGATGTCATTTTGATTTAGTAAGTTCCTGTTCAATTTTGTAAGTTTTCATTCAACATTTTCATGTGTTTGAATTCACTATGATGCCCCTGCAAGGCCTGACTGAACATTACTCATTTTTGGACTCTCTAGAAGAATCAAGGGAGATTGGTTCTGTACTTTAACCTCTTGTTTTCCCTGTGCCGGGAGTGTTCCATGGGAATTCTGCTTCCATTTACTTTGAGTTCAAAAGAGTGAACTTACTCTGTATTTTAACACCTTGTTGTCCCTGTCCTGGGAGTCTATGATGGGACGAATTTTACTTTGAGTTTAGTATCACAGAATCCCTACAGTGTAGAAACAGGCCCTTCAGCCCAACAAATCCACAGTGACCCTGAAAACATCTCACCCAGACCCAGATCCATTCCTCTATAACGCACCTAATCCACACATCCTTGAATATTACGGGCAATTTAGCATGGCCAATCCACTCTAACCTGCACATCTTTGGACTGTGTGAGGAAACTGGAGCACCCGAAGGAAACCCATGCAGACACAGGGAGAATGTGCAAACTCCACACTGACAGTCACCCGAGGACGGAATCGAAACTGGGTCCCTGGCGCCGTGAGCCAGCAGTGCTAACCACAGAGCCACCGTGCCGCCTATAGTAGGGGAGTTTTCCTCTGTATTTACCCATGCTGTCCTTGTCCCAGGAGTGCTCATCCCCATGTTTCCCCTGTCCTAGGAGTGTTGGTTGGGGATGGTCTCAGGGGAACTTTACTCTCTGTTCACCTCCCATTTAAAAGATTAGATGGAACTTTACTCAGTATGTAATCCCATGCTGTCGCTGTCCCTACAGTTTTCGATGGGGACGATGTTGAGGGGACTTTTCTTTCGGTTTAAAAAAGAGCTGCAGGTCAACCATTTTGACCTCATAGAATATGAGTTCCCTGACTGGATCAGATTAATAGCCCCAATCAGGGAGCCCAGGCTAACATAAAAGGGTTGAATGGCAAGGATACTGATACTGGGTGCCTGACCCTGTATGGAGCAGTACTATAGTCAAGCACTGTTTGTGTCTAAATAAAGGGTGACTTGGCGATGGGGTATCAGCCTCTGTGGTTACCTTTTAGTGAACTGGAAGCCAAGGTCTGAATCGCAACAACCAGTCACAGCAAACACAAAATGCCCCAAAACTCCATTCAGTTCAATAGTGATATATTACCCTCTGACCTATTCTGCAATGGACCTTTAGATTCATTGTTCCTTACTTACAATTTCTTCTTTGGCCTTCTACAAATTTGTTTTAGAAACAAAACATTAATATTTTACACTGCTAAATTCCTAAACTGCAAAGAAAGCCACATTTAGAATAAAATTTTTCGAATATAAAAGAAAAATTTAACTTCTTACATACACAGAACTTGCTAAATGCCATTGCCTCTTTCTTCTTCAAAACCATCCTACATTCTAATTTCCTGTTCCACTTCATAATGTTTACTCCTTCAGCCAATTTGCTGTCATTTAATAGATCTCTCTCCCCCAGTACCTCATTTCTTTGAAAAGCTCTAGGATTGCTGCACAGGTGCTGGGGCTGTTACAATCAATATTTTTTTTAAAATGATTATTGAAACTCCTGCTTCTCTCCACCTTGTGCGTGTGTGTGTATGCGTGTACATGTGCATGTGTATGTGCGTGCTTACTTGTACGCATGTGTGGGCATTTGTGCATGTGCACATACGTTTGTGTACATGCGTGTGTTTGTACGTGTGTGTCTGCGTGTGCATGCGTGCGTGGCTGACTCTCTCTGCAATAAATATACCTGAAGCTGAAATAACTTCACAGAGGCAAGTATTCCATCACCAAGTCACCCTTTCCTTACAGTGCACAGTCCTTGACACTGACCCAGCTCCCTAAGAGCCAGCTGTCAGGGTGAACTGAACCCCTGACACTCCTGTTTAAATCTGTTAGCCAGGGCTCCCTAATTGGACCAGGTTAACGGCCCCAATCAGGGAACTCATGTTCTATGGAATCCATCTGGCTGACTTCATTACAATCACTACAGAAGCCTGAAGAAAACCAGCTATTTTCTTCCACCAGTTACTGAAACTGCTGCCTTTAGCCAGTAACTATCAGACTTGATAGTTAATGTACCGATCACCCTATGCTTTCTGCAAGTAGTGAAAGAACCTGGAGAAAGGAGACCAAAGAACAAGTAAACTGAAACAAACATCACACTGAACCCCAGATAACAAAGTGTGGAGCTGGATGAACTCAGTAGGCCCAGCAGCATCTTAATGAACCCTGTTGGCTGGTGCTATTGAAGTGTGTTTCCCAGTTCCTTCCCTTCATCATAAAACCAATGTTTTGCTGTTTTGTATGCGTCTGTTTGTATGTGTGTGTAGGGGTTTTAAAAGATGCATTAGAGCTTTACCTGGTAGAGCCAAATATTGACAGTTCATTGTTGTTTATTTGTGATTAGAATGTATTTATTTGTAACAAATGGTAATTCTTGTCAAGTACAGGATCTGATCAGTGTTTTCTATTAATGTGATTCCAACAGATAAATTGGAGACTTTGCATGGCTTGATGAAACTGTTTTAAGTTTTGTGGTAACGCAAGAAGAGTGAGCTTTGAAAATAAGTACACTTTTGCAAGTGAGCTTGGAACAATGGGCATTGGGGAGACTGCGAGTTGTAGAGTTAGACAGCAAGAGATGCTATCAGTGACAACATTAAAATTTTTTACAGGACACTTAATGAGGTTACAGGTGTAATTAAGACAGCAACATCAAAGCAAAATACATTAAATGAGGCAATGTCAAATAAGGACTACTTATATACAATAAGATGTACTGTCCCATTATAACATTGTACCGTACAAATTTGAGATTTGGCCTCCTAACTATGTTCACTCCAGAGATCATATTTTTGATTGTTACAAAGTGATTCCAGTTGGGAATCTACTCAACAAGAGATGAATGGAGAGAAAAATCAAGAGCTCAACAGTATTCAGCAGCTCTGATGGCTTAATAAATAAATGTGCAGTATTCTATACTAATAAAGCACAAAGATCCAGGTTCCTAGTTTGATCCCTGCATTGGCTGTTCTGACCAGACAATCGTGTTACCTTTAGCTGCTACCTAGGCTTGGATTTGGAATATTTGAAGCTGTGATTCTTCCCGATCTTCACCATGTCTCAACCAGAAAGAATGGGAACTTAAGCAATACAATAGAGGGGTTCCAACAACCAAATTGCTTCCCAGCAGCATTTACAGGAGAAGAGGGAAACACTGGTGGAAAACCCCAATCTCCTGTATTCTTTGCTAAGAAACAATAGGCTTCCCACATAGTCTGTAGACTTATATTTAATTAGTTGCTGGCATGGGGAACAATACAGAACAACCATTGTTAAATGCTTCAAGCAAGCACATATTTGATGTATCTCTATATAGTAGCCAACAGTGTCTACCCTTGAGATCAGCCAGAATTAGAGAAATATACATTTTTGTAAAATGGAATTGTATTTTGTCTGTACAGTGATCTGCCTCAGTCAGGGTCAAAGTGGCTCTTGTTCAAATGCAGACAAATTAGAAAAACACAGTCATCTAAAAGGCTTCAGAGACGGTTCACAGATCTCACATTAGCACAATAATGAGGCTGCCACTTAGACTTGCTCACCCCCATTCAGATGTCTCGATCCTCTTAATTTTTTTTCAAATGCTAGTGTTATAATCCCTGGTGATGGTAATACTGAAGAAGGCAGATTCCAGAGAGAAACCTGGCTTGATAGAACTTCTTAATTTTTATTTTTGTAATTTGGTTACTATGGCAGTCAGTCACTGAAGATGTTCTTAAGAAGCTGCCAATGTACTTTTAACAAACAAATGTATTATGCACTAAAGGAAGAAGGAAGTATAAAGCACTCTATATTATGTAAAAACTATTTGAAACAATCTTTCAAAGACCCTAAAGGTATTAAATGAGTTGGCAGTGTTATCTATGCAACATTCAACTAATTGACCTCAGTGGGGTGGGACTGAACATTACTTAACACCCACAGAAATTCCCATCACATTGCTCCTTTGCTAAAGATTTCAGCATCCCATTTTTTACTAATGAGGTGATGGTGAATCTTTGGTGTCACTCTCGTTGTCCAAGTAATCCAGAGACCCAAGCTAATGGCTTTTGGGCAAATGGTCCAAGATCAACATTTCCGTCAATGGAATTAAAATCCAAACTAATTTTAAGAATATCTGGAATTCAACGCTGGCTTCTGTAATGGTGACCAGAATGACTATTGTTGATTGTTCCAAAAGCCAATCTTGTTCAATGATGTCCTAGGG
This sequence comes from Stegostoma tigrinum, assembly GCF_030684315.1. Lineage (NCBI taxonomy): Eukaryota > Metazoa > Chordata > Chondrichthyes > Orectolobiformes > Stegostomatidae > Stegostoma > Stegostoma tigrinum. The sequence continues at coordinate 4,971,865 of NC_081395.1, read as the reverse complement.
AAGGAAATCCTCTGCCCTTACCTATTCTGGCCTACATGACTCCAGGCCCACAGCAATGTTGTTGACGCTGAAATGGTTTAGGAAGCCAGCTTGGCCAAGAGCAATTATGAATTGGACAACAAGTACCAACGTGACCAGTAACTCCCACATCCCATTACTGAATAAAAGAAGAAGAGTTGGCACCACCCCAAACAATACTCCCACCCTGACACCACCGTACCCCCCCCCACCAACTCCGCACCTGAACTAGATATTATAGAGTCATACAGCATGGAAACAGACCCTTCGGCCCAACCAGTCCATGCTGACTGTAATCCCAAACTAAACTAGTCCCACCTGCCTGCTCTTAGCTCATATCCCTCCAAACCTTTCCTATTCATGTCCTTGTGCAAATGTCTTTTAAATGCTGTAACTGTAGCCACATTCACCACTTCCTCAGGAAGTTCATTCCACACATGAGCCACCCTCTGTGCAAAAAATGTTCCCCCCGCGCCTTTTTAAAATCTTTCCTTTCACTTTAAAAATGTGGCCCCTAGTCTTGAAATCCTGCATCCTATGGAAAAGGCAATTACAATTAACCCTATCTATACCCCTTATTATTTTATAAACTTCTCTCAAGCTCCTACACTCCAGTCTTTCTTTATAATGCAAAACTTCCATATTGATTGCTTCATTCTTCCTGCTTAATCTACATTCCACACTCCAGTCTAATCCTCAACTCCCCACATTCCCACTAGCTGCAAATGATATTTTGCAGATTCTTCCTGTCCTACTTTGATTTAACTGTTACAACAAATCCTTCTTATTGCCATTCCTTCAATAGCTAGCCCACTGATCCAAATTATGTCTGTTTGCAATCCCTTCCTCTCCTGTCTATCTGCTTGTCCTCCCTACTACCTCGACCATCCTCCCCTCTTGCTTGCTTCTCTCTGATGACATTTTCTTTTCACCACCACCCCTACCTTGATCATTCCACTTCTCTTTACATTCTCTATCCCTTTGAATTAACTTCACCAGCTTTCCTTCCCATCAACGTGATTCCACTCCCACTTCACCTGCATTCATTATTCGTGTTTCAATTGAAAAACTCAATTGATTTTGAATTTCATGAGACATGTCAGGACTGAACAACTACTATTCGCAGTAGAAATTACAGAGGAAAGGAACCTAACAAGCACATAACACAGCTCAATGTATATCTGGCAGACTGGGCAAATGGCATGAACAATGCAGCATTGACTAAGTGTTGATGTAATCTGAACCTTTTGATAAATTCACCCTTAGCATTTCAAGAAAATGAAGCTGGAGATTTAGTGATTTCTGTGTTTATGAACTGAACTAATGTGATTCAGAAATACCAAATTCTTTGCAGATTACTGGCTGCACTGAATTCTGCCGCACTCACCAGGTCATTGTGCATCTCAGAACAAAGAGCACGCAATGAAACCATGTGCAAAATGAGCCACTCGGCTGGATTTCACACCCAATGCTCAGATTTGGCTGCAGTTCTGTTTTATTTGGCTCCTGAGAGGATCCTGGCATTGAGAGAGGAAAAAAAACAAGAGCCCAATCAGTGCCAAGTTACAGAAGACTGTGCTTCTTTCAGCCAAATCTCATAAAGCAGCAGAGGATGAGACACAGCTCAAATAATGTGAGTAGCTAATTGCTGGCTATTTAAATTACACTGTGCGCTACTCAGAAAGGAACTGAACTCAGCAGAATTGCCACCTACTCTCAAAATATACAATGGATATGTCTGTCCACTCATTGATGTTTCTTAGTCCTCATCCTCCATTAACTTAGTTCTATACTGTGATGTTAATAAGCTGAGTAGTTAACTACAGCAGTGGGTGATTCACATTCTGTTTCATTGGACTTTGTTTACAGCTTTCACATTTTTGAAATAATTGGCTATTAGGCTATTATTGCTATTAGGCAATAAGAAGGATTTATTGTAACAGTTAAATCAAAGTAGGACAGGAAGAATCTGCAAAATATCATTTGCAGCTAGTGGGAATGTGGGGAGTTGAGGATTAGACTGGAGTGTGGAATGTAGATTAAGCAGGAAGAATGAAGCAATCAATATGGAAGTTTTGCATTATAAAGAAAGACTGGAGTGTAGGAGCTTGAGAGAAGTTTATAAAATAATAAGGAGTATAGATAGGGTTAATTAACAAAGCGCATTTGTACTATCTCAATACAAGGAAGAAATCCTCAATGCAATTTACAGCAGTATCTTTACATACAATTTGATACTGGGGCATAATTAGGTGACCAAACTTAGGTGACCAAACACTTGCTCAAAATGGTAGGGTTTAAGTGATAATTTAAAGGAGGCCAAAGAGGTGGGACAGGACAGAATTTGGGGAGTGAATTCCAGACTTTAGGGCTTCAGGCCTCCAATGCTGGAGAGACGGAAACCATGCAATATGACAAAACTAGAATAGAGCAGTGCAGTGATCTTAGAAGGTTCTGGGTGGAGGAGCTTAGAATTATAGAAGTGTATGTCACTGAAAGATGTTTTTAGGCTTTTTGAAAGAGCAATCACTACCATGCTGTCTGTCCCAAATCCTGCAAATTCCTAATCCTCAGGTACCTGCAGTCAAATGCATTTCAAAAACAGTTATGAAATTGACTTCCTGGTAGAATGTTCCAGAACAGAAACAGAAATTGATGGAGAACCTCCGAAGACAGTCATTGTACTCAAAAGGCTAAATCTGCCTTCTCTCCACAAATGCTGCCAACAGATTTGCTGAGTTTTTTCAACAATTTTTGTTTTTGTTTCAGACCTTCAGCATTCATAGTTATTTTGTTTTCCAGGCTTCAGTTATAGATGTAGTGTAGAACCACAGTGATAGTTTGAAGATAAGGATGCAGAAATTCAAAATCATCATGTTGCCAGAAGTGAGGCAATGTACATCAGCCAGCATTGAAAACAGTGGGTGTAAGGGTGAGATTTAGGACACGGACAGCAGAGTGTTGGCCGAATTGATCTTTCTGGAGTATGGAAGATGCGAGGCTGGCTGGAAAACATTCAAATGGCGGCAATCAATGCATAGATGAGGGTTTCAAAAGAAGATGTTGAAGCTGGGCAAATACGACTATACCAAGGGAAGGAAATCAGAGTCTTTGTGCAAAGGAAAACACTATCTTACAAAGGTTCTGCTTATCTCACACACAGACTGTCCATTTAATCAAACTACCCTAAAACATAACCAGGAATGCAGCCAAAGGCTTCTTGGGAAGGCAGTGGTAAGGTGGTAACGTACTTGGATTGATGATATGGAGGACCAAGATACTCTGTTGGGGCAAAGATTCAAATCCTGTCACAGCAGCTGTTAGACTGAATTAAACGCAATAGATATGGAATTCAAAGTTAACCTCAATAAAGGTAACCATGAAAGCATAGGCAGTAGTAACTAAGGAACAATCCTGTTCATAAATTCGGATTAGAAATCTGCTCTCCGTGAGTCCAGACCTACAGCAGAGATAATGGGAACTGCAGACGCTGGAGAATCCGAGATAACAAAATGTGAAGCTGGATGGACACAGCAGGCCAAGCAGCATCTCAGGAGCACAAAAGCTGATGTTTCGGGCCTCGACCCTTCATCAGAGAGGGGGATGGGGAGAGGGTTCTGAAATAAATAGGGAGAGAAGGGGAGGCGGACCGAAGATGGATAGAGGAGAAGATAGGTGGAGAGGAGAGTATAGGTGGGGAGGTAGGGAGGGGATAGGTCAGTCCAGGGAAGATGGACAGGTCAAGGAGGTGGGGTGAGGTTAGTAGGTAGGAGATGGAGGTGCGGCTTGAGGTGGGAGGAGGGGATAGGTGAGAGGAAGAACAGGTTAGGAAGGCGGGGACAAGCTGGGCTGGTTTTGGGATGCAGTGGGGGAAGGGGAGATTTTGAAGCTTGTGAAGTCCACATTGATACCATTGGGCTGCAGAGTTCCCAAGCGGAATATGAGTTGCTGTTCCTGCAACCTTCGGGTTGCATCATTATGGCACTGCAGGAGGCCCAGGATGGACATATCGTCTAAGCAATGGGAGGGGCCGTTGAAATGGTTCGTGACTGGGAGGTGCAGTTGTTTATTGCGAACCGAGCGGAGGTGTTCTGCAAAGCAGTCCCCAAGCCTCCACTTGGTTTCCCCAATATAGAGGAGGCCACAACGGGTACAGCGGATGCTCCCACACCTCCTCCCTTACCCCCATCCCAGGCCCCAAGATGACTTTCCATATCAAGCAGATGTTCACCTGCATATCTGCCAATGTGGCATACTGCATCCACTGGCAAGAACTGGCAATAAATGCTGACATTGCTGGTGATACCCACACCCTGACATAATTTTTACAAACTTGCAATTGAAACTAGATATCAGAGACTAAATTTTTCAGCTTTACTGTCGCTGGGTATTAAAGTATTATCTGAAAAAAAGTGCAGGAAGAGAGGTTTGCACGTCATGACCAGAAGCTGCGCAATTTCCCGATCCTTCCACTGAAATGTCTCTCTCCTGTTCAGATAGCTCAGCACTTTGAACTTGCGCACAAGATCAGCCTGTGCCCACTGACAAATCCCGCAACCTTGCAACCCTCTACAGTAAGTTATATCCACCACTTCTCCAAACACTAATTTGGGTTGTCAAGGTCTTTCATGAATTTGGGACACTAATTTTCATTCTTTGATATTGTCTCCGCTTTGGTGATGGCTACACATTTGGACAGCTCAGCAATTTGGTCTTTTGTAAACTCTAATCAGTGCATTCTAGATCCTGAAAAAAGTGCTTATCCAAATGCAAAATCTCTTGACGCTATTAGTTAACCTTGCAAAATTTCAGGCTTTTGATCAAACGTTCAAAATTATTTTAATCAACCCCAACCAGTTGCATATACAGAAAATACATCCATAATTTCAGCAACACTGGGATTATTTGGTTCACTTTCAGGTTCAATCATGCTGCAGATATCATTATAACAAGCCAGGACTTGCCAAAGTAATAGCTATAAATTGTTCTAAAGAGGAAACTTAGTCAAATACATAATTTTACATTTGAGAACTGTCAGCTGGAAGGCAGAGTTCAATAAAACATAAACGATTTGCATCTGCATAGTTGTAACTTAAAGAATTCCTGACAACATTAATGTAAGGGTAGAGCTGAGTGCACAACATTCACAAGCCAAGACTGCTGCCACTAACTATTTGTTATGGATACAGCTCGGAATTAACAATCTGTCTCATATGAATCCGAGCCATAGAAATCAAAGGGACCCAGGACTGATTCCTGGTCTGCATTCAGCTAGCACAACTCCCCTAGAGTGGCAAGTACAGCCACAGAGTCATAGAGTCGAACAGCATGGAAACAGACCACTTGATCCAACTCATCCATGCCAACCAGATATCCTAAATTAAATTAGTCCCATTTGCCAGAATTTGGCTCATATCCTTCCAAACCCTTCCTGTTCATGTACGTATTCAGATGCCTTTTAAATGCTGTAATTGTACGAGCCTCCACTACTTCCTCTGGCAGTTCATTCCATACACGCACCACCCTCTGTGTGAAAAAGTTGTCCCTTAGGTCCCTTTTATATCTTTCCCCCTCCCCTATGCCCTCTAGTTCTGAACTCTCCACCGTAGGGAAAAGACCTTGGCTGTTCACCCTATCTATTCCCTCATGGTTTTATAAACCTCTATAAAGGTAAAATCATTAGGTTGGATGGAAGGCACCAGGGTTCAGTTAGAGAAAATCAGTTAGACTCCTTGCTCCTCAGAATTATCTAGTAATCCCTGCCGCAAAGTGTCTATGTGATGATTGGTCAGGGCTTGCTGTGAATTCCCCCCTTTGTAAACATCTACTCGGCATTCACTCTCTTCAAACTGATGAAAAATGGGAGCGTCGGCGTGATACTGAGGGCGATAACAACATACTTATATCACTAAGACAAGGAGAATACAACATTTATGGTTTTTTTTAAACAATTTCCATGAAGCAAAGTGATCACAATAAGTTACTCCAGTTCCATAACAATGTGGTTGACTCTTAACTGTACTCTGTAATGGCCAAGGAAGCCAATTGGCTCAAGGGTAACAAGTGATGTGTTAAAAAATGCCAGCCATGCCAGAGACACCCACATCTCATACAAGAATAAAGAGAAAAAAGCAGCAGCAGAAGATTATCAATGTTGTGGCTAGAGCACGGTTAATGCATTGAGAAACTCAGTCACAAGCTGCAATCAAACTACCGACAGATGATGGGTGAATGGTGGCATAATAGTTAAACCTGATGTCTCATGGTGCTGGGGACCTGCGTTCAATTCCAGCCTCAGGCAATTTTCTTTGTGAGCTTTACACGTGTCTACATGGATTTCCTCCGGGTGCTCCAGTTTCCTCCCACAGTCTGAAGCTGTGCATGTTAGGTGGAATGGCCAGGCTAAATTGTCCATAGTGTCCGGGAATGTGCAGGCGAGGTGGATTAGCCATGGGAATGCAGGATTACAGGGATAGGGTGGGATGTTCTTCAGAAAGTTTGTGCAGAATCGATGGGCCAAATGGCCGGCTCCAACACTGAAGGAATTCTATGAAATGGAAGTTTTCTTTCTGAGCCAACTCTAAGGTCCTGGCTTGGAAGTCTAAGCTTGTCAGAATTCTTGGCCTCAAGGCTAGGATGTGTTGAGAATGTTTGAAAGTAATGAATTTAGATGGCCATGGAGACAGGGTTGGAGAATGAGGCTAGCTAGGTAACTCTTTCGGGAGCCACTATAGACACGGTGGGTCGAATGCCACCTTCAGTACAGTAAAATTCTGTAAGTCAATTGCACAAAACAATAGCCCAAATTATATATAAACATTTTTAGTAGTTAATCTGTCAAAATGCAGTGCACATTATAAGAACACATCAGCACCTCAATTTGAGTGAAATGTTGTATGAAAAAATGAATTCAATATTTGGTATTGTGTTAGCAGCTGTATTATAACAGCTTCGTCCACACTGGAGAAAGAACTGTAGTCTATTCTTCTGGACAGTGCAAACAGGCATCTACTGTGCTCTGATTATTTTAAAGAAATATTCATTTAATGATATTCTGCTGAAAGATCACTGACCTGAAGTGTCGACTCGGTTTCTCATACCACAGACATCGCCTATGTTCATTTCAGATTTGTAGTATCCACAGTATTTTGCTTATGGCATCAAAAGTCTTCGTTTTATTAAAATTTAATTTCATAAAAAAAACTACTCAATTTACTCATGAGAGGATTAAAATTTACAGAAAGCACATACGATTCAAAAAAATTTCCCATTTTGGAGAAGTAAATTAATATTGCTGACTAAATGTTTTCTGGGCCTTTTTTCATAAAATGTCAATTCCATTACTCACATGATGAATGTTGTGTTCCTTCCTATTGGGCCTTATCATGCCTTCAGCAATGAGCTGATCTTGCTGATGGGCCCCTTAAGGGTTCCAATCAAAACAGGACAAGTTTCAACAAAGAGAACCTTTAGAGCTGCGGGAAATAATCCCATCTAGGTCATCAGTCTTAGTCTAGGGGATTTTGAGATTACAGCAGCATTCCCATTTACAAAAACATGCCTCCAGGAAGACTGGCAAGTGCATGTTGGCTATGCCACTCCAGGATCTATGATTACACAACATGGGACATTCTCAATTGGATGCAGAATTCATGGGAACAGCAAAAGTGAAACACTGCACTTCTCAGTGGTTGACTTTATAAGTCACAATTAAAGGCTCTTCTGTAATTACTAATGGACAACTTCTCCACAGTAATAGGAAAAGTTAATGGGTAGGGACAAATAACAAAACTGTGCTTTCAATACCATCCACATTCTTTGCAAATGTTCAATGTGGCAAAATAGATGTTTTGAGGAGTACAGTAATTATTCAATGTGTCATTATGAAAATAGATGACTTACATTATATTTCAGATCATATTTACTACAAACACCTCAAAGTAAGTTCAGATCATTTTAAAGTAAATCTTAAATAGGAAAGCGGCTGTAATGTCAAATCAACGACATGGACTGATATGGAATGATAGAGTGCTTCATCTTCAACAAGCATCCTTTATCATGACAAAGTATAATCACTGGGAAATATTCTAGGTCTGTGCCCTCAACATCTACTCAGGGGAAAGGAGTCTTTTTAAGTTCAGTACTTCACTTTGTTTTCTAATGGAAACGTTTAAACATATTGTCTGCAAGTAATCAACATCAGGCAGAAGCAGCACAACAAAGTTTTCACTAAGTGTTCATGTAAAACTCTTATTAGCAGCTGTTCACAGCGTCAAAAACTACAACTTGTGACGTCTTATGGTTGTGTCATACACATTTTCCACTTCCCAATACTCCAAATCTTTACTGTTCCAATTATTCTCTCTACTTAAGAGGCTGGAAAAATTGCAGATTCTGGAAACCAGATACCCAGAAGAAACATTTTCCGAGCCATCATCAGTTCTGAAGAAGGGTCACTGGACCCAAAACATTAACTCTCTCTCCACAGATGCTGCCAGGCATGCTGCGTTTTTGTAGCAATTTCTGTTTTTGATTTTCTCTACTTGTTTGAAGAGTCTTGCTAGATGCATCTTTCCAGGCTCAACTCAAAATTTTATTCAAATAGCCATACTTCATGTTGCAATCTGGGCTGTGCGTGTTAGCAGAATAAGTTACAATGAAGGACAATGCAGGCGAATATAATTATTGCTTCACCTGATATCTGGAGGTATACATTGAGGTATCACTCAATGTCCTAGATCTGGGTGAATATGCAGAAATAAAATTCAAAGCTGTTCCAGAGATAGTAGGAACTGCAGATGCTGGAGAATCTGAGATAACAAGGTAGAGCTGTTCCAGTGCTTTGGCAGTGTGGAACCAAGTTGGCAATTTTGGCAACATGGAAATTCACAGAGAAGCCATTCCTGGCACTTTTAATTTCCTCCCTTGTTTGTGATTCTGACATAGTTCTACAGTCCACCTGCTCAAACTCACAGGTCACATTGACATATGGCTTGCTGCAAGCCAATTCACACCAAAGATGGGAGTCTACTCGACCTTGAAGTAAGCTGCAGCCATTCAATAAGATGTTGGAGTTGACTGTTAAAAGTGGAAGCACAGAATTCCTGACAAAGAAGAACATTGGATATTCTGTTCAAGAATTATGAAGAGCGGTAATTCTTCCTTTTCTTGCATTCTGTCTGCTGACCCTGGCCCTTGTTTCTGAGTGCCAGTGCCGTAAGTGACTACCTTGGAGACCCTGAGGACCTCCACATGCTGAGCTCGACTCGTCCTCTTTTCAATCTCTCACCTTCAGGTATTTGAGGCAATTTCAACAAGTTCTGCCTTTTCTTCATCGCACTTATTCTGTCTGCTGTCATTGGCCACAGGGGAAACTTGAATTTTCAGAATTCTGTCAGAATATATTTAAAATGTTGGCACGTCATGCAATGAATCAATTTAAACAAGCTATGAAAAAGCCAAGCAGTGTGTCTGCTTTATCCACTTCTCCCCTAGAATTCTGTTGAATGCAGCCAGCTAAACGGTACATTTAAAGATCTGCAGAGAAGGTTTCCGAAATTTAGCTGCTTGTAAGGATTTCAATTTGATATTTTACTATTGCACAAATGGGTATGTAAATGAATACAACCATGCAATCAAAATCCTGTGTGTAAGCAGACGACCAAGAATTATTACTTGTGCCACTTGGAAGCAGCTGGCCAGAGCACTGACTGCCAACCCTTTCACACCCAGCACTGCAAAACAGGGCTCCAAGAGGAGCTACATCCTGAATGCGGCCAGCGAGATAAAACACTTCACACATCTCCCATTTCCTCTTCCTCACCAGCACTGGGCATCATATTCTCAGGAAGCCATGCCCCTAGGAGCCAGCAGCAGATGTAACACCTCTCTTTATTTTTTAATGGCCCTTATGTCAGCATTCAGCTAAGAAAACATTTATCCAGAGCATAATGAGAATGTGGAACTCACCACTATAGAAAGTAGCTCAGGAGAACAGAACAGATACTGCTATGCACAGATCCCAGGCAAGTCCCTTACCCCCGCACCACTGCCCCACCACCCCCAATTTGTTACAAATCCAGACAGGGTACTCCAAATGGTCAAGCTCCCAGGTGAGGAGGCATGAATTGGTTCCAGTTCTTTATTCACACAAGCCCTCCCCCACATCCATACGATGTCCAATGTTAAAAAAAGGATCCCCTCTGTCGTGCATGAATCACGAAAGCCAGCCTCCAAGTTCAGCACATAACAGGAAAGGCCAACGGAATGTTGACCTTTATTTCAAAGGGAATGGAGTATAAAAGAATGAAGGTTTTGCTAAAACTGTACAAGGCACTAGTTAGACCACAGGTGGAATATCGTGAACTGTTTTTGACCCCTTACCTAAAGAAAGGTCTATTGCCTTTCAAAGCAAATCAGAGATGGCTCATAATGATCCCATAATGGAGAGCTATCTTTTGAGGTTGGGTAGGTTGGGCCTGTACTTACTGGAGTTTAGGAGAATGAGAAGCAACCTAATTGAAGCGTACAATATTATTACGGGACTTGACAGAGTAGATGTGGAGAGACTGTTTCCCCTTGTTCCCCATTTCTGCTGAAATATTCCATGAGACGGGCACTAAAGAGGGCAGTTGCATAACTATGAGATGAAGAGTGGAACATTGCATGAGTAAAGCCAACAAGAGGTTACAGCAGAGATAATGGGAACTGCAGATGCCGGAGAATCCAACATAATAAAGTGTGAAGCTGGATGAACACAGCAGGCCAAGCAGCAACTCAGGAGCACAAAAGCTGACGTTTCAGGCCTAGACCCTTTGTCGGAGGTCACAGCAGACCAGGACTCCCATTCAAAGCAAAATTGCCAAAGAATGGGAAAATCCAGCCATTTAAGTTGGATTTACAACACATGAGCAAACTTTAAAATGACAAGCTAGTAACAATTGTGCTTTTTCATTTCAGAAAGGCTGCAGTTGGCCAACCTTCCACTCCCATTGTTGGTATCAGAAATGTGCACTCAACATTCTTTTGGCAAGGAGAGAATCTTCTGGTTTTGTTTTGGGCAGGGGACAGTGTAATTCAAGGGCAGCAACATGATTCTGCTGCATTTGTAACAGACGACACTTTCAGCTAGCTGCATTTCACTCTGTGTCCTGGACATTCTATGGCCAACATGTCTTAATAGTGGATGTAGGATAGAGGCAGTATTATGAGGCTAGTAAACCAGAGGTCAGACAAATAATCTGGAGATGTGAGTTCAAATTTAAATTCAGTCAATGAAATAAACCAAACAATAAATAACAAACCAAACCATTCACCCGAGCACCAAACCATCATCTCCAACACCATTCATGACCTCATCATCTCAGGGGACCTCCCACCCACAGCCTCCAACCTCATTGTTCCCCAACCCTGCAAGGCCCGTTTCTATCTCCTTCCCAAAATCCACAAACCTGCCTACCCTGGTCGACCCATTGTGTCAGCCTGTTCCTGCCCCACCGAACTCATCTCCACCTATCTGGAGGAAGGTGATCTAGGCCCGAAACGTCAGCTTTTGCGCTCCTGAGATGCTGCTGGGCCTGCTGTGTTCATCCAGCCTCACATTTTATTCTCCACCTAGCTGGACTCCATTTTCTCCCCTTTGGTCCAGGAACTCCCTACCTACGTCCGTGACACCACCCATGCCCTCCACCTCCTTCAGGACTTCCAATTCCCTGGCCCCCAATGCCTCATTTTCACCATGGACGTCCAGTCCCTATACACCTGTATTCCGCATGCAGATGGCCTCAAGGCGTTCCGCTTCTTCCTGTCCCGCAGGACCGACCAGTCCCCCTCCACTGACACCCTCATCTAGCCGAGCTCGTCCTCACCCTCAACAACTTCTCTTTTGATTCCTCCCACTTCCTACAGACTAAGGGGGTGGCCATGGGCACCCGCATGGGCCCCAGCTATGCCTGCCTCTTTGTAGGTTACGTGGAACAGTCCCTCTTCCGCACCTACACAGGTCCCAAACCCCACCTCTTCCTCCGTTACATTGATGACTGTATCGGCGCCGCCTCTTGCTCCCCAGAGGAGCTCGAACAGTTCATCCACTTTACCAACACCTTCCACCCCAAACTTCAGTTCACCTGGGCCATCTCCAGCACATCCCTCACGTGCCTGGATCTCAGTCTCCATCTCAGGCAACCAGCTTGTAACTGATGTCCATTTCAAGCCCACCGACTCCCACAGCTACCTAGAATACACCTCCTTCCACCCACCCTCCTGCAAAAATTCCATCCCCTATTCCCAATTCCTCCGCCTCCACCGCATCTGCTCCCACGAGGCATTCCACTCCCGCACATCCCAGATGTCCAACGTCTTCAAGGACCGCAACTTTCCCCCCACAGTGGTTGAGAACACCCTTGACCACATCTCCCGCATTTCCCACAACACATCCCTCACACCCCGCCCCCGCCACAACCGCCCAAAGAGGATCCCCCTCGTTCTCACACACTACCCCACCAACCTCCGGATACAACGCATCATCCTCCAACACTTCCACCATCTACAATCCGACCCCACCACCCAAGACATTTTTCCATCCCCACCCTTGTCTGCTTTCTGGAGAGACCACTCTCTCCGTGACTCTCTTGTTTGCTCCACACTGCCCTCCAACCCCACCTCACCCGCCACCTTCCCCTGCAACCGCAGGAAATGCTACACTTGCCCCCACACCTCCTCCTTCACCTCTATCCCAGGCCCCAAGATGACTTTCCATATTAAGCAGAGGTTCACCTGCCCATCTGCCAATGTGGTATACTGCATCCATCGTACCCGGTGTGGCTTCCTCTACATTGGGGAAACCAAGCGGAGGCTTGGGGACCGCTTTGCAGAACACCTCCGCTCGGTTCGCAGTAAGCAACTGCACCTCCCAGTTGCAAACCATTTCCACTCCCCCTCCCATTCTCTAGATGACATGTCCATCGTGGGCCTCCTGCAGTGCCACAATGATGCCACCCGAAGGTTGCAGGAACAGCAACTCATATTCTGCTTGGGAACCCTGCAGCCCAATGGTGTCAATGTGGACTTCACCAGTTTCAAAATCTCCCCTTCCCCAACTGCATCCCTAAACCAGCCCAGTTCATCCCCTCCCCCCACTGCACCACACAACCGGCCCAGCTCATCCCCTCCCCCCACCGCATCCCAAAACCAGCCCAGCCTGTCTCTGCCTCCCTAACCTGTTCTTCCTCTCACCCATCCCTTCCTCCCACCCCAAGCCGCACCTCCATTTCCTACCTACTAACCTCATCCCACCTCCTTGACCTGTCCGTCTTCCCTGGACTGACCTATCCCCTCCCTACCTCCCCACCTATACTCTCCTCTCCACCTATCTTCTCTTCTCTCCATCTTCGGTCCGCCTCCCCCTCTCTCCCTATTTATTCCAGTTCCCTCCCCCCATCCCCCTCTCTGATGAAGGGTCTAGGCCCGAAACGTCAGCTTTTGTGCTCCTGAGATGCTGCTGGGCCTGCTGTGTTCATCCAGCCTCACACTTTATTACCTTCACCAATAATGTCAGACAATCTTAGAACTAAGAATCTCTCTCATGGCCAGAAACAGAATCATACAATGTTACATCTCAACTCGGATGCGAAACTTGGAATACAGGCAAGACAATGGAAAGTACACTAAGGGCAACTGAGATGCTGTTTCTGAGATGTAAGATGAAGAATCAGTTATAAGACGCAGAACTAATGAGGAAGCCAACGATTAGAAGAAATTTTTGCAAAACGACATTTTCCATCTTTTGGGCACATCCTTAGGAGAGAGAGAAGCTGGAACATCTGGTAGTGACTTGAGTGCAGCAGACCCAGAGGAAAACAAAGAAGGAATTGCAGGCAGTTTTAAAAAGCAGAACACGTACAAGGTTTGAGAACAACACTAAAATATTGGCTGCTATCAAGCACCATGAAAGTTGGAGATCCACAATTGTTGACTATCTGAAATAAAAAGTAAAAAGTGAATATGAAACTACTAGATGTTTGTAAAAAGAATCTGGTTAAAAAACCAAAAACCACACTTCGTCAGTTACTCTCAAAGATGAAAGAGCCCATACTCACAATGAGCAGGACAAATGTGATATACAGAATAACATGCAGCAACCGCGAGAAACATTACTTAGGGCAGACGAGCAGGAAACTCGCCACCAGGATACAGGAGCACCAACTCGCAGCAAAACAGGGCAAACAACTCTCCCTCATTTCAATACACTCCAACATAGAAGGACATCAGTTTAACTGGGACAAAAGTTGCAGTACTAGTACAAGAAGACAAAGACAAATATAAGAATTTCTGGAGGCCTGGTTTTCAACCACTGATGCAATTAACAAACATGTTGAAATAGACCCCATCTCTATGCCACTACAGTACAAAACTGTAAACAAGACTACCCACCATGACATACTGGATCATATAAATTCAGAGCGGGACAGCATAACAGCACTTCAACAGAGGCTACACAGCATTGACGATTTCACCTGGAAGGGAGACGAAACATTTGCATGAAAACCAGGCAGCTTGGCAAACCAACCAACAACCCGAAACGTCAGCTTTTGTGCTCCTGAGATGCTGCTTGGCCTGCTGTGTTCATCCAGCCTCACATTTTATTATCTTGGAATTCTCCAGCGTCTGCAGTTCCCATTATCTCCAACAACCCCAACTATTCTCTGAGATTACCGAGCAAGCGACTTGGCTGTACTCAAGAAGATGGCTCACCTCAAGCTTTCAAGGGGAACTAGGAATGGACGATAAGTGCTGGTATTGTCAGTGGATGAATGAAGAAGACAATTTTGCTAGAAAGAAGTTGATAACTTCTTTACCAAAGCTGATAGTTAAAGGAGCATGGCAAGATCTTTTGGTCCCTTCTCTCCACCCAGTAACTCCCAAAGCTGGGAAACCACAAAGCCATCTGAGGCACATTTTCTTCTTCTCATTACTGTACTGTTGGAGGTTAAAAGGGACAAGTTGCCACTGAGCAAATCCCCACACCAACATGGTTAAAGGCCGTATCATTCATATTTAGATGAGTCCTGAATCACATTTGACTCAGAATGTTAACTTGGGTTCTCTCTCCACAGATGCCGTCAGGCCAGCTGAGTATTTTCAGCACCACCTGTTTTTACTACCTTCACCTGTGGCCCAGGAGTAGTTTCCTGCTTCTCTTCCAAATACTGCCACAGTTATCCTTCACATCCACCAATGATGGCAGAGGGTGTCTCAGTTTAACACTTCATCCAAAAGACTCACCAGTATCATCAGAAAATGATGTTACAATGTGCTGGATCATATCTTTGGGCAGCACCTGCAGCAGCCAGTTAAAGGATGGTCTTGTTCCACGCTCAATGATGACCTGGACTGTAGGCTTTTCCCAGTATCAGAAGTTTTTCATAATAACAAGATCTTAATTTTGAGGAACAAATTAAATTTGAAGACAATCTTAAATCATAGCATCTTTCAGTACCCTCCTTCTGAATTCTGAAGCTCCTCAGTTGGATTCATCTGTTAGTCTTTGTAACCAAACCAAAAGGAATATAAGCTCTATAGACTGAACTGTGCAATAACATTAAAGATTTCTGTCAGGAGAATTTGATGAGAAACTGATTGAATGTTGAGTTCAATGAACAGTTAAATCCTTGCTGCCACATTATAAGTGGTCCTGTCACTCTGCCATCTTTCATGCTGAGCTTTTTGTGCATACCGTATTTAAAATGAATTATCAGTTTGTGTGTGATTACATATTCACAAAGGTGAAAAATAATTCTACTTTTGATTTCGTCTAGTTACAAGTAATGCAAGCTCCAACACTTTACTCTAATGATGCATCTCAATCTTGTCCCTGAAGGTATGCCCCAGCCACAACTGGAGAGATTGCTGCTCTTCCCACAGTCTTCTCTTCATGAGATTTTCTTACTTAATTCCAACGAACGGAGTCAGGTTTGTTTTCAGGATTCAATGCACAGAAAACTTGAGATTCCAAATTATCCTCGTATTGAAGTGCAAGTACTTTTGAAAATCGAGAAGCCAAGGTAAAGGGCATTGGACCCAAAACATTTAGTCTGTTTTCTCTCCACAGATGCTGCCAGACCTGCTGAGTTCCAGTAATTTGTTTTTGTTTCTGATTTACAGCATTCACAGTTCTTTGGGCTTTTGTTTAGGGGAGAAAGGATATCTGCTTTCTCACCATTTAGCACAATCCTTAACAGGGGTATAGATTATGAGATGACTAAACTATTATGTTATATTGGTGAACAAGAGCAAAGCTTTGAAAAACTAGTTTAGCAGAACAGGTCATCCTTCTTGAACTTCAGCCTGAGGGAAATTTAGGAAGCCCACAAGAACTGGGATGCTAAAAATATTACGATATGGTGAAGGACCAAGGGTGGAGCAGTCAAAGGTAAGTGGCAATAGTTGTTGGTTGGAAATCAAGAGAAAATCAAGAAAAAATAATGAAGAAATGGAAGAATTTTTATTCTTCATCAAAGGGATTGAATAAGATTAATGTGAGAAAATCAATCATTAGACGATGTAATGTCAGGAGTGCCACTGAGGGAATAAGATCTGAAGTGAGTAGATAAGTCTAGGGTGAAATCATCAGAGACAGGGCTGTGAGATTAGGTGATGAGTGGAGATCATTAATATGATGAAAGAAAAAAGCCTAGAGAAAACTCATTGATCTTGTCTTATAAATGCAGGAAACAGAAAAAGGCTGAATCTATTATCCACATCTCCA
Source organism: Stegostoma tigrinum (assembly GCF_030684315.1). Lineage (NCBI taxonomy): Eukaryota > Metazoa > Chordata > Chondrichthyes > Orectolobiformes > Stegostomatidae > Stegostoma > Stegostoma tigrinum. The sequence continues at coordinate 4,955,082 of NC_081395.1, read as the reverse complement.
TTCTTGGTCTGACCACATTCCTACACAAACTGAAATGCTTCTACACACTTCTGCATCATTTACAATGCTTTCAAAAGTGGATTTTGACATTACCCCCCTCAAACCTCCAGTGTCATTTTCAGCCAGTATGTTTCCTAATTTCCACACCAGTGTTTGGAGGAAATGCTTCTGGAAAGTAAAGCAAGGAAGTGTTCTTTGGAACACATGTATGTCATTTACAATAGACCTGCTGTTTTGTTAAACACAAAACAGTATTTTGCATGTTGCTGTGACTGCATTCCCAGCAAGGACGATCATGAGCAAATTGCTCCAATTGTGTTAAGAATACATTAGAAATACTAAAACTCAAACATTTTTGAGTTCCTCTAATAATTCAGATTGTTAAGAGAACAGCTCAACCAAAAGAACTAGGAAGATCTTTTGGTGCTAAATGTATTAATCTTATCTAGCACCACAGCAGTAAGATACTAAAGTTGGCTTCTGCGCTCTTGGTTTCCAGAGAAGGAAGATAAAAAGCAGTCAGAGATTGGACACCGTGGAAGTAGGCCAAAGATCAGCCATTATCTCACTGAATGGTGGAACAGGCTCTAAAGGCTGAGAGGCCTACTTCTGTTCTAGTGTTCTTATATTCAATGAGTCCTACAATGAACAACAATTGAAAACACTTTATAAAGCCTACTATAGGATGACTAAAAAAAGAAAAGGGAGAAATTGGAACATAAGAGCAGTCTACCGACATGGGGTCCAGGGTAAATGTTGAGGACTTTCAGGGCACATTCCTCCTGACTGTATGCCATCACTGTGTACCAGTGATGGCAATGGTGTTATCAGGGATTTTCAACCAGTGTGCTGCCACAAGTCAAGCAGTGTGCTGCAAAACTTGTGGAAGTTGCACTGCTTTGCGTAGTGGTTTCTGATACTATGCACGCTCAGGACCAAGCGTGTTCAGAAGAAACTGTGCATGCACTGTAAAGAGGCATGCACATTCAAGTGAATGTTAATGACCAATCAATTCAATTGAAAAGAATGGCTGTACATTTCAGAGAGACAAACAACTCCACAGCACGAATTGGTGTAAAATTGTTTTCCTCATTGAAGCGCACCTTGATACTGAAAAGATTGGGAAATACATGTCTCCGACATAGTCTGTGAGGTATGATTCCTTGAGTATGACTATATCAGACTGTTATTTGACTAGTTTGAAAGACAGCTATCCCAATTTTGGTACCAGGCCTCCAGAGTTTAGTAAAGAGAACTTTTCAGGGTCAACAGTTTGTTGTTTACGGCAACGGTTCATTCAGTTTCATTCCATATTTGAAACTTTGCTATGGCTTGATACAGATGTATGGCTTGCTAGGCAATTTCAGAGGCCAATTAAGAAGCAACCACTTTGCTGTGGGTTTGGAGTCACATTTATGCCAGCCCAGGTAAGGATTGCAGATTTCTTTCCCTAACTGGCACTAGTGAACCAGGTGGGCTCTTATAACTATGGACAATGGGTTCAACCTCTAATCCTAGATTTTCTTTTAATTTAAATTCCACCATCTGCCATGGTGAGATTTGAACCCTGGTCACCAGAGCATTACCTGGATGCCTTCTGGATTAATGGTGACAATATCATTACATTATCACATCCCCCAAAATATTATAGAACAGGGGACAGTTCCAAAATAAGGGGTTTCCTATTTCAGATGGAAAGGGTAGGCCATATGACTGTAACTCTATTGAGGAAGAATTTGTTCTCTCAAAGGGTTGTTAATTTTTTACAATTCTCTGTTGCATAGAAGCTGTGTCACTGAATATGTCCAAAGTTGAATTGGACAGATTTTTAACGTATGAACAAGAGTTACGGATGTGGGAGGGGGAGGCATATCAAAAAGTGGAATTAAGGCCATAGACAAGTCAGCCATCATTTTGTTGAACGGTAGAGCAGACTAGATGGGTCAAATGACCTACTCACTTCTATTTCTTATGTTTGCGTATGCGAAAAATAAACACATCAGCAAGAAACCATGTCTCTGATACTTTACTCCAAGACACTGTCAATGCCTTCAGGACAGGAGGAAATTGGTGGAGTAAACCAAGCAAGGAAAAAAAAATTACTTTAGGCTTAGGAATGAACCAAGCTGACTTTTAACGATCTAATTTATTTTGAAAAATGGTAACAATGACGAGATTCTCCAAAAGTGCCAGCAAGTGTTAGGTTATTTTTCACATCAACTCAATGCACATACTCTGTCATTACGGAGTAATTCCATTTAACACATTCCTTTCTCCAAGTCAAGGAGATGTAAATACAGCAGAAGTAAATAGAAGATAGCCCATGGGTATCACAGTGAAATGATATTTGTACAGGAAATACAGTGTTTTCACATCAGCTCTGATGAAGAACACAATTTGCAGAAATATTGCAGTGCACTGGCATGCACAGGCTACATTATTTTAAAGTGCATTTGAAAAGAAACATTATTATCTATTTTGGGGAAGCAGGTAATTAGCATAGTATATAAATAATTTTTAATCCTAGTTTTGGGATTGTATAAACAGGGTTAAGTGATTGATAAAGGACTTGCCTTTTAGACAGGCCTATCAAGCTGCTGTCTGTATGCACCCTTGCTGTGTATTCAGTGCAGCTCAACAGTCTTAAGTAACGACAGTTATAAAAGAAAGAGAGCTCACCAATTCCCTGGCTCAGGCTAGTTCAAGCTTCTGGGCACTGGGAAGATTAAAACCAGCCGATCTGGAATATTTACATAAAACTACCAGAGGGAGGCTTGCCTTTAATCTGAAACACTTTTAACTTGCCAAATGTGAACAGGGGCTTGATAAAGGTCACTAAGCCACTACAGCACTTGCAATCCTTCACAGTATGACTGAAACTAAATCCTACTGAACCCACCAGCTGTTCAGAGGCAACAGCTTCCTTAGCTTTTAAAAAATCACACACACATCTCAGAATTGACTTTCTTGATATAAAGCTCACAGCAAAACATCAAGGGTACAGCCATACAATTGCATCAAACTGAAAGACAGCCGTCCTTCAGATCAGCTTAAGACGGAGATATAGTTTCAATGGATGAAAGTGGGAGGAAAAGAAACAGAAAAAGGGAAAGAGAGAGAGTAAAATAAAATTCATGCGTTATCATGCAACTTCAGCGTATCCCAATGTGCTTCACAGAAATGCTGTCATGTTTTCAAAGTGGGAGCCACTGTCAGAAATTGAAGAAAGAGCTTGAAGTTAGCAACTTTGCTGTGTGTTAATCCAGATGAAAATGGAACAGGATTCTCACTCCTGATTGTTCCTTATTAACAGCAGCTGGAGATTGCACGAGAGTGGTTTTGAACGAGGAGAGAATCACACCCATCTGAAATGTCTCCTGTGGTAGATAGCCCTCTTGATAATCTCAAGCCTCAGCACGTAAAGGCAACCCACCATGGAATTGTACCTCAAGCAAGAACGGAATCAAATTTGCAAAAAAAAAGGAGGCAGCTTACACCACTGTAAAACTGATAATTCACTTGTGCCAAGTACTGTATGATTCATGTACATCTCAGGGTCAATCCTGTACGTGTGTGGTACATGCTAGGTTAAGAGAAACAAATCATTCATACTTTGTACTATCTAACATACATCTTGTTGCCAACTGCCTGACAAATACTTTACATTTTCGGTAAACTGTATCCCCAGTGGAGGACTGCAAACGGCTGAATTGTTTATGGGTCAACAGGAACCTAGAAATTGCTCAAGATCTCTTCACCAACTGAGGGGCTTATCTCTGCTGCAAACTTCAAATTTCCTTTTTCTTTCACGTGTTAAAATTAATTTAATCCTAGTTGGGTTGATTCTAGACATATTCTTCAGCCCAAGCAAAAAAAACTACCTCATTCATCATGTGAATAAAAAAAACTCAAACGAAATTATTATTGTCTGTGAAGAGATAGTCAGGCACCATGAAGGGCATTAAAAAAGCAGGAAAATGTCAAGGAAATGTTAAATTAAAAACAAAACTGCAAACCATGAAACAAAGGTAGGTCCTGTATGGCCTGAGCATTTCACAAATAGGCCTGACATCTGAACCTAGAAGCAGCTGCTCTGTGACCAGCAGCCTTCCTGCTGTGTGCTGGTACAATGAGGTTAGTTTCTATGTGCCCTGAATCGCAAGCAGCTGTTTGTCATTTTGATTCAGCCAAAGGGATAACCCTGTCTGCCTTTACATTCACCTGTAGCAGCCAATCTATTCTCCTGAGCGGTGGCAAGTAACCTGCCCTCCAGAACAGAATACAATATCGCGTTTTCTAATCATTTGGACATTCCAATCTTTAAACCCTAATCTCCAGCATGGAGCTACAGATACTTTCATTATCTATCCACCTCAAAACAAAATTCAAGCAAACATACATGCCCAGTACATTTTCTGTCAGCTTTGATCTCAGACAATTATACATGTCTTTAATGGCATGCATGTGTCTGTGACGGGGGCAAAAGGAGAGATTTAACTAGTCAGTTTCAATCAGATTCAGCAGAATTGGACTCACCTAGTCAGGTTAAAGCACAGTCTGGCTGCCCACATAGTGGCATGGCCGAGTACAGTGTTAAGATTCTGGGTTAATGTACCCTCTCCACAGAGTTCTTCAAATTTCACTTTCCAAAGGGATGTAGCTGTAATTCCTTTGGAATGTGGGTATCACTGGCCAGCTGACATTTGTTGCTATCTCTAGTTGCCCATGAGAAGCTGCCTCCTTGAACTGATGCAATCCACTTGCTGCAGGCAGACTCACAATGTCATTATGGAGAAAAGACCAAGATTTTGATCCAGTGACACTGAAGGAACGACAATATATTTCCAGATCAGGGTGGTGTGTGGCTTAGAGGGAAACTTGCAGGTGGTGGTATTCCCATGTATATTCTGCTCTTCTCCTTCTAGATGGCAGTAGTCTGGGTTTGGAAGCTGCTGTCTAAGGAGCCTTGGTGAATGTTTGCAGTGCATCTCATACATGGTATATGGTAATGCTACTGAGCATCGCTGATTGATCGTGTGAAGGTTTGTGGACATTGTGTCAATCAAGTAAACTGTCCTGGACGGTGTTAAGCTTCTTGAGTGTTGTTGGAGCTACACGCATCCATGCAACTTGGGAGTATCAATCACACTCCTGACTTGTGCCTTGTTGTTGGTGAACAAACTTGAGAGAGTGAGAAGATGAGTGACTTGCAACAGAATTCCTAGCCACTGATTTTACATGGCAAGGCCTCCCTGCTATAGAAAGGTGTTGTTAAACTTGAAAGGCTGCAAATAAGATTTACAAGAATGTTGATGGGATTGGACGGCTAAGCCACATGAAGAGGCTGAATAGGCTGGGGCTATTTTCCCTGGAGCATCAGAGGCTGATCGGGGACCTTTTGGAGGTTTGTAAAATAATGAGGCATATGGATAGGGTCAATAGGCAATGTCTTTTTGCCACGGTGGGGGAGTCCAAAACTAGATGAGCACAGGTTTATGATGACCAGGAAAAGATGTACAAGGGACCCAAGGAGCAACGTTTTCAAGCAGAGGGTGGTTGGTGTATGGAACAACCTGCCAGAAGAAGTGGTGGAGCCTGATACAATTACAACATTTAAAAGGCATCTTCATGAATAGGAATGGTTTAGAGGGATATGGGCCAAATGTGGGCAAACGAGACTAGATTAATTTAAGATATCTGGACAGCATGGATGAGTTGGGTCAATGGGTCTGTCTGTGAGCTGTACATTTCTATGACTCTAGTCCAGTTCAGTTTCTGGTCAATAATAAACTCCAGAATGTTGGGACTGAGGGATTCAATCATGGTAATTTTGGAAATGGTCACTGCCTGATACATGTGTGACACAAATGCTACTCATCAGCCCAAAACTGGATATTGTCCAGATCCTGCTGCATTGAACATGGTCTGTTTCAGTATCTGAGGAGTCATGAATGGTACTGACCATTGGGCAAAACAGCCTCACTTCTACACTTATGAATGAGGAAAGGTCATTGCTGAATCAGCTGAAGATAGCTGGGTTTAGGACACTACCCTGAGAAACTCCTGCAGTGAGGTCCTGGAGCTGGAGTGACTGACCTCGAACAACCACAGCCATGTTCTAAAATGCCAGGTATGACTCAAGTCAGCAGTGAGATATCCCCCAATTCTCACTGATTTCAGTTTTGCACAGGCTTCTTGGTGCCACACTTGGTTAAATGTGGCCTCGATGTCAAGAGCTGTCAATGTTACCTCATCTCTGGAATTCAACTTTTTGTCCCTGTATGAACCAAGGCTGTGATGAGGTTAGGAGTTGAATGGCTCTAGTGGAAGCCAAACTGAGCATTAATTTATTGCTAAGCGAGTGCTGACAAAACCCTTCTTTTACTTAATGATGCAATTTTCCACGTTGTTGGGTAGATACCACTATCGTAGCCGTACTGAATCAGCTTGGCTGGAGATGCAGCCAGTTCTGGAGCACAGGTCTTCAGTGCTATTACAGAAATGTTTTCAGGGCCAGAGACTTGCTTTCAAAGTTTTCTCTCTTCACATTTTACCTCTTCTTTCTCTTGGAAGCATTGATTGAAGCTAGAGAACATTCAATGGGCTATGCAGGTGCCTGGGGCCTGGTCTGGCCATGCTTTCAGATTGCCGATCCTCCAGGAATTACAAATTAATCTCCAATACATTGCTGCTGCAAGCAAACCTAGTGGAAAAATCTCCATAACAACAGAAAGTGGCAATTTTGTTAAATGTTCTTTGAACATTTTGATTGCTAGCACAAGATTATGACAGGTTAACCAGCCTGCAATTAATCCTTTCACTCATTTTACTGATAATTGTTTTATTACTTGTACTCATATGATAACCTAACATGTGTGGCCAAGGATCTATTGAAAGTCCATTGTTAAGACAATTGGATCATTTTTACTGATGTGCTCACAGCTATAGGCTGAAACAGCCATTGCAGAGCTGCCAACTATAACAATGAATGACCACTGGAGTGAACAAGCTAAATGCCACGACGCTCAAAGGAACAGAAAAACCGGATATGGGGTCCCTGATTTACAATCATCGAACTTACGAACACTTGCATTTATATACACGATCTCAAATTGGGGTGTAATTTTAAATATCCGACATATGACATTTTCTCATACTTAGGATTGGCTATTTTATGTTGTTCTGCACTGTGTTGCAATTTGCAAACAAATCAAATTGCAAACAGATTCAAGAATGGCACCCATTTTCAACTTGGGGACTACTTATGTCTCTGCAAGATGTTCGGGGGCAAAACATGAAGTAGGAAAACTATGTTTGCAGACAGGAACAACAAAGTAGAAGGCACCATGTGGGAAAGAATAATCTCATGCATATGACTTTATATATTTGGAACAAGAGTTGGCCATTTCAAACTCCCAAGCCTGCTCCAATATTTGGCTGATTTGATTGCAGCTTCAGCTCCACCTTCCCAAATACACGAAGTAACTTTTGACTCCATGTTAGCTAAGAACATATCAAACTCCACCTTAGAAATGTTCAATGACTCCACCTCTATCACTGTGGGGGAAGAGAATTCCACAGAGATTCATAGTTCCTTGAAAGTGCAGTCACAGGCAGACAGGGTAGTGAAGAAGGTATTTTTCCCTTTATTGAATATTGGCGTTGCGAGGTCATGTAGCAACTGTACATGACATTAGTCAGGCCACTATTGCAATTTTGCATGCAATTCCGGTCTCCCTGCTATAGGAAGGATGTTGTGAAACTTGAAAGGGTTCAGAAAAAATTTACAAGGATGTTGGAGGGTTTGAGCTACAGGGAGACGCTGAATAGGTTGGGACTATTTTCCCTGGAGTGTCACAGGCTGAGGGGTGAACTTATAGAAGTTTATAAAATCATGTGGGGCATGGATAGGATAAATAGTCAAGGTAATTTCCACAGGGTAGGGGAGTCCATAACTAGAGGACGTAGATTGAGGATGAGAGGGGAAAGATGTGAAAGGGATCTATGGGGCAACATTTGTACACAGAGGGTGGTGTGTGTGTGGAGTGAGCTGCAAGAGGACATGGTGGAGGATTTTAAAGGCATCTGGATGGATACATGAATAGGAAAGGTTGAGAGGGATATGGGCCAAATGTTGGCAAATTGGGCTAGATTAGTTTAGGATATCTGGTTGGCATGGAAATGTTGGGCCGAATGATCTGTTACCATGCCATATGGCACTATGACTCTATTACTCCTGAGAAATAACTCTGCGTCTCCAGCTTAAATGAGCGGTCTCATATTCTTAAACTATGGCCTTAGTTCTAGTCTTTCACTCATGAGGATGTAGCCTTTCAGCACCCACCCTGTCAAGGCCCCTTAGGGTCTTGCATGCATTAATAAAAACACTAAACATTCCTCTAAATGGATGCAGGCTAGCCTGTCTAACCCTTCATTATAAAGCAACCCTCTCAACCTATAATGTCAGGTGATCAAGGAAAAGGGATATCAATGAGAGAAGATTTTTAATTAAAAGTGGAGAGATGGATGATAAACAAATGCTTTAGCTTGAGTAGGAGACATGATGCCATGGAGTCTACTGCTTATCAGGCTATACAATACTAACGATACACGGAGATAGAGTAGAAAAGAACAAGTAGGGTACATCCTGTGTTAGTCGCTGAGCGACTTGATAGGTAAGATCTGATCTCTGTGGAACCGTAAATTGCCACCTGAACGTTGTAATGTATTGATCTCTGCTGTGATATAACAAAAGCTCTCTGATGAAGGGTCTAGGCCCGAAACGTCAGTTTTTGTGCTCCTGAGATGCTGCTTGGCCTGCTGTGTTCATCCAGCCTCACATTTTATTATCTTGGATTCTCCAGCATCTGCAGTTCCCATTATCACTCAGCATGATGAGTGGCCTATTTTATGTGACCACTGAAGAACTGATATTATCCAGAACACTTGGGACTTTTAGGGTTACAGAATTGATGTTGCAACATTTGTTCATTGCTGCACTGGATTGTCAAACATGATAGCATGCTCAGGTCTTGTAGCTATTTAAATTCAAAATCCTCTAAACCAGATTGACAATACGACTGCCAAATTAAAATAGTCGAGGACTTACAGAAATTTCCAGGATACAGCCTTCATCTAAAATCTTGTCTGCATTTTCATCCTCATTGTTAAAAATGTATTATCTTCAACACTGAGAAGATGTACCTCCCATTCTTGAAATCCTTGCACTTAGATTTAAATTTCCAACCACTGAGACTGTTGGTTCTATCAGAAAAGACTGATCAGGCTCAGGCTGTCTCGAGAAAGGAGAAGTGTCCTAGATAAGAGGGAGAGAGCTGAATTGAATTATTTATACTGTTCTTTTGTTCTGCCTATTACAGAAGTATTTTTCAACAATATTTTTTGATTTTCCCTTTTTAAAAAGTAGGCAGTAACGAGTTTCCCCACACCCTGTTTCAGAATTTTACCTAAATCCCACAGCACATTAGTTAGGGCTAAACCAAAGTAAGTTTTATTTTTATTAATGCTGCATTTCACCAGTAATTCAGTGGTGCGTGACCTTCCGTGACAGACCCTTCTGAGCACTATCAACTGACAGAATATTGAGTAAATATTGTCTAATTAACAAGGACTAATTCTGACATTTTAAACATGTTTCCTTTCTCCTTTCCTTTTCTTGCCAATTACGATGAGGAGAACGTGTCCCTAAATCTGAGTGGGTGCGGGGGAATGGGGTTGCGGTGAAGGGATTGTCAACATCAGTGACAGTAGTGGCCAGGGCAGGCATTGGTGGTGGGTAATTCAGGGCTGGTGGCTGAGAGGAGGTATCAGGGACTGTGGGCAAAGGGAGATGTCAGCACTGGCAGTGATGGCAGGAGATGTGGGGATAGGATGTCATGGCTGATGGGTGAGGGGAGGTATCAGGGCCAGTGGACAAAGGGAGATGTCAGGGTTGGCAGTGATAGAGATGTGGGGATAGGATGTCAGGGTCGGTGGAAGAGTGGTGTGTTATGGCCAGCTGGTAAGGGGAATGACAAGGCTGGCATACAAGAGAGGTGTGGATGAGGAGGGTGTTGGGGCATGGAGAGGTGGGATGTCAGGACCAGTGTCTGTGGAGTGCATCAGAACTAGTGGGTGGTGGGCTGGGTGCTGAGTCCTGGGGCTCAGGCTGAAGAGTTCTTTTGGAGGGGCGCTGGTGGGATTGCTGCGAGGGCCAGCAGGTGAAGGGAGTTGGATCAAAGGGGATTGGGCTGGCATCCAAAGATGGGGATAGTGTAAGATTGTATCAGATTGTATCAATTTGCACGAGTTACATAGTTGAGAGTTTATGCACGCTGAACAGGGGGATCAGATTAATAATTACGCAGGAACACAACAAGGCAACTAGGTTTTTGATCAGCTAACTTTTTCTGGGTAACTACCAATTTAACAGAAACAGAACCCTCCAAATTCTCTGACATTAAGGATATTACCCCCCAAGAGGGTTCCAAATGCCAGGAAATTGCCCAAGAGAATCTTCAATTTCCCAGGCAATTCACACAGAGTCTGATGTGTCTAGGATTCCACAGGGTCCTGATGCAAAATGTCAATCTGCACTGCTCCAAAAACCATCTGGCCATTGTAATATCCAGGACAATGAATCCTGATTGTAACAATTATGATCCTATGTAAATGGGTTGAAGTATGTAAAATTGCTCCAGCCTTTTTTGGTTGTCATTGCTAGCCACTGAACTATCACCTTTCTCAGAGAGACCAAACAGATCCAAACCATAAAACATATTTGAGGTTACTCGTCTGAAATTATTTCATGTGTGGCTATTTGAAAAATATCGATCCCATTCATCTAGAATGAAGTCTAAACAATGACTACTTTATTTGGTAGGAGACAGCAAAGTGAGGAATTTGATGAATAGTAAGGCCTCCTATATTCAGTGACCTCTCAATCTTACCCATGTCATTATACCAGCTGACTGTCCACATCTTTCTGCACGGGGGGGAGAGGGGAAATATCTCAAGTTACACTTTCAGTCAAAGCACCAATAACAGTGCTTCCAAAGCAGAAGAGCCACTTGCTTTTGATGGTGCTTGAAGACAAAGAAAGAGGGTCAGAATCAGCAAGAATCACTGGCTAAAAGAAAATAGCGATGGCTCAACAATTCCATTACAGCCCTCTGATAGAATATCACATTATATTTTGTTAAAAACATGACAGTGTCGTCCCATTTTGTTTCTTTCAAACTTGGGTACAGACTATTTAAGGCTCTAAGCTTTTAAGGCTTACCAGCTCTATTACTGACAGAAGATGGAAGTCATGGCTGCCGAAGAAAAATGCATGGCTACTAGAGAAGCAGCTGTTAATAAACATGATACTGTGATCACAGTCAGCCACATAAAGAACATATGGACTCCTTGCTGTCAATATGATGTTCATCCAAGGCTCTTCACTCTTTCTGCTGTCTCAGGTTGTGCAAATTGAACCTAAGAATGCACCAGCCAATTGATTATTGCTCCAAATGCCTCAGTGCTTTTAAATTACAAACATGATCAAAGTATAACACACTCCATGGAGAATTGGAATTTGGTTTAAAAGTCAAGGCAAAGGTAGGGCTCTTTTTATGAGTAATTTTCAGTTACAAAAAATTGGTAATAAGCTTAACCTCTTCTTAGCAGAGCATAACTATTGCAATTGGTTTGCAGTAGATTAATAAAAATAATAACATCTACACCCATGAGCAACAGAGAGAAAACATGAATGCTGGAAACAGAAATAAAATCAGTTCAACCAATATATACATAAGCCAGCATGTCAAATGGAAGAAATTCTGAGCTGAGGCACATTTAGATTTAATTACTTTATAGAGAGTGTGTTGATCATATTGAAATGAATTCCTACAGAAGCAGTGAGAACGCAATGTGTCAACAAGTTCAGGGAGGAATTTGCAAGGGTAATGAAAGGAAGATCAGAGGTGAAATGGGGTGTATTTTATCCAGTATGAGACCAACCCAGTGAACAGCAATCCATTCCAGCCCCATAAATGCCAATCTTTCAGTCATAAATTTTCTTTCGGTTCACTAATGTCCTTTAAGGAAGGAAACTGTCATCCTTACTTGATCTGGCCTTCATGTGACTCTAGACCCACAGCAATGCTGTTGACTCTTAACTGCCCTCTGGGCAATTAGGGATGGGAAATAAAAAGTGGCCTGGCCAGCGAGACCCTCATCCCATGAATGAATAAAGAAAAAATATGTAATTCAAGAAGAGTGGAGGGCAGTTTGACCAACTTAATATTAATGCTGTTTACAGAGCCAATCTGGTATCACATCAAAACAAGCTATTGCCCAATATATTTCTTTAGAGGTGAGTACTGAACACTGGACAATGGACATTCTCAAGAGTTAAAAGTAAAACTCAAACGCGATATGCACAAAATATTCTATTTTTTTAAAAAAAAGACTGTTCAATGAATGAGCTAATATCAGTTGAGGCAATAACTCCCCTCCAGGTATCTGCTTCAAGGAACAACTTGTATCTAGGTTTTCAACAGAGTAAAACATCCCAAGGCACTTCAAAGGAGCACCACTTCAAAAGGCATAACTAACTAGCTGGCCCCGTAAGGCACAAAATTAGGGCAACTAGTCAAAAACTTGTTCAAAAACGGAGATATTAAGAAATAGGGGAAAGCGGTATTGGGAGGGAACTCCAGAGTTTAGGGCCTAAGCAACTGAAGGTACAGTCATCAATTGGCTTCTGCACTATAATGGTTGTCTCAACACATTTTTCATATTCCCAGGGTGTCAGCATCACTGGCTATGTTAGCCCTTATTATATTCTTTAAAATGGCCATGAGGACATGATGGTGAGCTGCCTTTTTGAACCGTCAAAGTCCATGTATTGTAGGGAGACCCACAATACTGTCCAAGAACTTGTCCCAGCAACATGAAGGAGCAGCAAGTTTAAGTCAGGATGGGAATTGGCTGAGAGGAGAATTTGCAGTTGGTAGCGTTCCCATGCATCCGCTGCCCTTTTCTTCCAAAGCTCTAGAGTGTGCAGGTTAGGAAGTGCTGTTGCGAGAGCCTTGGGGAGTGAATGCATGCAGCTACCAATGTGTGCCCACGATGGAGGCAAGTTAATGTTGAGGCTGTTAGGATGACATGTCAGTGAAGTAAGCTACTTCGTCTTGGATGGTGTTGAACTCTTTCAGTGTTGATGAAGCTGCATTCGTCCAGGCAAGTACATAATATATCACCATACTTGTTAAGAGTAGTCTTATTTTCAGGAATCAGAAAGTAAGTTATCTGTCACAGAATTCCTAGTCTCTGATCTGCTCTTGTAGTTGCTGGTCAAGTTCAGTTTCTTGTCAGTGGAGGTTGACAATGGGTGAATTCAGTCACTCTCACTTCCTTTCTAGAGCTCAGCTCTTTTGTCCACCTTTGGACCAAGGCTGAAATGAGTTCAGGAGCTAGAACGCCCAGGTGAAACCCAAACCGAGCATCAATGAGCAGATTATTACTGCACAATTGCCACTCACTAACACTATCCTCTAACCCCTTCCATCACAATCGAATGTAGTAGCACGGTAAATGGCCAGGTTGAATTTATCCTGCTTTATGCAGACATGACAGCTTGGCCATTTTTCACATTGATGAGAAATGCCAGTGTTGTAACTGTAGTGGAACATCTTGGCTTGGGATGCAATTAATTCTGGACATGTCATTGAGGTGCAAAACATTTACAATATTCAGTGTGTTCAGTCATTTCTTGATTTCACATGGAGTTAATCATATTGGCTGCAGGCTGGCATTTGTGATACTGGTGAGGACTGAAGAAAGCTAAGATGCGTCATCCACTTGATACTTCCGGCTGAAGACTGTTACAAATATTTCAGTCTTTTGCACTGATGTGCTGGGCACCGCATCACTGAAGCTAGGATATTTGTGCAGCCTCCTCCTCCCCGCTACTGGTTGTGTACTTGTCTAGCACCATTGATGGCTGGGTATGGCCGAACCTGGAACTTGGATATGATCTATTGGTTGTGGAATTTCTTAGTTCTGTCACTTGCTAATTCTGCTGTTTGGCATGCAGATAGTCCTGTGTTGTAGAGACACCAGGTTGACACTTCATTTAACACATATCTCGTGGTGCACCTATTGTACCTTTCACTGAACCAGAGCTCATCTCTTGGCTCGGTGATCATGATAGAGTGGGGGATATACTGGGCCATGAGGTTACAGATTGTGGTTGAATATACTTTTGCTATTGCAGCTGGTGGCCAACCTAGTCTCTGATCTAGAGTGTGCAGGTTAGGAAGTGTTGCACAATGTTGAGGTGACTTTTTTCCAAAATCTGTCCCATTTTGCGCTGTGATAACAACATGGAGGGTATGCTCAATGTGAAGATAGACTTGATCTTCACAAGGCTATGCAGCAGTCATTCTACCGTTAGCACAACAATCAATAACAGTTCTGTGATTCTGTGACAGGCAGCCGAGCAACCATTGTCATTGATTGCAAAAACCCTTCTAGCTCACTAATGTCCCACGAGGAAGAAAATCCATTGCTCTTACCTGGTCTGATCTACGTGTAACCACAGTCCCATAACAATGTGGTTGACTCTTAACTGCCCTTTGAAATTACCTAGAGGCACTCAGTTCAAGGAGAACTAGGAAAGGGTAACAAATGCTGGCCTTGCCAGCATTGCCCACATCCCACATCAGAATTAAGTAAGTATTTAACCCGTTCAAGCAGAAGTCAACACATTCAAGAAAATGAGGAGAGAAATGGTGGCAAAAATGAAACATGTTTTGCAATGTTCTTCAAATGGATCTGTTTGCTTTTAATTTTTTCCTACTGTTCAAAACATTCTCTATGGCCTTGAACATAAACATCAGCATCTTACTTTGTTTCACCAGTGCTTGTGCACATGCCATCCGAGGTGTACTAAAGAGAAGGCAAACATTTAACGTAGAAGCTGTAATTGAGAAGGTAGATCAAGGGAAGAATCTAGACAGATAACATGAGAGGGCATTTTGTGGAGCCAGTAGTTGTTGAATTGTGGAAAACATGGCTTGCGGAGTCACTGAGTTAGGCAAGGCTCAAAATTGCTATTTCCTGGCTTCAGGTTAAGAGGCAGAGATAAAGTCAGTGGAATGTTTGTGGTGTGCCAAATCTCATGCTGTGATGGCTTTTGTACTGCAATATGTTTGCATACAATGAATGTTCATTACAATAAAATTATAAAGTCCTACATTCACAATAAAGTCAGGCAGCTCAGGTGAAATTGTGAGACTAGCCATGAGGTCTAGGCGTCTGAAGACAGACGAAGCTTTGCAGGAATATCGGGAATGTAGAGCAAATTGAAACGAGGCATTAAGAGGGCTAAGAGAGGACATAAGATATTGCTGGCAAACATGGTTAAGGAAAATCCCAAAGCCTTTTATTCATATATAAAGAGCAAGAGGGTAACTAGAGAAAGGATTGGCCCACTTAAGGACAAAGAAGGAAAGTTATGCGCCCAGTCAGAGAAAATGGGTGACATTCTTAACAAGTACTTTGCATCGGTATTCACCAAGGAGAGGAACATGACAGATGTTGAGGTTAGGGATAGATGTTTGCTTACTCTAGGTCGAGTTGACATAAGGAAGGAGGAAGTATTGGGTATCCTAAAAGATATTAAGGTGGACAAGTCCCCAGGTCCGGATGGGATCTATCCCAGGTTACTGAGGGAAGCGAGAGAGGAAATAGCCGGGGCCTTAACAGATATCTTTGCAGTATCCATAGATATGGGTGAGGTCCCAGAGGACTGGAGACTTGCTAATGTTGTCCCCTTGTTTAAGAATGGCAGCAAGGATAATCCAGGTAATTATCGACCAGTGAGCCTGACGTCACTGGTAGGGAAGCTACTGGAGAAGATACTGAGGGATAGGATCTATTCCCATTTGGAAGAAAATGGTCTTATCAGTGATAGGCAACATGGTTTTGTGCAGGGAAGTCATGTCTTACCAACTTAATAGAATTCTTTGAGGACGTGACAAAGTTGATTGATGAGGGAAAGGTTGTAGATGTCATATACATGGACTTCAGTAAGGCGTTTGAAAAAGTTCCCCATGGCAGGCTGATGGAGAAACTGAAGTCACATGGGGTCCAGGGTGTGCTAGCTAGATGGATAAAAAACTGGCTAGGCAACAGGAGACAGACAGTAGTAGTAGAAGGGAGTTTCTCAGATTGGAGAGCTGTGACCAGTGGTGTTCCACAGGGATCTGTGCTGGGACCACTGTTGTTTGTGATATATGTAAATGATTTGGAGGAAGGTGTAGGTGGTCTGATCAGCAAGTTTGCAGATGACACTAAGATTGGTGGAGTAGCAGATAGTGAGGGGACTGTCAGAGATTACAGCAGAATATAGATAGACTGGAGAGTTGGGCAGATAAATGGCAGATGGAGTTCACTCCAGGCAAATACGAGGTGATGCATTTTGGAAGATCAAATTCAAGGGTGAACTATACAGTAAATGGAAAAGTCCTAGAGAAAATTGATGAACAGAGAGATCTGGGTGTTCAGGTCCATTGTTCCCTGAAGGTGACAATGCAGGTCAATAGGGTGGTCAAGAAGGCATATGGCATGTTTTCCTTCATTGGACGGGGTATCGAGCACAAGAGTTGGCAGGTCATGTTGCAGTTGTATAGGACTTTGGTTCGGCCACATTTGGAGTACTGTGTACAGTTCTGGTCGCCACATTACCAAAAGGGTGTGGATGCTTTGGAGAGGGTGTAGAGGAGGTTCACCAGGATGTTGCCTGGTATGGAGGGTGCTAGTTATGAAGAGAGGTTGAGTAGATTAGGATTATTTTCATTAGAAAGACGGAGATTGAGGGGGGACCTGATTGAGGTCTACAAAATCATGAGGGGTATAGACAGGGTGGATAGCAAGAAGCTTTTTCCCAGAGTGGGGGACTCAATTACTCGGGGTCATGAGGTCAAAGTGAGAGGAGGAAAGTTTAAGGGAGATATGCGTGGAAAGTTCTTTGCACAGAGGGTGGTGGGTGCCTGGAACGCGTTGCCAGCGGAGGTGGTAGGCGCAGACACGTTAGCGTCTTTTAAGATATATTTGGACAGGTACATGGATGGGCAGGGAGCAAATGGACACAAGCCCTTAGAAAATAGATGACAGGTTAGACAGAGGATATTGATCGGCGCAGACTTGGAGGGCCGAAGAGCCTGTTCCTGTGCTGTAATTTTCTTTGTTCTTTGTTCTCACAAGAATTGCCTTGCACCCATTTCATGTTGTTTAAAAATGGCATGCACCAGCTGACTTTGTGCAGTTCTGCCTGAGGTTGGCAAATTTTCTTGTTGAACTCTTAGCACATGGGAGGGGAGAAGGAGAATGCCAAATTGTATCAAGATTTGGATTTGCATGGGTGCATCTGCGGAGGGAAGTGACGTTGAGGTGTCAGGTCAGGGTACGGAGTAATGGAATGGGGATCCGAAGGAAGTCTGAGACACAAAGAAGCATAAGAGGGAAGGGTCTGGAGTTTGGTGTGTTGAGAAAATTGTGGGGACAGTCAGTCAAAGTAAGGAAATGAGAGACTTAAAGGGCAAGGTCAGTACATGTCTGTCTATTTCAGTAATTTGACTGGTGGAGTTCTTACAAGGCTTTGAGGACACTTAGAACTTTTCAATTACTTCCATTGACAATGATCACAAAAAGCATTCTCCTGAATGCTAAAGTAAGAAGATTCAACTGATCTTGAAAAGTTAGCCATATCTCATAAAATAATGAATAAAACACTGCACATTAACATTAATATGAACATTCAATAAAAAGACCAAAGAAATACAACATTGCTCTGCCCACTATAAAGGAAATGCCCTTAACTCCTTGTAACCTTAATCACAGGCCAGCCACAAGTCATGCCAGATGATGCAGACCAAGGATAAAATGAAACCAGTGTAATGTGAATTTAGTGACATTTACATTTGAGAAACAAATTGTGTCACCTTGTTAGAGGTCTCTCATTCCTGATAGCATTCTAGCATTGTATACGCCCTCTCCAACTAATAAGCATTTTCCCAAAGGACCGTGCCTAGAATTAGACACAGTGGGCTGAATTTTTGGGTTTTGCCCTGAAGGCTAGACCAGAGACAGAGACCCAAAAATCCCAGAGTCAGCTGTCTTTTATTGTTATTTTTTATTTTCTATCTTCCACAGAAAGCAGTGGAGGCTAGGTCATTGAATCAAGTTGGGGCTGGCTCAGTTAGAATTTTGATCACGAAAAGACGTTATGGGACATTGGACAGGCAAACAGGAAAGTGAAGTTGAAACCACAGTCACATAGCTATGATTTTATGGAATGGCAAAGATGGCTCACAGGATCAAATGCTCTCCTTCTGCTCCCAAGTCTCTGTTCATGTCTTCATAGTAAGTCTTATATTAATGCCAACGGAATTGAACAGGAGAGTTTTCTACATGTTGCAGAGTCTCCCTGTTTGACAAGGGTACTTTTTATAGCCCACTTGTACCTACTGCTATTAGTCAATGGCAGGTTTCCCCAATGAGAAGTTTCTTTTGCCACGTAGTCACATGTGCTTGAGGTACATGCAGCCAGAACTTTAAA
The DNA here is from genome assembly GCF_030684315.1 of Stegostoma tigrinum. Lineage (NCBI taxonomy): Eukaryota > Metazoa > Chordata > Chondrichthyes > Orectolobiformes > Stegostomatidae > Stegostoma > Stegostoma tigrinum. The sequence continues at coordinate 4,936,472 of NC_081395.1, read as the reverse complement.
TTTTAACTGCAATCACATGGGAAACAGGAAAAAGCGAGAAGGAGGAAGTACAGCGCACTTCCACTTCTATCAGGACCACCATATAACTAATAAAATTCTGTCTACCCTCTCTTATCTATTTCCAAAGCAAATTTATGTTTTGCATAATTTCATTCCTTTGAAGCCTGAGGAACTGCTTTATGTTCTCCCACCACACACTTTGAATGTGAAAACTTTTTTCACACAGTTTCTTAGGCTCTATTGCAATGTTGTAATTCTCATCTCATACTGCGTATGGATTATAGAAGATGTAAATAAAAGCAATCAGGAGCGAGAATCCTTTGCAGATCGCTCCCTGTTCCCAGTTCAAGGAGACAAACTGAAACCAACAGAGTCCGGGATCACAAACTGAGACTTTACAGAATGTATGGGTTCAGGATACAATAACTGAACCACTGAAATGTTGCCAATAACCGAACCACTGAAAGATAAACAGAATGCTCCATGAGGTCTGCGTCCAGATTTCCAATAATCCCACAATACAACAAGCTGATAGGAAGTGCACAAGAGCATTGTGGCTCAATTCTGTCATTAATCTTACCCTCTCAGATGAAGAATCATCTGACGATTTGGCTGATTATCCACGAAGGTCAAGCTGACACGTGCAAATAGAAAGATTAGAACAGAAGTAATTTAGCCTTTCAAATTGTGTCATTCAATGGGTCACACTCAATTCATTTCACCAAGAACTCTACCTAAATTTACCAATGAAAACTTCTATAAATTCATCAGAAGTCACCAATGTCTAACTAATTTCAAGATACTTTTGATTTACACTTGACCCAGTGCTACCTATGTAGCCTTGAATGTCCTCCCCCAGCAAGCAGTGGGAGAATAAAAACAAACAAGAATGCATTGCCAACTTGCTAGGGACCGTCTTGTCAGTATAGTCAAGAGTGACAGCTTTCACACTATGTGGCATTCTGCTGCAGTGGGACAGAGCAGCTTGTTAATACGTTTACATTAGGGCCCCAATCCCAAAATGAACAGTTACCACAAGAGCTATTCTGAATGACAGCAACTCTGTATCTCTTGCACTTGAGACCGGAACTGCTGGCTACAGAAATTAAGTTCTTCTTCCAGAGATATGTGTAGGCCAGGAAATACAGGAGTGCTTCAGCCTACCTCCCACTTAGTCTCTGTCCCCTTCCACTGTGATCGGTGTCCTCCGCCCACAACTTGGACTTTTGTAACTACTGTTTACTTTCTCATTCAAATAAATGTTATTTGTCGAGCAAAAGAGTTGATAATTACAAATAATGAGCTTTTTGATGTATACATAATTGCTATTCATTTAACAGAATGCTCACACAAGTTATGGTTTTCAGTTGAATAAATGGAAACACTGAATTTTAACTATTTGAAAGTCTTTTGAGCACTTAAACGAGGCTGAGGTAACCAATCCCTTTTTCTAAGGTAGAGGGTAATACATAGGACATGAACTATCTAATTATGCACTTCTGAAAAAACATCTCCACTGCAAAGAAAGCCCTCACTAAATGGCATTAGTATTCTGCCAATTAATGTTAAAGCATATTATTAAGCGACCAAGATTGGCTGATACTCCTGGGTTCAGAGATTCACCCTCACCAAGATCAACAGCAAACTACATGACATGCTGTCTTGTACACAATTACAGGGAATACAAATTTTTGATTTTAAACTCATCCTAAAAGGCAATTTTTCAGCCTCTTTCACCTTCAGAACTCCACAAAGTCAGCTTCCTGATTGATTACTTTACTCATTTAAATAAAGAAACTGTAACATATTGCACCTTTCCTGATCTCAAGGTGTTCAAAATCACTTCAACAGCCAACAGTTGCTTGTGACTGTGCAGTAATGCACAGCTGCCAATTCATACATAGTAAGGTCTTGTGAACAGCAGGATGTAAAATGTTCAGATAATCAGTTTTCAATGATGATGGTCCAGCTATTGGGGAAATCATAGAATCACAGAATCCCTAAGGTATGGAAGCAGACATTTGGCCCATTGGATCTGCATCAACCCTCCGAAGAGCATCGCAGCCAAACCTATCCCTTATCCCTGTAGCCCTGCTAATCCTCCCCATGGCTAATCCACCCAGTTTGCACATCCCTGGACACAACTGGCAATTTCAAATGGTCAATCCACCTAACCTGCACATGCCTGGACTTTGGGAGGAAACCAGAGAACCCAGAGGAAACCTGCACAGAGACAGAGACAATGTGCAAACTCCACACAGTCACCTGAGGGTGCACCACCCACAGGAAACCTCCCTGCCTTTTTTAATCAAAGGTGCTAGCTGATATTTTAGTCACACTTGAGAGAGAAGGCACGACTCAGCTTGATATCTCACTGAAAGAGGCCACCTCCAGCAATGCAAGCTCCCTCAGTACTGACCTGGAATTTCAGCCTCTGTGGTGAAACACATTCTGACTCAAAGCCAAAAGTGTGATCCACTGAGCAGGACAGACTCTTGTATTCACATTTCTTATGAAAACTGACTTTTTAAATTTGTTTCAGGATAGTAGGAACTGCAGATGCTGGAAAATCCGAGATAACAAGGTGTAGAGCTGGATAAACACAGCAAGCCAAGCAGCATCAGAGGAGTCGGAAGGCTGACATTTCGGGCCTAGACCCTTCTTCAGAAAGAAGAAGGGTCTAGGCCCGAAACGTCAGCCTTCCTGCTCTTCTGATGCTGCTTGGCCTGCTGTGTTCATCCAGCTCTACATCTTGTTATTCCTAAACTTGTTGGTGCTCTTAATACATTCTCCTACAAAACAGAAGCATCACAGTATCTCCACAGTGCAGCAGTTGTAATTATAATTACATCATGGCAAATGACATTTCCTACTTAAACGCAGACGTGGATTTTACAATATTAAAAAGTTGACAGGGAATGTACACAAATGTAAGATGCTGAGTTTGCTGTAGACAGATTTACAAATAACTTTGGACTGTGCAGTTGATACAAATATTGTCCTGATTGGTCCTGTAACATTTTCACCCTGAATGCTGACAATATGTCCCTTAATACCAGTTGTAAACATGACCATTAACATCACTGTCCGACAATTGAGTACATGTTATGGTGGCTGTAAGTATGATATATATATTTAAGCATCATGATACAACCTGATCCTGTGGCAAGCAATTAGGCTGAAAAAGCAACAAGGCTGCAGCTTTATGCTACGTAAAGAATAACCCCAGAGCGTTCTGTAACAATACTCTGTACAATAAAGGCAATTAGACACAGGTGTAAGAGTTTGTATTCCTCAACACTATTGGTGGCCACTGAGCAACATTTTGAGGTCTTGTGGTGCAGAAGTAGTAGCCCTACCTTTAGACCAGAAGGTCTGGGTTCAAGTCCTACCTGCCATGGAAGTATGTCATATTACGTATAAACAGGCTAATTAAAAATACATTTCGACCAGCAACTTTTAGGTGGACGGAGAAAGGATAAATGGAAGAAATTAAAACAGGCATTACCCACCTCTGCATCCTCTCCCAATACAGGAAAAAAGGCAAATTTCATGGCACAGCTAATAATCTAGATCTTTATCACACTCAGCAATGCAGGCAAACACAGTAGATTGTCCAGACTGTCCACAGAATGTTACAAAAAGGTCACAATAAATTCCAAACCTTATACATACATACTTACTGAAGAGTCAGCAAGACAAGGTGCATGAACTATAAAATAAACTATTGGCTTTTAATTCTATCATCCAACTAAATACACGCGAGTTTCATGGACTGAAATGGTCCTAAAAAAGGAGCAACAAAAAGGGACAGAATTTGAATAGCCACAGGCATCACCCAACAAGTAGCCAAGATTCAGGACACCAAACCTAGATTTAAAAAGTTACCGGAGCTGAAATTAACGTATGATTCTTACTCCCTGTGTTGGTGAGCTTGGTTCTGTAGGATGGATGAGCAAACTGACCTTAGCACTGTGATAAGGAGCCATTCAAGGAGTTGGGGGGGGGAGGGGGAAGAAAAGAGAAATGTAGATGTAAATTGGGGATGGCATAGTTGGAGAATAGACTCTTCTCTGTGATCAGGATTGAGGGTCCTAGAGATGGTGTTGCATGCCTGGTGCCCGGATTCAGGATATCTCATCTGGGTGGCAGAGAAGCTTGGAGTGGGAGGGGAAAGATCCAATTGTTGTGGTCACGTAGTTACCAAAAATATAGATAGAAAGAGGAATGAAACTCTGCTGAGGGAATATGAACAGCTAGAGACTAAATTAAAAAGCAGAACCAAAAAGTAATAATCTTCAAAATATGACCCGACTACTGGAGTTCCACAGGGGTCCATGTTAGAAACACAACTATTCACGTTATACATTAACAGTCTAAACAAAGGAACTGAGAGCTCGATCGCTAAATTTGCAGATGAGGCAAAGATAGTTGGAGGTAGTGTTGAGGTTGTTGGGAGGCTGCAGAAGGATTTGGACAGCCTAGGAGAATGAGTAATGTAGCAGATGGAACATAAAGTGGGAAAGTGTGAGGTTATATACACTTTGGTAGGAAGAATAGAGGTATAGACTATTTTTTATATAATGTACGACTTCAGAAATCTGAAGTACAAACAGGCTTGGGAGTCCTAGTTCAGGATTCTCTTAAGGTTAACATGCAGGTTCAGCTGGTAGTTATGGAAGGCAAATGCAATGTTAGCATTCATTTCAAGAGGACCAGAATACAAGAGCAGAAATGTACTGCCGAGATTGTATAAAGTCTGGTCAGACCGCAAAGTCTGCAGTAAGTTTGAGTGGTAGAGGACTCTGGGTCTGATCTCAACAGAGTTTAGAATGATAGTGGGAATCTGACTGAAACTCACCGGATACTAAGAGGTTAGGTAGAGTGGACGTGGAGAAGATATTTCCACTAGGAGAGACCAGGACCTGAAGGCACAGGTTCAGAGTGGGCCCTTTAGAAATGAGATGAGCTGGAATTTCTTCAGAAATCACACAACGCCAGGTTATAGTCCAACAGGTTTATTTGAAATCACAAGCTTTTGGAGTGCTGTCCCTTCATCTGGTGAAGTGAGCAAAAGCATACAGGCACAGAGTTTATAGGCAGAGAGATCAAAAGATCATATAAATAGTGAGTGGAGTGTCTACAGGCTGAATAATAAATCTCTCCAGGTGATCAGAAGTGTCAAACGGTGTGAATAAAGTGTAACAGCTGAATAGTAAGTGAAGGGGATGACCTATAATCCAATTAATTGAGGCACAGAGGTAATTACAAGAAATTAAAAATAAGGTGGTACTGGAGACAAACCAAATGGCTGGAATAACATGCTAGATCCAACAGTCGCATGCTGAGGGCCTAGCCAAAGAAACAAATAATCCAAAACTTTTCAAACTAATTAGGGTAAAGAGATCATAAGTCATCAAGATGATGGTGTTGTAACAAGACAGTAAGGAAGATTTTACAAATACAGAACAGTATGGTGGGGTAACATGAAATGCGACATGAATCTAAGATCATGGCTGAGGCCATCTTCATGGGTTTGGAACTTGGCTATCAGTTTCTGCTCGGCGATTCTGCATTGTTGTGCATCTTGATATTTGACATCAAGTCTTTATTACTTTTCTCAGGATTAGAAGCTAATAAAATTATTCTTTTCTTTCACTTAAGAAAACTTTGCAAGAAAACCATTTGTTCCTTGTTGTTTCTGGTGAGAACAATTAACTACATTTTAATTGGGGAAAGGTTAAGCCACATGCTGCCTTGGAGAATGCTTACCCAAAGATCGAAATTAGAATGTCCTTGACCACTGAAGTGCTCCCCCACTGGGAGAGAACATTCCTTTCTGCCGATGGCTGTGTGGGGTCCATTCTTCCATTGCTACAGCGTCTGCATGGTCTCGCCAAAATACCATGCCTCAGGGCATCTTTGCCTGCAGTATATTAGGCAGGCAACAGTGGCCAAGACACATCAGTACCTGCCATATAGATGGTGGGTGGTGTTCCCATGTGTGATGTTAGTATCCATGTCGATGACCTGACACGTCTTGGACGGGTTGCTGTGGCAGGGTTTTGCGGTGTGTGATTTATGTTGTCCTGAACGTTGGGTAGTTTGCTGCGAACGATGGGCTGTTTAAGGTTTGGTCCTTGTTTGAAGGCAAGAGGTGGGAGCATAAGGATGATCTTGGCGAAATGTTCATTGTCATTGCTGACATGTTGAAGGCTGTGAAGAACATGGCATAGTTTCTCTGTTCCAGGGAAATACTGGATGATGAAGGATACTCCATCTGTCACATCCTGCGTCTGTCTTCTGAGGAGGTCATTGTGGTTATTCGCTGTGACACGTTGGAACTGGCAATATAAATTGAGCATCGTATCCCATTTTTATGAGCACGTTAGGTGTCCGTCTCATTCTTCCTCACCTAAGCAGATTCTGTGCATACACAGGGATTGTCTGCAGGGGATGGCTTTACCATGTTTGGGGTGGAAGCTCGAGACGTGCAGCATCGTGAGGTTATCCGTGGGCTTGCAGTAGACTGAGGTATTGCGGTGTCCATCTTTGGGGGAGATGTGTGTCCAAGAATGAGACTGATTCTGAAGAAGTCTGATTGTGAGATGAAACTTGTTGATATTGTTGAATAGTGGCAGTTCCAGTGACTCCACACTATGATTCCAGAGGAAGAAAATGTCAATGTACCTGGTTCATAGCGTTGGTTGGAGGTCCTGTGCAGTAAAGAAGTCTTGCTTGAAATCATGCATGAAAATGTTGACATTTTGGGGCACAACTTTGGTCCCCATGGCTGTTCTGAGTATCTGGATGACAAACTGGTTTTTGAAGGTGAAGACATTATGGTCGAGGATGAAACAGATGAGCTGTAGGATGGCATCTGGAAATTGGTAGTTGTTGGTGTTGAGTACCGAGGCTGTTGCAATGATGCCATTGTCATGAGGAATGCTGGTGTAGAGGGACGAAACATCCATTGTCATGAGGAATGTTCCTGGTTCAACTGGTCTGTGGGTGCTGAGTTTTTGTAAGATATCTGTAGTATCACGACAGAAGCAGGGGTTTCCTTGCACAAAGAGTTTCAAAATCCCCTCAACAAAGTTAGAGAGGTTTTCATGCAGGGTCCCACTGCCCAGTACAATGGGACATCCAGGTATGTTGGCTTTGTGTATCTTTGGAAGGTAGTAGAAGTCTTCTATATGAGAAGTACATGGGAGGAGAGTACATAGGATACTCTAAAGGTCTGAATCAAAGGTCTCAATCAGTCTGTTGAATTGACTGGTATGTTCGTTGGTCAGATCAGCAGGTGGTCGTCTGTAGTGCTCGTGGTTGTTCAGTTGAAGGTATGGTTCTTTGTAGTAATCCATTCTATTCTGTATGATGACAGCTCCTTATTTTTCTGCTGGTTTGATAACAATGTTGTAATTGGTCTTGAGAATCCAGATGGCAATGCGTTGTGCCTGGGTGATGTTCTTCAGTATCTTGTGAGCACGCTAATGCTTCTAGCATTAACACATCTCCTGATGGCATGGATGCTACCATCACATGTGAGAACACCACCTGCTGTGTTCACGGCAGATAGTCCTGTGACTCGGCCAATGTTGCCTACCTCATGTGCTGCGGGCAAGAATACACTGAGGCATGGTATATTGGCAAGACCATGTGGATCCTACGGCAACGGATGAATGGACACCACACAACAATTGCCAGGCAGGAATGTTCCCTCCCAGTCAGGGAACATATCAGCAATCAAGGACGTCCAGCCTTGGATCTTCGGGTAAGCATCCTCCAAAGCAGCCCTTTGAGATACACAACAATGCAGAATCGCTGAACAGAAACTGATAGCCAAATTCCAAACTCATGAAGACAGCCTCAACTGTGATCTTAGATTCAAGTCACGCTATATGTGACCCCACCATACTGTTCTGTATTTGTAAAATCTTCCTTATTGTCCCATTTTAACACCATCATCTTGATGACTTATGATCTCTCTACCTTAACTAGTTTGAAAGGTTTTGGATGGTTTGTTTCTTTGGCTAGACCCTCAGCATGCAACTCTTGTACCTAGCATGTTATTCCAGCCATTTGGTTTGTCTCCAGCACCACCTTACTTTTTAATTTCTTGTAATTATCTCTGTGCCTCAATTAATTGGATTATAGGTCATTCCCTTCACTTACTATTCCGCTGCTGACACTTCATGCACACCATTTGACACTTCTGATCACCTGCAGAGGTTTATTATTCAGCCTGTAGACACTCCACCCCCACTATTTATATGATCTTTTGATCTCTCTGTCTATAAATTCTGTGCTTGTATGCATTTCTTCACTTCACCTGATAAAGGGGTAATGCTCCAAAAGCTTGTGATTTCAAATAAACCTGTTGGACTGTAACCTGTGCCACATAATGTCTGACAGTTATTTTTATGAACATATACAGTTGGAAATGCCATAATATCAATGAATTTGCTTTGGCCTCCATCGGTGTTCATATCACCAGAGAAGAATGCAACACAGGAGGAAGATCTCATGCCCATGCATGGTTTCTCTGAGCTACCCAATTAGCTTCAGCCTCTGCTTAGTCCTCATAACCAGCATTTTCTTCCTTTTCAATTATAAATCCAACTTCCTCTTGGAAATTATTATTGAATCAGCTTTCATTACCTTTACAGGCAGCACATTCAACATGCTAATAACATGCTGAATTAGCATTTTTGTGCACTGTTTCTGGTTCTTTGAATAATCACCTTAAAACTGTGAACTCTAGTTATTGACTCTCCAGCCACTTAAAAGAGTTCCTTATACTTAGTCCATCAAAATTTTGACCACCTCTATTAAATCTGACTTAAATTTCTCTGGTCTAAGGACCAAGATTATCTATACTCCAAGTTTCTCTAAATGCCCTGAATAACTGAAGTCTGTAATGTGTGGTATGATTTGAGTAAATCTCCTCCACAACTTCACTTCACACCATGAAATACATCACTGGGGAGGTGATCAGCTAGTGATATTATTGCTGGACTGTTAATCCATAATGTCCTGGGGACCCAAGTTTGAATCCCACCACAGGAGATGGTGGAATTTAAATTCAATAAATATCTGGAATTAAGAGTCTAATGATGACCACAAATCCATTGCTGATTGTCAGGAAAAGAAAACATTTGGCTCACTAATGTCCTTCAGGGAAGGCAAGCACCATCCTCACCTGGTCCGGCCTATATGTGACTCCAGATCCACAGCAATGTGGTTGATTCTTAACTTTCCTCTGGCAAATAAGGATGGACAATAAATGCTGCCTAGCCAGCGATGCCCTCATCCTGTGAATGAGTAAAGAAAAAAAATCACAAGGTGTGGTTCCCACATTTGGTCACAGGGATTACAGCTAGAACCAAACTTTTAGCTTTAATTCATTTGCGGAAAGCATTGTCACTTGCAAGGCTGGCATTTATTGCCCACCCCTAAATGCTCTTGAGAAAGTGGGATGAGCTGCCTTCTAGAACTGCTGAAGTAAGTCCGTGTAGTATAGGTACACAATAATGTTGTTAGGACAGAATTTTTAGGGAGTTCTTTTCCCAGTCAGCGAGAAGGCACCAGGTTATAATTCCAGGTCAGGATGGTATGCGGCTTGGATGGGAACTTACAACTTTCTGAGCAGCTGCTGCCCCTGTCCTACTACATGATAGAAGTCACAGGGTTTGATAGATGCAATCAAAGGAGCCAAAGTTGTTTTAGTGCATCTTGTAGATGGTACATATTTCTGCTATTCATCATCTGTGGTACAGGGTGGAAATGTTGAAGGTATTAGATTAGGTACCGATCAAAGCAGGTTGCTTTATCCCAATTGGCATCAGGCTCCTTTATATTGTTGGAGCTGCACTCGTCCAGACAACTGGAGGGTATTCAACACACTACTGGCTTGAGTTTAGAACACATAGTAATTTTTACTGTTTATGTGACAAACATGAGAAGGTAGTGAATGGTTTGCACACTTCCTGGATTAAAGGAGCTCTTATGAGGGGTGCAATTCATCTGTTCATTACAGAAAGACAAAGACGTTGGGTAAATATCCAAGCAAAGTTTTTAGGGAGATAAAATATGTGGTTTATTGCCCTTAATTGCTGGAAAACCTTACTTTGGAAGGGATTGAGGAAGTCCTTGCGCTGATGGTTGCATAGCAACCTTTTGGAGACTCAGTTTCTGCTTCATAAACCTAGGAGGTTATTTGGAAGAAAACCTTCAAAACTGCAGAAAGGCTCTCTTCTCTCCCTTTGTTGAAGTGTTTGGGAAACTGATAACATTTCCATAGCTGAGTATTTCTTAAATGCTGAGAAGCTAAACTGTGACCACTGTCCAAAGACTTCAAACCAGCTTGATGTCCATTGGAACTGTAGGAGGATCTTCACTGATCTACAGTTGTCAGCAATTTGATTTTGTTAACAATAATTCCAGTTGACTGCAAGAAATCATTGAAATCCATCTAAGATAACAAAGCGTGAAGCTGGATGAACACAGCAGGCCAAGCAGCATCTCAGGAGCACAAATGCTGCTTGGCCTGCTGTGTTCATCCAGCTTCACACTTTGTTATCTTGGATTCTCCAGCATCTACAGTTCCCATTATCATTGAAATCTTTCTCTTGCTTTTGAGACCATTGGTCAATAAATGTGTTTATCCTCTGCTTCTTTAAAATATCATCTTGGCAGGGTCTTTGTTGTATTTTAGTGTTGTGAGAGTTTGCTTTGGGATTAGTAGGGAATGTAATTCTCATTCCAAATTGCTATTTAAATGATGACCAGTTTTGTTGTTTGTTTTAAGAGTGCATTTTGTTTTACAATGCATGGATAATTTTGAATTAATTAAAGAACATTGGCAAAAATCTCTTTGATCCACAATAGCAATACAAAAGGGTAGCAATTAATCATTTCGGTAACTGCTTCAAAACAATACAAATGATGTGACCAGTGGAGCAATTGGAATTGATTGCCAGTGAATTCTCCCATGACAGTTGTAACATTTGTGCCTTATAAATGCTGGCCAGACTTTGAGTCACAATGTGCATCACTCCATGCAAAATATGACCTACCTGTCAAGCATGCAAAACAACACATTTCACTGTATCATGGCACATGTGACAATAATAAATCAAATCAAATTCCTAGCTTCTGACCTGCTGCTGAAGCCACAGTATTCATATGGTTGGGGCAATTCTGCTTCAGGTCAATGGTGGCTCCCAGGATATTGATTCTGGAGGTTTCAGCAATGGTAATGTAACTGAATGTCAAGGTGTGATGGGTAGATTTTCTCTTGCTGAAGATAGTCATTGCCTGGCACTCATGTTGCGTGGATGTCACTTGCCATCTAACAGTCCAAGCATGGTGTATATGTGTTGCTGCTTTTGGATATGGACTGCTTCAGTATTTGTAGACTTGTGAATGGAGCTGAACATTGTGCAGTCAATGGGAAGTGTCACCATTTGTGACCTTATGATGGAGGGAATAAAATTGAAGCAGCTGAAGACAGATAGGCCTAGGATTATCCTCAGGAACTCCTTCAGAGACGATTGATCTCCAACAGTCACAATCATCTTCCTTTGTGGTAGATAAGACTCCATCCAGCAGTGGGTTTTCTCCTGACTCCCACTGACTCCAGTTTTGCTACAGATCATTGACGTCACATATGATCAAACGCTACCCTCAACTCACCTCTTGAATTCAGCCCCTTTGTCCATATTTTAGGGATTTTTTTTTCTATGTTTGAACCAAGGCTGTAATGAAATCAGGAGTTGAGTGGCACTGGCATTGAGCATCAGTGAGCAGATTATTCTTTTGCAAGTGCTGCTTGAAAGCATCGTTGATGACCCTTTCCATCACTTTGCTGATGGTCAAGATTACGGTGTTAGAGCACTAAGCAGTCAAGTTGGATTTGTCATGCTTTTTAATGCCCTGGAATTTTCTGGTCAACTTCCCAAACCGCTGGATAGATGCCAGTAATGTAGCTGTACGGGAACAGGTTGGTGGAATAAGCTTTACTGTTCAGGATAGTGCAAGTCTCAAATGGGGCAGAAGTACAAAACGTCTAATCAGAAAAAGAAAATGGGGAAAAAGATTGCAAACCCTGGAGCCAAGCAGATGGTGAACAGAAAACAACATATTTAAAAAAGAGAGACAATGTTGAAGAGTTTAAGGAGATAACAGAATGGCAAAAGAAGAATATTTAATGCCACTCACCATTCCCAGTGGTCTATATGCCAATACAACTTGTGATTTTTAAAATCACATTTATTATTTTGGAGCCAGCGATAGCCTTGCGTAAACAATCCTTGAACAAAAATCCAACACTCAGGATCTGTCAGAAGCCATAGCCGAGGTCATCAGTCCGAGGAACCATTTAAAATTCAAATCAGCAAGTCATACAGAGCATTCCACAGACCAGTTCATTTTAATCTCAAATTCTAGCATATCAAACAGATACCCTGATTTACCATTAACGGACATCTTATAGCAACAAATATTTTTCGTGGATAAACTGTATTAACAAAATAAAATGTCGTGCTGCCAATGGAGTCTCATGTCGCTGTGGGTCCATTACTCCCTCTCTCTCAAATTCTATACTTATACATTCTTGATCATGTAGCGTCAATCATATCCCTTTACATAATCTGCCAAAAATTATTTTCCACTTTGTCACATCTCCATCACCAGATACATGTAACATAAGGCACTTATCAAGACGTTGTTTCCTCCCATCAACAGCAATTGTCTCTCTTCTTTTGAGTCGAAGAACATTTTACACATAATTAGGCAACTTTTTACTCCATTCCTACATTCTGGTACGGTTTGCAGCCAATTAGATATTCAGAACCATTATGCAGAGTGACGCTTAGACAGAGACAGAGGAAACTTGGCACTGAATCCTTTCAAATCCTTGCAAAGCTTACATAGTTGCATTCACTTGTCTAATTAATAGCTGAAAAATGTGAAAACTGATCAAAAAGATTTTTTGCTGTATTAAGAAATGAGGCAGATAAAGAAATATTGAGTAAGAGGTCATGAGACAACAAATTATCTGACTTCACTGATTATGCAGTGAAACTCAATAAACAATTACCCAATAAAAGAACAGCTGGCTCAAAAACATAAAAATGTCACTGCACAAACCTTTACCATGTCTTTATTTGATTTCCAGTTTGTTTAAATGGTCTTGACAGCAAAAGCCGAGCTTCCCAAATCTACAGATTTCTGTCTGGTTCATTTCTCAGAATTTCTCAGTGAGCTGTAACATTTTAACAACTCTCTTGTTAACATCTTTGATCTACTGCTGCTTATAATCCAAATCCCCAATCGGAATCTCAACTGGTCTGATCACTCTCCAACATTGCAAATTGCATCCAGTATCAGCTGTGGCTCAGTGGTTAGCACACCAACCCTGAGCCTGCAGTAGTAAAATGTTCCCAAGCTCCTGTAGGGAAGTGTTATAAAACAAAATATGATACCGAGCCACATATTAGGTCAGATATCCAAAAACTTAGCTGGACCAAGTGGGTTGTAGGGAATACCTTGGAAGAGGAAATTGAGCCAGAGATGGAGCGGTACAGAGGGGAAATTCCAGAGCTTACAGCCATGGTAATTCATGGCACAGCTGCCAACAGTGGAGTGATTACATTTGTGAATGCTCAAAAAGCCAGGATGAGAGAGGACTGTGCAACTAGAGGACATTACAGAGAAAGGAGAGGTCAGAGAGGATGAAAATTGATAAATCTAGATGCTGCTTGATTGGAAGCCAATGAAGGTCAGAAAGTGCAGGTGTAGTAGTTGGAGATCAAGACACATTACAAACACTGAAGTACTCAAGTGTACCATCACTTCAGTATCAGTGCCCAAAGAACTCTGCACTACTTTGGGATAAGATGCTAAATTAACAGTGCATTTGTCCTTCTACATGGAAGAAAAAGACCCTGAGAGCAGCAGAGTTCTCCCTCATGTCCTGGCCAATAACGAAATTAGAGTAAGTTACTGAAACAGCTATCAGGGAAGTAAAGTCAATACAGTAATTTTAAAGACACAAGATGATAAAACCATAAGATATCAGAGCAAAATTAGGCTATTCAGATGACTGAATCTGTACCGCCATTTGATCATGGCTGAAACATTTCTCAACCCATTCTTCTGCCTTGTCCCCTTAACCCTTGATCCCCTTACTAAACAAGAACCTATCTATCCCTGTATTAAATACAATAAATGACTTGGTATCTGCTGCCCTCTTCAGCAATGAGTTCCACAGAATCATCACCTTCTGGCTGAAGAAATTCTTCCTCAACTTAGCTCTAGAAGGTTGTCCCTTCACTCTAAAGCTGTGCCCTCAGGTCCTAGGCTCTCCTACAATGGAGGCATCCTCTCCAGGCCACTCTATACAGGTCCCCCAGTATTCTGTGAGTTTCAATCAGATCCTCCCCTCATTACTCTAAATTTCATTATGCATAGACCCAAAATCTTCAACTGCTCCTCATGTGACAAGCTCTTCATCGCAGCTTCATTCCTATAAATGACATACTTTTCCCACTTCCCCCTTGAAGGCACCGACTCTTTGACTCCAGTATGTTTCCACATGTGCTGAGAGGTATTTTAACATGAGGTCTGCCAACCTTAGCTGTGACCAACTGACTTGGCAACCAGGACTGGCCCTCCAGTGCAAATTTTGTTGTAGTTACTGATCTATTAGCACCTAATATCTGAGAGAATTCAAATCACAGACACACAAGTCAAACTGCTGGATTTAAGCGCATAAGCTGAATCACAAAATTCTACAGATAAAAAAATGCTGTCATGAGAATATTTCAAACCACACAAAGCAATGTTCATTTCAATGTTTCCAGAATAAGCTGCTTTTTTACATGCAATCTCAATACAATTGACATATTGGCTAAAACATTTTTTGGAAGTGAAATTATGCACTTTCGTTAGTCTCTCAGCTGGTCTCTATTGTAGGCTGGATATTTTCTTATAAATTTTAGAACGTTTTACTTTGTGTTCTTTTCCCCATAGCCCTCTCACCCCAGATCACTGACAGGCAGAGAGGGGAAACTGATGTATTGCTTCAGGCCTCCAATGTCCACAACTCAGAGCTGCTAAATGCTTTTAGCTTCATTGTGGTTGCAATGTTGGCATAATTGGGTTTTGAAGTCCACTGTGATCTCCATTTCAGTGTTCTGCAGGGGAAATTCTGCAAAACAACTGTTCTCATACTGTCTTTGGCCGTTGTCCATTTGTTTTTTTTTCTTCTTTCCTCATTTTTCTCCACTTTTTCAGTTTTTTATTTTTTTAAATTTACCTTTTGGAAAGATCTCGGTTGTGGAGGCTGTGGCGGCGATGGAGTGTGGCAGCAGCTGGGGCCCAGTGCGAATGCCGATGGCTGTCAGCTCCAAAGCAGCAGTTGGTGGTGAAACTGGGCAAGCCCAGATGGTGGTTGATGGCAAAGCAGCAGTAGGCAGTAGAAGCCTGGCGAGTCCAGATAGCAGTCGGCAATGGAGCAGGAGGTGGTGGCGAAACCTGGCAAGCCCAGACGGCAGTCAGCGCTGAAGCAGCTGGCGAACTTGGGTAGGACTTAGCCCAGCATGGTTGAAAGTGTACCCAGCATGGGGGAGCATGAGCCCTCATGGGGAAAGCCTAGCAAGCAGCCTCTGCAGGTCAATGGCTTAGGAAATGACTGTAATGTCTAACTTCTAACGTGTTTTCTTTATTTTTCAACTTTATACTAAGAACTGTTGTGTTGAATTTTTTAACTTACTTCTTTCGTGCAAAGATTTTGTACCTGGGTATCTTCCTACACTTTTCACTGTATTCTTGCACCCCTGTACTTGAGTACACTTGAAAAATAAAATCCAAATCTAAAATCTAGCATTAATACATGAAATATATGAATAAACAATGAGTGAGAGGATGAGGAAAGTCTTACAAAGGGAAATGTGTGTGCCATTAACATATAAGAAAAGTTCCCTTTGTGATGGCTTTTGAAAGTCAGTTACTTTATATAAATTAGATTTTTATCACTATCTACCAGAACATTTTTCTTTAAAGAGGGCGCAGAACTTGAGAACACATTGAGAATCAGTAAAGACACTTTGCCAGAATTTCACAGCCAGAATGGTGAGTGCAAAGTATTTCAGATCCAACTGCACCGCAAGTCTCGAGCGCACCCCTCTAGTGTCTTAACTGTGACAAGGTTTCGGAATGTTATGTTCCAAATTCAATTATACTGCAAAGCTCACTCAGTACACTGTATCCAATATTTTACAAAGATCTACTTAAAGCAGGGCAACCATTTAGATTTAACCTAGCAAAACATTCCACTGTACTTCAAAGAGAAATTATGGGATAAAATCTGATACAAGTGATTTTTTAAAATCAACCTGTTTGGACAAAAGACTATTATAGAGTCATCAAGTCATACAGCACAGAACCGGAACCTTCAGTCCAAATCGTCCACGCTGACCAGATATCCTAAATAAATCTAGTCCCATTTGCTAGCATTTGGTCCATATCCCTCTGAACCCTTCCTATTCATGTACCCTTCCAAATGCCTTTTAAATGCTGTAATTGTACCAGCCTCCACCACTTCCTCTGGCAGCTCATTCCATACACACACCACCCTCAGTGGCAGAAAATATAGGAGTGGAGCGAACACTCAACTCCACTTGCGTCTTCCACAAATGCATTCAACCTTTCCACGCCTGCCATCATATCCACTAAGAACCTTCCATGTTTCAAGAAGGCTGCCTCTTATTCTTCCATATTCCAGCAGGTACAGGCCCATCTACTCAACTTCTCTTCATAAGACAGTCTCTCCATACCTGGTATCAGCTGAGTGAACTTCCTCTGGACTGCCTGAAATGTAATTACATCTTTCCTTAGGTAAGGGCCCAAAACTGCTCAGGTTTTAACAAACCTACAGGGCAGGTAGAATTTGAACCCAGATCATCTGGCTGAGAGATAGGAGCACTACCACTGTACCACAAGGTCTCAAATCTGACCCGGATTATTAGGGACAGATGTCCAAAAGCTTGCTCACAGAAGTAGGTTTTAAATAACACTCGGTCAGTGCAGACGTATAGTCTCCATCCGCACCACCACACCTCTGTGATTGTATGATAAAGACAGAGACAGAAAAATATTGCAAAGGAATTCCAGAGCTTTTTACTGGAGCAAAGAAATTCAATGAAGCTTAAACCAGAATAGTAGGAATGTAGCCATTTATAAGGATGGAGGGCTTTAGAGAGGTAACAATGAACATCTGCAAATTCAAGTACCTTTGTACTGTCTAACGAATACCAATCCGGGTACTGAACTAAAAACAGGAAGTGTTGGAGAAACTCAGCCAAACTGGCAGTGTCCATGGAGGGAGAAACGAAGTTTAATGTTTCAAGTCCAGTAGACATTCACACAACACTACATGGTGCATGCATGAAAACAAAAACAGCACGCATTTGTGCAATGTCTTTCGTATCCTCAGGACGCACTCTACCGTACTATAGAGGTGGGTCTATTATGCAAATAAACAAGACAGCGAATTTATATGATGAACAGTAATATGACAACAGTCCCATAATGTTTTTGTGCTAATTGACAGTAGATGGCATTTCACAACACTAGCAGATCTCCCGTGCTCTTCTTTGAATACCATGAGATTGTTCACACTCACAAAGAGTGGGCAGGATTTTGGTTTCACATCTCATTGAAAAACGGCACAGTATTAGCCTAGATCAGTGGTTCCCAACCTTTTTAATATGAAGACATACCATGTTCTCTGGGAACTGGGCCAACTAATCCTTTATCCCCTTCAAAATTAGGACAGATTAACTGAAGGTGCAGGGAACATGTTTCGGAGGGGCTGAGGCTAATGGAAAAATGTGGGAGGAGCATATCACCAAGAAGAGACAGAAACTGGGCTTATAGGAGCACTGCTCCCTCACCATTGCATGTAAAAGCCTGGTCATCAGGTATGACGTACTCTCTGTTATTGTACGTGGCACAGGTCTGGTCCATTCCCTAAGCCTGTGCCACTGCAGTCACCCGGGCCATGTTCCACTTCATCTGGAGGTGTAAGATGGGCCGTGTCAACAGGGACACCATGTACAAAGCTGTGGATAAGGTGGGGAAAAGGCATACTCAATGCTGCCCTCATCCTAACGATACCTTTATGTGTGACTGCATCTAGTTGTCTGTAGGCCCTTGGTACACAACCACCAAGTGTCACCGTGTACTGAGGCTCTACCTGACCCAGTGCTGCGAAGGATGGGTCGAGCTCCAAGCAGTTGGACAGTTCTGTATCACCTGACCTTCATGGAAAGATATGCAAAGAAAAACACCTTTGACCACGAGTTCACCAGAAAGTGGTCAGCACATAATGTCCTTGAGGCCCTACAAGAAAAGGAGAGGGTGGATTCTGGTTCCTTTAGCAGACTGTCAAAGTCATTTGGCAGAATGCCTCAATGCCAGAGGTTTCCACAAGCACCACGACGTAGTTTGGCTGGTGGTGAGAAGGGTAATGCCTGTCAAATCCTTCATGTAGGCCTGGTTTCTGTGCACCAACGCACACTGCCTTTCAAGCAGCTGTGCACGGTGAAGAAGCTATCACACATCTCTTTCTGGAATGTGCCTTTGCAAAGGATGTCTGGCGAGAGATGCAGTGGTATCTCCGTGACACAGGACTCTCTGCTCTATGATCCAGTCCCTGGGACAAACACACTGACATAAACATGGGCTGCACATGGAGGACAATTAACATAGTGAAAGACTCTCTTCAGTCTGTCTGAAACTTGTTGGTCTTCCAATGCAAAGAGTTGACCTCGACCAAGCATTGTAGACTGGCTGGGGAAGCTGCTGCCAAGGCACTGTGCTCAAAGATCTTAGTCTTTCTGCCAAAGTCTAATGAGAATCTGTTCAGTTATCAGAACATCTCACTGCCTCAATGTATATAAATATATAAATAGTGTTCAATAGGGTCCTGCATGAGTAAGAAATGCCACTGGTTTTTGCAATTGCAGTGAATGCCAAATTCCAATGGTTGCTTATCTTGGTCTGCAAAGACTGTACAGAATTGCTTTGGCATCTATGAATATGAATAAAGTATTTTTTATGGATCAAGTACTCACCATTTTTGACCGTGAGAACACACATATTTCAAACTCTGCCCAACTCAACTTTTTGCCAAACTCTCTCTGCAGATGAGACATTGAGAAAAGGGCAAGTGACATCTCCTGTTCATGAAAATCCAAAGGCCAGATAGCTCTCATCGTACTGTATCTGAATAGTTCTTGTTTTTTTTCCTTTTGTGTTCTGACGTTTCATCAAATGATGAGGAACTAGGTCTTTCAGCAATAAACTATTCAATGTCTTCTTAGAATCTATTCTAAGAGTTAGATCAGTGGCCTAAAACAAATCAAAAATATTCACCTTCAAATTTGTTCCAATGTGGAAACTTGTCCAGGCAGGACTGCTGATTCAACAACTGGGCACCTCTTTACTGCACATGCACAGTTTCTTCTAATTCTGGAGATACAATCCCTGATCACTGTGCATGCTCTGACCAAATGTTTGGGCCTGCACATGTGCAAGCAAGTTGCCTAACAAGTGCATTTCACATCTTCCATACATGTGCAGTAATGAATGTCCAAGTACGTATAGTATCAAAGGCTTAGTTGTTATGGTCCAAGTAGGTACCAACAACATAGGCAGGACCAGGAAAAAAAGACCTGTTTCGGGATTATGAAAAGCTAGGAACAAAATTAAAAAACAGGTCTTCAAGGGTCATAATCTCTGGATTGCTGCCCGAGGCACGTGCAGTTTGGCATAGGGAGGCAAGGATCAGGGAAGTAAACATGTGGCTAGAAGAGTGGTGTGGGATAGAGGGTTTCTTGTTCATGGGGCACTGGCATCAGTTCTGGGACAGGAGGGATCAATACCACTGGGATGGACTCCACCTGAACAGGGCCGGGTCCAGTGTTCTGGCGAAAAGGGTAAATAGGGTGGTTAATAGGACTTTAAGCTAGTAAGTAGGGGGGAAGGGAGAAGTGAGCATAGAGGGAGAATAACAATGTAAGGCAAAGCAGCAGGTTAGCAGGTGGCTAGGAAGCTTCAACTCCATTGAAAATTAGGAAAAAAGTTAAAGGGAAGGAGAACTCAAGAGCTGTTAGTAATTGTGGTAATAGGACTCAAAAAGAAGGTGCAAAAACAGGCATAAGGGCACTTTATCTGAATGCTCAGAGCATTCAAAACAAGGTGGATGAGTTGACGGTGCAAATCATGGCAAATGGGACGATTTAGTGGCCATTACAGAGACAAGGTTACAGGATGGTCACGACTGGGAATTAAATATCCAGGGGTATCAAACTGTTTGGAAGGACAGACAGGAAGGTAAGGGAGGTGGTGTTTCTCTGATTTTAAGGATGATATTAGGACGGTGGTGAGAGATGATATAGGTTCTATTGAAAAAAACGTTGAATCCATTTGGGTGGAAATTAGGAATAGCAGGGAGAAGAAGTCACTGATAGGTGTGGTCTATAGGCCACCAAATAATGACATCGTGGAGGGGCAGGCAATAAACATAGAAATAGCTAATGCATGTAAAAAATGGTACAGCAATTATCATGGGGGATTTTAATCTATATATCGATTGGTCAATCCAATGGCAGCATTGAGGGGGGTTCATAGAATGCATCCGCGTTAATTTCCTTGAACAATATGTAATGGAACCTATGAGGGAGCAAGCTATCCTAAATCTAGTCCTGTGTAATGAGACAGGAATAATTAATGATCTCACAGTTAGGGATCCTCTTGGAAGGAGCGATCCAAGTATGGTCGAATTTAAAATACAGACGGAGCGTGAGAAGGTTAAATCCAGTACCTATGTCCTGTGCTTAAACAAAGGAGACTATGAAGGAATGAGGAACAAGTTAGCTAAGGTAGAATGGGAGCAAAAACTTTATGGTGGGTCAATTGAGGAACAGTGGAGGACTTTCAAAACAATTTTTCATAGTGCACAGCAGAAGTATATTCCAGTGATAAGGAAGAACTGTAGGAAAAGAGACAGCCAGCCATGGATGTCTAAGGAAATAAGGGAAAGTAGCAGATTGACAAAAGAAACACATACAAAAAAGCAAAGAGTAGTGGGAAACTTGGAGATTGGGAAATCTTTAAAGGCCAACAGAAAGCCGCAAAAAAAGTTACGAAGAAAAGTAAGATAGATTATGAGTGTAAATCGGCTCAGAACATGAAAACAGGCAGCAAAAGTTTTTATAACTATCTAAATCATAAAAGAGTGGCGAAGGTAAAATTGGGCCTTTAGAGGATGAGAAGGCCAATTTAATAACTGGGAATAAGGAAATAGCCGAGACATTAACCAGTTATTTCATGTCGGTCTTCACAGTGGAAGACACAAATAAAATGTTGAAAACTAATGGCAAGAAGGTTATAGCAGGTGAGGACCTAGGAACTATCACTAAGGAGGCAGCGCTGGGCAAGCTAATGGGGCTAAAGGTAGACCAGTCTCCTGGCCCTGATGAAATGCATCCCAGGGTACCAAAAGAGGTGATGGGGAAGTTGGCAAATGCACTAGTAATTATTTATCAAAATTCACTGGACTCTGGGGTGGTTCCTGCAGACTGGAAAACAGCCAATGTGACGCCACTGTTCAAAAAAGGAAGTAGACAAAAAGTAGGTAACTACAGGCCAGTTAGCTTAACTTCGGTAGTGGGGAAAATGCTTGAATCAATCATTAAGGAAGAAGTAGCAAGACATTTGAATATAAATTGTCCCCTTGGGAACACTCAGCATAGGTTCATGAAGTGTAGGTCATGTTTAACTAATTTGGCGGAATTCTTTGAGGACATTACTTATATGGTGGACGATGGGGAACCTATAGATGTGATGTATCTGGGTTTCTGGAAGGTACTTGACAAGGGACCACGTCAAAGGCTGCTAAATAAGATAAAGTTGCACAGTATTACATGTAACGTATTGGCATGGATAGAGGATTGGTTGACCAGTAGAAAGCAAAGAGTAGGGGTAAATCAGTGTTTTTCTGGTTGGCGGTCAGTGGCTAGTGGTGTGCCTCAGGAATCAGTGTTGGGACTACAATTGTTTACAATTTACATTGATGATTTGGAGTTGGGGACTAAGTGTGATGTGTCAAAATTTGCTGATGACACTAAGGTGAGTGGTAGAGCAGAGAGTGCAGAAGACAGTGGAAGTCTGCAGAGGGATATAGACAGTCTAAGTGAGTGGGCAAAGGCCTGGCAGATGGAGTACAATGTTAATAAGTGTGAGGTCATCCACTTTGGTAGGAATAACAGCAAAATGGACTATGTTTTAAATGGTAAAAAATTGCAGCACGCTGCTGTGCAGAGGGACTTGGATTCCTTGTGGATGATTCGCTAAAATTGGGATTGCAGGTGCAGCAGGTCATTAAAAAGGGAAATGGAATTTGTCTGTCATTGTTCGAGGGATGGAGTTTAAAAACAGGGAGGCTATGTTGCAGCTGTACAGGGTCCTGGTGAGGCCACACCTGAAGTACTGTGTGTAATTTTGGTCTCCTTACTTGGGAAGTACTAGCACTGGAGGGGGTGCAGAGGACATTCACTCGGTTGATTCCAGAATTGAGAGGGTTGGATTTTGAGGAGAGACGGAGTAGGCTGGGATAATACTCATTGGAATTCAGAAGAATGAGGGGAGATCTTATAGAAACATATCAGATTATGTAGGGAACAGATAAGGTGGAGGCAGGGAGGTTGTTTCCACTGACAGGAGAAACTAGGACTAGGGGGCATCGCCTCAGAATAAAGGGAAGCAGATGTAGGACTGAGGTCAGGAGGAACTTCTTCACCCAAAGGGTTGTGAATCTGTGGAATTCCCTGCCCAGTGAAGCGGTTGAAGCCACCTCGCTGAATGTTTTTAAGGCAAGGCTAGATAAATTTTTGAACAGTAAAGGAATTAAGGGTTATGGTGAGCGGGCGGGTAAGTGGAGCTGAGTCTCAAAAAGATCAGACATGATCTTATTAAATGGGGGGGCAGATGGCCTATTCCTTCTCCTAGTTCTTATGTTCCTATGCTCTTATGTGAAGTGGTGCTGCTTACCGAGAATTTTGCAGCATGCTTCTCGCCTTGAGGCACTCTGGCTGAAAACTTCTGGTCGAGATGGGGCGCTCAAGCTCCATTGAGTCAAAGCTGACACACACTTGGACATAATTCTACCCATAATTCTACTTCTTTACTAACAGATGTTGTCACAGCTCAATGGAGACATGTGATGGAAATCAAACCCCACTATTTCCTCATCCATCATAAAAGTTAAAGATTTTAAAAGAAGTACACAAAATTCCTCAACTTACCTGATTTTCAGACCCAGGTTGGTAGAAAGCACGGACCAGCTTTTCTGTACTTAACAAGAATTACTATATCCTACAAGTAATTAGACTCTAGCTACAAGTGAACAGTTATAAGCCTTCAGTGTAGAGCATCACCGTTTCAAACTTTATTTCCTTGTAAACTCTCCCTAACACACAGGCAGATAAATGGAGATAAGGAGGAAAAAAAGGTGAAAGAAAATCTAGGAAAGTAGTTCAGTAGTCCCTAAGATCTGTTGAAATCGTTTTTGCTAACTGGAAGGTTTCTTCTCAGCTTTCTATTTCTGAGTGCTTTCACTGGTTTGCAGGAGGCACCAGGTTGATGGTGCACTTAAATGGTCTCTGCCTCATCAATTAAAAGGGTCACAACTTACAGCAACTGTTGAGGCAAAGTAAACAGGTTTAAAGTGGCTGCAGAGAACAGAGAGATAATACTGGAGCTAGTAGAAATCTGAACATTTCTCTCCGTATTTTGTTCCCAGCTCCAAGTTGTACAGTTACCCAAGAACCAATCTTACAGTTGGTGGCAGGCAAAAAGCCTTTGTCAATAACAACCAGTCATTTGTTCATAGATCAATCAACTTCTTGTTACCAACAAAAGCTACGTCTGTATTTGACCCCTCAGCTCCAGTTCATCTGCAACCTAAACTTCAATTATAGCTCATTCCAGCAGCTGCTGAAATGATGCTTGCCATGACAGTCTGGTTATCTGCTTTTCATAATATGCAGCAATCCTTGCAAAGCTCTGGTTTTAAAACTGTTAGTTCTTATTCCACAATTTTAAAAAGCACAAAAAATATACACAGTCTTTCCAACATGGCTCAAACAAAGACCTATTTCTTCACTGCATCCAGAAGTAATCACAGTCTATTTGACCGATACAAGATCGAGAATATCTGCTCAAATCCTTATGTCTTAAGCAAGTCTTCAGATTGTTCCCCTCGTAGTGAAAGAAAACGATAGCATGTAAGGCCACACACAGAGCATTCCAGGCCTCAACTTCTGACTGGCCTTTCTGCAGACACTTTCCCATTTACAACACTCTTCTCTATGTGAAAAGGATCAGTTCCCTACGCAAACCAAAATCTGCTGAACAATTCCACAAAACTCAAACTTGCTTCAGGGCCTTTGGAGTGGCACTGTCCAAATCCATATCAAAGATCCAGTGCTATTCATTCTATCAATCTCTGTTAACTTTGTAACATTATTGAAACGTTCAACCAAAAAATTCTCATCCTGTAATTAAGCTTCCTC
This sequence comes from Stegostoma tigrinum, assembly GCF_030684315.1. Taxonomy (NCBI): domain Eukaryota; kingdom Metazoa; phylum Chordata; class Chondrichthyes; order Orectolobiformes; family Stegostomatidae; genus Stegostoma; species Stegostoma tigrinum. Next base: position 4,911,828 of record NC_081395.1, on the reverse strand, counting down.
TGCCTTTCAGTTCCTTCAGTTACCCAGTGGCACCTGCTTTTTACAGAAGCAGTGAAGCACAGAAAATTCTCCTTGCTGAAGCTGCTGACAATACAAGAACAAAGTGATCAAAGATGTATGTGAAAACTACAGAGGATTGCTACCTTCCCCATACTATAAAACAAAACTGTACAGCACCTGGGAATGATGGGATACAATGCAGCTGACTTCTTCCAGCTAACTTCGGTAGAAGGTGTATAAATTGCATTGTGATGAAAATTGATTATATTTCATAAATACACAATGCTTTCATTTCTATTTCAAAAGAATCTGCTGACTCACATGCTCTATTAAACTCCTGTAGCTCCGAGTCATTGACTGTGTTCCGTTTTAAATTGACGTGAATGAAAGACATCGTATCCTTTCTCCAGAGATAACAAGGTGAGCTCCTTACTGAGGACTGACCGTTCATCCTCAGTAAGGGAGAGGTCTGGGGGGATGGCGAAGACTCAGCAGGGCTGGGTGCTGCTGTCTTCTCTGGACTTCATAAGCTTCAAAATCTCCCCTCCCCCTACCGCATCCCAAAACCAGCCCAGCTTGTTCCCCACCTCCCTAGCCTGTCCTTCCTTCCTTCCACCTATCCTATCCTCCCACCTCAAGCCCCACCCTCCATCTCCTACCTACTAACCTCATCCCGCTCCCTTGACCTGTCTGTCCTCCCTGGACTGACCTATCTCCTTCCTACCTCCCACCTACACTTGCCTTTACTGGCTCCATCCCTGCCTCTTTGACCTGTCTGTCTCCTCTCTACCTATCTTCTCCTCTATCCATCTTCTATCCGCCTCCTCCTCTCTCCCTATTTATTTCAGAGCCACCTTCCCCTCCCCCATTTCTGCAGAAGGGTCTAGGCCGGAAACGTCGGCCTTCCTGCTCCTCTGATGCTGCTTGGCTTGCTGTGTTCATCCAGCTCTACACCTCGTTATCTCAGATTCTCCAGCATCTGCAGTTTCTGCTCTATCTTTTCTCCAGTTGTCGGTCCAAAGGCAGATCCTTATTGACCAAACCACAGCTAAGTGCCATGATATTTTTAATATTAGTATGATGCAGAACCAGGCGTTAAATCTGCTTTAGCTAAAGTAAGGAGTCATACACAATGTTTTTGGCATTAATCAGATCCACTTGTTAACTGTCTAGCCAACTCAGTTCCTATTATCTTTGAACTAACCAGTCCACTTGTCAATGGCGACAGTTACTCCTTGGCCGGAGCTTGTCCTGATGAGACATGCCACAAACCTACAAATGTCAATCAAAGCAGTTTTAGCTGGCTTTCCTTTTATTCCTTCTTATGGAGTCCCTCAACTGTTTCCCCAACTGAGATTAACTCACTAAAAATAAGCAGCAGGCAAGTTGGAATCTGCCCTTGTCACGTGGTCCACATATATGCTATCACGGTGAGCGACAATGAGGAAAACCATTATGTAGCAAAGTTCAGGTACTTTCTAGTTTCATCTGTGATTTGGTTTCCACACCAAACCTGGAAGCCCATTACATAAAAAAACTGCCTATGAGGGAAATCAGAAACCAAAACAGAAATTGCTGGAAAAAGTCAGCCGATCTGGTAGCATCTATGGAGAGAGATCAGAGTTGATGTTTTAGGTCCAATGACTCTTCATCAGGTTAGCTAGGAAGTTGATTTCATGCAGAAGGCACTGTGAGGGAGGAGGTAAGGATTAAACAATAAATGGAGATAGAGCCCAAAGACAGAGAGGGCAGTTGGACAGACAATGGAGTGGATGACAGTTAGACTAGGAGAGTGAATAGCTGCTAATGGGGACTATTAGTGGCTAACAAAGGGTTGTGTGTAACAGCAGGCCACGTGATATCAAGGCCTGTTGTGTGGGGGTTGGGGTAAGAACATGGCAGAAGGTGCCTTAAGCTCTAAAATTGTTGCACTCGATATTGATCCAGAAGGCTGTAGAGTTCCCTTTCAGAAAATGAGGCATTGTTTTTCCAGCTTGCACCGAGCTTCACTGGAACTTTGCAGCAAGCCTAAGACAGAGATTTTAGCCAGGGAACAAGTTGAAATGGCAGGCAAGTGGAAGATCGGGGTCTTTTTTGCAGACAGAACATTGGCTTCTTTTCCCCAACGTAGAGGAGACCACATTGTGAGCAACGAATGCAATGGACTAGTTTGAGTTCCCTCCCACTGGGGGACACTTCAGCGGTCAAGGACATTTGGCCTCAAATCTTCAGGTAAACATCCTTTAAGTCAGACTTCGGAATACACAATGCAGAGTCACAGAGCAGAGGCAGATAGCCAAGTTCTGTACCCATGAGGACAGCCTCAACTGGATCTTGCATTCATGTCCCACTACAGGTGACCTCACAGCATTATATACTCATACACACACACTCGCTCTCTCTCTCTCTCTCTCCCCCACTCAGACAAACACTCTCTCTCTCCTCTGCATAGACAGACACTCGCTCTCTTCTCTCCCCCATAGATAGATACACTCTCCCTGAGATAGCAAGAACAGCAGAAGCTGGAGTCAGAGGTGATGTTATGTGGAACTGTGTGGAGGACATTCCTGAGGATCTAGGCCTAAATCACTGACTCTCCTGCTCCTCTGATGCTGCCTAACCTGCTGTGTTCCTCCAGCTCCACACTCTCTCTGTCACTCGTGCACAGACAGACACAATCTTTCTTTTTCCTGCACAGACACATTCTCTCTCCCCCTCCTCCCTCCTGCACAGACACACACGCCCTCTCTGCTGTGGACAGTCTCTGCTTCTCTCCACCTGCCCCGCTCCCCCCGCCCCCGCACAGACACATTCTCTCTCTCTCTCACACACACACACACACACACACACACACACACACACTCTCTCACACACACACAGGTTTATTTGAAAACACAAGCTTTCAGAGCCTCAGAGATAATGGGAACTGCAGATGCTGGAGAATCCAAGATAACAAAGTGTGGGGCTGGATGAACAGAGCAGGCCAAACAGCATCTTAGGAGCAGAAAAGCTGATGTTTCAGGCCTAGACTTCCATCAGAAAAGGGGGATGGGGAGAGGATTCTGAAATAAATAGGGAGAGATGGGAAGGCGTCCCCACACTTCGTTATTTTTCAGAGCCTGGTGAGCGAGGCTATATCAGACACAGAACTTATAAGTTAAAGATCAAAGGTTCATACCTTTGATGAGGATGTACAAAATAAACGTAAGATGCTGTTAAATCTTTAATTAATATGTATATGTAAATTCCCAAATTCCTTTCAAGTCATAGTTCTGAGAGAACTAAAGGTTTTAATCGGTGTAAAGAAGAGGTGACATTCTAGGTGAAACAATGCATTGTTAGCTGTGACGCCTCGTTTAGAATCTGTTTGTGTTTTGGTTTGGAATCAGACTAGTTTTATTTCTTATAAAAATCACCACATTGACTGACTGTCCATAAACTGTGTGCATTTTAAACAAAATAAAGTGTATCTGCAAATAGTGTATGTGGTGGCAGGAGAAACAGCGTGCGTGTGTGAGGGAGGGAGTGTGTGTGTGTATGTGGGAGAGAGTGCGTGTGTCTGAGAAAGTGCGTGCGTGCGTGCGTGTGTGTGTAGCGGTGGCGTCACCTGTAGTGCGACATATGAACCCAAAATCCCAGTTGAGGCCATCCTCATGGGTACCAAACTTGGCTATCAGCCTCTGCTCAGCAACTCTGTGCTGTGTGTATCCGAAAGTCCTCTTTGGAGGACATTTACCCGAAGATCAAAGCTGAATGTCCTTGACTGCTGAAGTGATCCCCATTGAGGGGGAACTTTCCTGTCTGGTGATTATTGCATGGTGTCCATTCATCCATTATCATAGTGTCTGCATGGTTTCACCAATGTACCATGCCTTGGGGCATCCTTGCCTGCAGCGTATGAGATAGACAAAGTTAGCTGAGTCACGAGTATCTGCCATGCATCTGGTAGGTGGTGTTCCCACATGTGATGGTAGTGTCCATGTCGAAGATCTAACATGTCTTACAGAGGTTGCTATGGCAGGGTTGTATAGTGTTGTGGTCGATGTTGTCCTAAAGGCTGGGCAGTTTGCTGCAAACAATGGTCTGTTTAAGGTTTGGCGGTGATTTGAAGGCAAGAAGTGGAGGCGTGTGGAAGATCTTAGCAAGGTGCTCATCGTCCTTGATAATGTGTTGAAGGCTGCATAGAACATGGCGTAGTTTCTCCGCTCCTGGGAAGTACTGGAAGTACCATCTTCTATGGAGATCATTACGGTTTCTCACTGGCACGTTGGAACTGGCATCTGATGAGTGGAGCACTGTATCATGTTCCTATGAGGGAGTCCTTCAACACCTTCAAGTGTCCATCTTGTTCTTCCTCATCCGAACAGATTCTGTATATGTGTGGGGCTTGTACATAGGGGATGGCTGTTTTAATGTTTCTGGTGGAAGCTAGAGAAGTGCAGTATCGTGAGGTTATCTGCAGGCTTGCAGTAGAGTTGTTTACTGAGGTGTCCATTTTTGAAGGAGATGCAGGTGTCCAAGAATGAGACTGATTCTCAAGAGTGGTCCATGGTAAGTCTGATGGTGGGGTGAAACTTGTTGATATCACAATGTAGGTCTTTCAGTAATTCCTCGACATGAGTCCAAAGGAAGAAAATGTCATCAATGTATCTGGTGGTAGCATTGGTTGCAGTTTCTGTGTGGCAAAGAGGTCTTGTTCAAACCTCAGAACAGTTACTTCAAAGTAATTCAGGGATTTACATGTACATATTAACTAATTAAAACCTTCTCACTGATTAAAAATTTAACAGCATCTTAGGTTTGTCTAGTCCATCCTCATCAGTGGCGTGACCCTTTCATCTTTTATAAGTTCTGTGTCTGATACTGCCTCTCTCATTTACAACTGAAGAAGGACTGAGGCTCTGAAAGCTTGTGTTTTCGAATAAACCTGTTGAACTATAATCTGGTGTCACGTGATTTCTGACCTTGTCCATTCTAGTCCAGCACCGGCGCCTCCATGTCATAGGTTGAGCGAAGTGCAGATAAAGCATTGCCTCACCTGAAGTTATGTGTGTGCCCCTGGATACAAGGGAGGGAGGAATTTAATGGACAGGTGTTATGCCTTTGGCAGTTGCAAGGGAAGGTGACGTGGAAATGTGGAGAGGTGTTGAGAATGAAAGACAACTGGACCAGGGTTTACCAAAAGGAACGATCCTTGTGGGTGGCTGCTAAGAGAGGAGAGAGAAATATGTGTCTGGTGTTGACATCCCACTGGTTGTGGCAGAAATGGTAGCTAATGATCCTATGAATGTGGATGCTGGTGGGATGGTAGGTGGGGACAAGGGGGTGACCATCACTGTTGTGGGGGGGAAGAGAGGGGATGAGAGGGCTGAACTGTGGGAGATAGGTCTGACCAACCTAAGTGCCCTGTCAACTACAGTGCTGGGGAATCCTTGGTTAAGGAAGAAGGTGGGCATTTCGGAGGCATCCTTGTCGAAGTTGACATCATGAGAACAGATGCGACGGAGCTGGAGGAACTGACAGAATGCAATAGAGCAGGGTGTGAAGATGGATAATCAAAGTAACTGTGGGAGTCGGTGGGTTTGTTGTGGATATCAATGGTCAACCTATTCCCAGAAATGGAAACAGAGATGTTGAGGAAGCAAAGGGAGGAGTCAGAGATGGACCAGGTGAAAGTGAGTGCGGGGTGGAAATTGGAAGCAAAATTGATAAACTTTTACAATTCCAGATGGGAGAGGGAAACAGCAACAATGAAATCATCACCATGCCGGAGACAGGGTTGTGGATGGGGGCAGGAATAGGACTGGAACAAAGAATGTTCCACATACTCACAAAGAGACAGGCATACTGGGGCTTATGCAGGTGCCCATGGCCACGTCTATGACCTGAAGAAAATGCGTTAAATAGTTAAAGGTGAGGTTGTTCAGAGTCAGGTCAAGCTTGGCCAGGTGGAGGAGCGTGTTGCCCATCCCTAATTACCTACTTGCCATTTCAAAATGCTGTCAAGAGTCAACATATTGCACTACAGTCTGGAGACACATGCAGGCCAGAACAAATAAAAGCCACAGATTTCCTTCCCTGAAGACCATTAGTAGACCAGCTGACCATTTTTACAACAGTTATGGTTGTCCTAATTCACATTACTATATTCCAAATTTATGAACTGAATTTGAATTCCCACAGTTGCTGTGTTTGGATTTACACTTTGTTCCCAGGGCATTAACTTTGACATCTGGATTACTACTCCAGTGATAATGGGAACTGCAGATGCTGGAGAATTCCAAGATAATAAAATGTGAGGCTGGATGAACACAGCAGGCCAAGCAGCATCTCAGGAGCACAAAAGCTGACGTTTCGGGCCTAGACCCTTCATCAGAGCAGGGTCTAGGCCCGAAACGTCAGCTTTTGTGCTCCTGAGATGCTGCTTGGCCTGCTGTGTTCATCCAGCCTCACATTTTATTATCTTATTACTCCAGTGATGTTACCACCATGCTGCCATCTTTCACCTACAACAAATGAACAGTTGCGATATGGTGACTCATTACCATGTTCTGAAGAGCATTTAGACATCGGTAATAAATGTTGGCTTTGCCAGCAATGCTCATTTCCCATTATAAATAAAGGAAGACCCAGAGGCTGATATTGTTAGGTCAAGGCAGCTGGTTGGAGGCTCATGGAATGTTTGGACCAGCATACACACCAGTTCGACAGTAAATTCTATTTAAGTTTCAGGTGACGGAATTGGAACAAGAAAGAAAAATTGAGAGTTAAGACCACACCCTTAGCCAAGTTCACTGATTAAATCTAAGGGCAGTTGCCAGGGAAGCCATGAGGTGGAATAGGGTGGAGAAACTCCGCATTTCCTCCATGTTACTAATGGGGCAGAAAGTCTGTTCGGCGATGTCAAGGCAGGTTAAAGCACAGTTTCAGAAAAAGATTGTTCACTATCAGCTGTGTGCCCAGGGAGACCCACAGAGGGAAGGGAAATAAATTACAATGCCAGATAATGAATGAAGTACAAAAAAAGAAAAAGGAATTCCAGTTTCAACCTCTCACAAGCACAGACCTATATTTAGGTTACAATAAACCAGTCTCCAGACAGCAGTAACCTACATTTCTCCTTTTCCTGCCAGCTTAGTTATTTTGTTTAACCATTGTACTGCCAAAATTACAAAATAAGTACTATTATAATGTTTGTTTTGTATGTTCATCAACAATATTATTGCTGGCTTGAAGAACATTCTAGTTAAGTCAATATCAACAAATCCCAGAGCTGGTACAGCGCAGAGTCAGATATAGAATAAAGCTCCTCCTCACCGTCCCATCAAACACTCCCAGGACAGGTACCACACAAGGTCTGATACAGAGTAAAGCTCTTTCTACACTGTCCCTAACAAACATTTCCAGCCAGGTACAGCACAGAGCTAGATACAGGTTGAATCTTTATTGACAATGCTTCAATAACATATCTTAGCTTTGACGCCTGTTAAACATATTAAAAGTCAACGTGCTATGTTACCAATCTCTTCTCACATTCTCAGTGAACGTGCTAACTTTTTGTTAAGTTAAGGTGGGTTAATGCTGTAAGTTCATGCCCACGAGGAACTGGATTACATGTAATTTCATTCAGTCCCTTACAAGCAGCAAACAGAGCAGACATTCATCTTGGTTTAGACAAACACCTGGAGACATTTGCAACGATTTAAGTGCAAGCTACTGCTTTGTTTGTGGCTTTCAAAGACTGGTGATGAGCCTATTTCACCTTGTAGCCAGCAAAAACAGATATAATTAATAACTGGCCAAATAAAATTGGTGCACTTGCTGAACATTCAGATGCAGTTCCATGAGAAGATGAATTCAATGAAATTTAGAGGGCACCTTCAGAGCCAGGATCAGTTTGAAACATATTTTGAAGTGCAACATTTAAAAGATTAAAAAAATTTCCAAAATCTCCTCCTAAAAAGATTGTGCTGGGATTCTGTGTTTGCTCCTTTTGATATTTCTTTGCTACTGATAATAGCCTAGGATACTCTGCAGTGTTATCATAATCACCAATCCAGTCTTCTTTCACAGATAATAATCCTCTTTCCAGTGGGCATCAGACAGAGGCGAATGCTGTTCATTAGGTACACTCACTAACCATTTTATTTAATATCAAGACTGTGCATCTAATTCATTCACCTCCTGTTCAATGCGAAGGTTCAAAGCCGAAAGGATCGACTCAATTTCTGAAAGAGGGTATGAGCGCAGCAGAAAGGATTGATATCACAGGGTGCTCAATTTAAAGCTGAATACTATCAGTGGACAAGAATTAAAAATAAGGTTTCTTTTTAATATAGAGAGCAGAGAAATGATCAGCAGAAAGCAAAATATATTGAGGGCTGTGCAGCCTTGCAGTAAATACTCTTTCATGTAAAATTCAAATCATATTTAAATTAAAAGATTCAAAGTAAAAACACTGACTTACTTGAGCCAACACTAAACTTCAAGGGAATATGATGAAATTAACCAGCTATCAGTTGTCTGCCGTAGCAGTATTTGTAATCTGCACAATATGAGATATTTGTATAATACTGTCAGCCTGCATTCTATTAGAGTCACCCCGGTTTGTTTTTGTACATCTCTCAGTAGTTGCATCAGAAGTATTATTGCAACGAGTCCAGGCAGCTTAAGAATTCTTTTTGTACGTTCTTCAGGCATTAAGGAATGCCAAATGTGTCAATATTGCAAAAGAGCACATCTGCCACAAAGGGTTGTGAATGCCAGGTCATTCAATGTATTTAAGGCAGAGATAGATAGGTTCTTGATTGGTAAGGGGGAATCAAAGGTTATGGGGGAAAGACAAAAGAATAAGGTTGAGAAACATATCAGCCATGATTGAACAGCAGAGCAGACTCAATGGGCCAAGTGGCCTATTTCTGCTCCTATATTTTATGTTATATTTGCTGGTTGTCTGGACTCCCCAAAAAATATGAAAGAGGCAAGAAGTGTAAGATACAGCAGTGCAGAAACTCACTGCAATCCAGCAGAATTGTGGACGTAGAGAAAAGGATCATATAAAGATCACCTCAACATTCAGTACCCAACTTCCATTCAAATGCAAGAGACTTGAGAGATCACTAATGGTGAAATAAAATCCCGAAGACTGGCTAAGGAAACTTCTGGTCTCTACACTATATGCATATATTGCATGCAACCAATAGCATGGCAGCTGCGGACAGTTTAGATTTGCGGATCAAATTAGGTGACAGCAATCAACTTTTAGTTGTTTTGTGATTGCATCGATATCTAAAATACAGACTGTATGTTGCCAGATGGGAATAGCATTTAGTACAAAACTTTACATTCAAACCATGTTATTAAGTTCCCAAATATAGCCAAGAGCTGCCTCCTCAAGACAGTCTGGGTTACAAACTTATCAAATTAACATGAATGATGCTAATTGACTAGCCAGAAACAAATGCACTCACGGGAGTAAACTGACAGTGGCAAATATTTCTTTCGACTCCATATCCAACAATTCAAGTGAAAAACAAGTTAGGCACCGAGGTTGATTAATCACCAAGGCTTGTGTCTGTAGTCATGACTCTCAAAGCTCGAAGCCCAACAACTTACAGGAGAAGCACTTTAGAATTTCAATTTAATATTAGATAAATTCATGTTTAACAGCTCCCACCTACAGTTCATTGTTTGTTGAGAGTGTTCTGTATGCGTGTGTTTCTTTAACTTGAGCCCTGGTGGAACATAGAACAGTACAGTGTAAGTACAGGAAAGGGAAAAGAAAAATCTGCTTGATAACTTGCTTCTGATTTCTGATTACAGAGGGGACAAAAACTCCTCTTCAAATGTTAGCATTAAAGTAGATTGTCCACCCATTTATTTCCTTGCTCTTTTCCTGAAGATAACTCTGCGAATACAAGCTGTCCATAAGACCATAAGACATAGGAGTGGAAGTAAGGCCATTCGGCCCATCAAGTCCACTCTGCCATTTGAATCATGGCTGATGGGCATTTCAACACCACTTCCCTGCACTCTCCCTGTAGCCCTTGATTCCTTTTGAGATCAAGAATTTGTCGATCTCTGCCTTGAAGGCATCCAACATCCCGGCCTCCACTGCACTCTGTGGCAATGAATTCCACAAGCTCACCACTTTCTGCCTGAAGAAATGTCGTCTCATTTCAGATTTAAATTGACCCCCTCTAATTTTAAGGCTGTGCCCACGGGTCCTAGTCTCCCCGCCTAATGGAAACAACTTCTCAGCATCCACCCTTTCTAAGGCATACATTATCTTGTAAGTTTCTATTAGATCTCCCCTCAACCTTCTAAACTCTAATGAGTACAATCCCAGGATCCTTAGCCGTTCATCATACGTTAAACCTACCTTTCTAGGGATCAATCCGTGTGAATCTCCGCTGGTCACGCTCCAGGGCTAGTATGTCCTTCCTGAGGTGTGGGGCCCAAAATTGGACACTGTATTCTAAATGGGGCCTAACTAGAGCCTTATAAAGCCTCAGAAGCACATCGCTGCTTTTATATTCCAACCCTCTTGAGATAAACGACAACATTACATTCGCTTTCGTAATTACGGACTCTACCTGCAAGTTAACCTTTAGAGAATCCTGGACCAACACTCCCAGATCCCTTTGCATTTCTGATTTGCGAATTTTCTCACCGTTTAGAAAATAGACCATGCCTGTATTCTTTTTTCCAAAGTGCAAAATCTCACATTTACTCACATTGAATTTCATCAGCCATTTCCTGGACCACTCTCATAAACTGGCTAAATCTTTCTGCAGCTTCCCCACCTCCTCAGTACTATCTGCCTGTCCACCTATCTTTGTATCATCGGCAAACTTCGCCAGAATGCCCCCAGTCCCTTCATCCAGATCATTAGTATATAAGGTGAACAGCTTCCCCCGTTCCGTTTCCTTGAGTACAGCAGTGACGACATTTCAAGAATAGTTTCATTGGCTAGAAGCAGTTTTAGGGCGACGCAAAAAGCAGAGATGTCTCCCCTGGGTGTAAAGCAGCGGGGTACAATGTAGAGACTTGGGTTGCATGCATGGCCATACTGTAACAGACTAAATAAGTCACGATGATAATGGGAACTGCAGATGCTGGAGAATCCAAGATAACAAAGTGTGGAGCTGGATGAACACAGCAGGCCAAGCAGCATCTCAGGGGCACAAATGCTGATGTTTCAGGCCTAGACCCTTCATCAGAGAGGGTCTTCATCTCTGATGAAGGGTCTAGGCCCGAAACGTCAGCTTTTGTGCTCCTGAGGTACTGCTTGGCCTGCTGTGTTCATCCAGCTCCACACTTTGTTATTTTAAATAAGTCACGATGCATGTTCTAAATTTAAACACTAAGAATAAATATTTGGGTGAGGTACTGCCTAACTCCTGGCATCAAAGGAACTGTACCTCAACATATCAATGCATCACTGAGGTGAAAATTGGTAAGTGATACACTGAGAAATGAGCAGCCGGGGAAACCAAATAAGGTTTTCGCAGATCAATCACCTGAAGTGCTTAATCTCTAAATCACAAAAACATTGACCTTTAGTTCTTAAAAAATAATGAATTGCAAACATAATCCAGAATAAATTAATACAATCATCACTTCAATGACTGCTGTAGTGCTATTGACTGGTAGTTGTACTGATGAAGTACATGAGTGAAATGGCTTCCTTTAAAAATCAATTACTTAAGTCAGTCAGCAATTTAGTCATCTTGAAATGTGTGTGGGATTTTCAAGGAAAACATTAACTCCATAGGGAAGATGCTGCTTCACTTTCCTGGCCAGTCTAGAATCAGGGGTCACAGGCTCTGAGAAAATGGACTATTATTTAGGACTGGCAAGTGGGGAAACTTTCTTCATTCTAAGATGGTATGAATCTTTGGAATCCTCTACTCATGGGGGTTGCGAATGCTGAGGCTTTGGGTATACTTAAATCTGAAGATTCTGTTCCATTGGTAGTTAAGAGATATGGGAACATTATGAAAAGGTGCATCTGAGATAAAGATCAGCCATAGCCTCATCAAATGAATATTTGAAGGGCCATATGTCCTTCTCTCACTCCTATATCGTGCCGCAGAATCATGCGGTTCTGAAACAGACCCTTCAGTCCAACTCATCTGTGCTGACCAGGCAACCCAATCTGACCGAGTCCCATTTGTCAGCATTTGGCCCATATCCCTCTAAACCCTTCCTATTCATATACGCATCCAGATGCCATTTAAATATTACAATTGTACCAGCCTCCACCACTTCCTCTGGCAGCTTATTCCATACACATACCACCCTCTGCATGATTTAGGTCCCTTCTATATATTTTCCCTCTCACATTAAACCTATACCTTCTAGTTTTGGACTCCCCTGCTCTGGGAATAAAACCTGGTCTATTTACACTAACCATGGCCCTCATGACTTTATAAACCTCTATAAATAACCCGTTAGCCTCTGATGTCCTGGGGAAATTGCCCCACCTACTCAACTTCTCCCCACAGATCAAGCCCTCCAATCCCAGCAATATCATTCTAAATCTTTTCTGCACCCTTTCAAGTTTAATAAATCTCTCCTACAGCAGGGAGACCAGAATTATACATAGTATTGCAAAAGTGGCCTCACCAATGTCCTGGACAGCCACGACAACACCTTCCAACTCCTTTACTTCTTGTGTTCTTCATTCTAAAATATTGAATCCACGCATGCATGTGCACAGAACTATGCAATGGTAGATGCAAAAAAGCTTGTTTCCACATTTGGCTGTCCAAAACTAATGACCACAAATATAGTCGCTCCTAAATTCAGCAGGGAATTCAAGAGAAACTTCTTTATCCAGAGGAGGGTTAAAAGGTGAAAGTCAACCACGAAAGATGAGGCCAATAACATTTAACCAGTAGCTATATAAGTCACAAAGATGAATGTTGCTAGATTGAGAGGTAGATGGAATGGAGAAAGCTTGTGCAGAGCACCAACATAGACTAGTTGGACTGAATGGCATGTTTCTGTGCTCTGCTGGTGGTTTTCAACTGGTACGCTGCGACAAAGGTGAGGAGTTTGCGAGATTTTCAGGAAGCAGTGGTGCTTCATTGGAGCGTCAAGGTCACAATCTTGCTTCCAATCTCCTCTGCAGCCTCAGTGTCTTTTATTGAAGGCAGTGTCTGCCTTCAGCAGGCAATTCTACTGACTGTGCATGCACAAGTCTCCACAGCAACGCATGTGTAGATTTCCAAAAGCGTGCATTTGTTAAAGGAGAAAAGTAGTTGTGCTGTGGAATTGTAACAGAGATAGTAGGAACTGCAAATGCTGGAGAATCTGAGATAACAAGGTGTAGAGCTGGATGAACACAGCAGGCCAAGCAGCATCACAGGAGCAGGAAGGCTGACATTTTGGGCCTAGAACCCTTCTTCAGAAATGTATCTTATAGGGTTTAAAGGGATATGGGCCAAATGCTGACAAATGGGACTAGGTCACATTGGGTTGTCTGGTCAGCACAGATGAGTTGGACCGGAGGGTCTGTTTCAGAACCGCATGATTCTGCGGCACTATATAGGAGTGAGAGAAGGACATATGGCCCTTCAAATAATCATTTGATAAGGCTACGGCTGATCTTTACCTCAGCTGCATCTTTTCATAATGTTCCTATATCTCTTCACCACCATTTCTGAAGAAGGCTCTAGGCCCTAGATGTCAGCCTTTCTGCTCCTCTTATGCTGCTTGTCCTGCTGTGTTCATCCAGCTCTACGCCTTAATATCTGTGCGGTGGAATTGTTTGTTTCATTGAAATGTGCTTTGACACTGAAAAGGTTGAAAACCACTGGACTCTGTGTAACAGTGTACAATTGCCAATACTGGAAATAGTACAAAAGTGTGCTAAAGGAACAGGATGATACAGCAGATGAATGCATGGCTGAGGAGCTGGTGCAAGGAGCAAAGATTCATATTTTTGGACCATTGAGATCTCTTCAGGGGTAGAAATTACCTGTTTAATAGGGTTGGGCTCCACTTGAATTGGAAGGGGGCCAGTATCTTTGCAGGGAAATTTGTTAGTGCTTTAAGCTAGTAACAGGGGAATCAAATTGATATTGAGAAAAAAGGCTGAGGCTGATATAGTGGATAAAGGGAGCAAAAGTCAAATAGTCAAGGCAGACAAGAGCTTGGCAGAGAACAAGATATGACTGATAAACTGCATTTACTTCAATGAAAGGAGCCTGACAGGTAAGGCAGATGAACTAAGGGCATGGTCAGGAAAATGGGACTAAGACATCATAGATATTATAGAAACATGGCTTAGGGATGGACAGGACTGGCAACGTAATGTTCCAGTGTACAGGTGCCATTGGAAGCATAGAAAGGGGCAAGAGAGGAGGGCGAGTGGTGTTTTTGGTTAGGGATAACATTACTGCTGTACTCAGGGAGGATATTCCTGGGAATATGTCTAGGGAAGTTATTTGGGTAAAACTGGCAAATGAGAAAGGGATGATCATCTCATTGGGATTGTACTATTGATCCCCCAATAGTTAGCAGGCAATTGAGAAGCAATAACAACCACAAATATATATGATAGTCACTCATAAATTCAGCAGGTAACTCAGGAGAAACCTCTTCATCCACGGGAGGGTTAAAAGGTGATATCTGTATCGGGTTATAATGACAGAGGGTTTTAACTTTCCAAACACAGACTGGGACTGCCATAATGTTAGGGGCTTGGGTGGAGAGCAATTTGTTCAGTGTGTATCAGAAAACTTTCTGATTCAGAATGCGGGCGGACGTACCTACTAGAGAAGGAGCAAAACTTAGCCTACTCTTGGGAAGTAAAGCAGGGCAAGTTACTGAGATGTCAGTGAGGGAGCACCTTGGGGCCAGTAATAAATTCTATTAGCTTTAAAATAGCTATGGAAAAGGAGAGACCTGATCTAAAAGTTAAAGTTCTAAATTAGATTAAGGCCAACTTTGACAGTACTAAGCAAGAACTTTCAAAAGTTGATTGGGAGATGCTACTAAAGGGATAATTGAGAAGTGGGAGGCCTTCAAAAATGAGATAACAAGAGTCCAGCGGCAGTCTGCTCCTATTAGTATGAAGGGCAAGGCTGGCAGATGCAGGAAATACTGGATGACTAGAAAAATTAAGTCTCCCGTCAAGATAAAGAAGGATGCATAGGCAGGTACAAACAGCCAGATTGAGTGAGTCCCTCAAGGAGTGTAACAGCAGTAGGAGTACATTTATGAGGGATATCAAGAGAGCAGAAAAGGAGACATGGGATTTAAAAAGAATCTAAAGAGATTCTATAGGTGCATTAAGGGCTAAAGAGTAACTAGGGGGAGAACAGGGCCCCTTAAAGATCAATGTGACCATCTATGTGTTGAACCACAGGGGAGAGGTGATTACTAAGTGAACATTTCACATCAGTATTTACTGTGAATGATATGCTGGCTAGGGAAGTGGTGGAAATAAATAGCTATGTCTCAAAACGAGTTCATATTACAGAACACGAGGTGCTGGAGATCTTAAAATGCAAAAGACACATAAATCCCTGGGACCTGATCAGGTGCCTCCCAGAACTTTGTGGCATACTAGGGAAGATATTCCTGGCCTCTTGCAAAAATATTTAGATTATTGACAGCTACAGGCGAAGTGCCGGAAGTTTGGAGATTGGCTAGTTGTGGTGCCATTGTTTAAGAAAGACTGTAAGGAAATGCTAGGGAATTACAGACCAGTGAGCCTCACAACAGTGGTGGTAAGTTGTTATTCTGAGTAACAGGATTTACATGCATTTGGAAAGGCAAGGACTGATTTGGGATATTCAAGATGGCTTTGTGCATGGGAAATCACATCTCACTAACTTGACTGAATTTTTTGAAGAGGTGACAAAGAAGATTGGTGAAGGCAGAGTGGTAAACATTGTCGATTTGGACTTCAGCAAGGTGTTCAACAAGATTCTGCATGGTAGACTAGGAGTAAGGTTAGATCACACAGGATCCAGGGGGAGCTAACCAACTGGATATAAAATTGGCTGCACGGTAGGAGACAGAAGGTGGTGGTGGAGGGTTGCTTTCTGAACTGGAGGCCTGTGACCAGTGGTGTGCCACAAGGATCGGTGCTGGGTCCACTGCTTTTCATCATTTATAATAAATAATCTGGATGTGAATACAGGGGGTATGGTTAGTATGTTTACAGATAATACCAAAATAGTTGGTGTAGTGAACAGTGAAGAAGATTATCTCGGAGTACAATGGGACCTTGATCAGATGGCCAATGGGCCAATGAGTGGCAGATGAAGCTTAATTTAGATAAATGTGAGATGTTGCACTTTGCTAAGGCAAAGCAGGGCAGAACTGATACGGTTAATGGTAGGGCTCTGGTGACTGTTGTCGAACAAAGAGACCTATGGGTACAGAGGCATAGTTCCTTGAAAGTGGAATCACAAGTAGGAATCACACAAGTTGAAGAGGCATTTTGGCATGCTTGACTTTACCAGTCAGAACACTGAGTATAGGAGCTGGGATGTCATGTTGCAGCGGTACACGACATTGGTGAGGCCACTTTTAGAATACTGTGTATAATTCTGGTCGTCCTTCTATAGAAAGGATATTGTTAAACATGAGAGGGTGCAGAAAAGATTTACAAGAGTGTTGCTGGGACTGGGGGGATTTGAGTTACAGGAGGTAGCTGAATAGGCTGGGTTTTTTTTCCTTGGAGGCTGAAGGGTAACCTTATGCAGGTTTATAAAATTCTCAGGGCACAGATAGGGTGAATAGTCAACATCTTTTCCATAGGGTTGGAGGAGTGCAAAACTAGAGGGCACAGGTTGAATGTGAGAGGGAAAAGATTTTGAAAAGGTCCTGAGGGGATAACCTTTTCATGCAGAGGGTGGTGTATGTATAGAACGAGCTGCCAGAGGAAGTGGTGGAGATGGATACAATTACAACATCCAGACGGATAAATGAATAGAAAATGTTTCAAGGGATATGGGCCAAACGCTAGCAAATGAGACTGATCCTAACCCTCAGTCTACTGACCCCTTCTCCCGCCTCCATCAAACCCCTTCCTCCTAGACACCACCCCAAGGCCTCCTACCCTCCCTCGAACTCTTCATCTTCAACATCGATTGCCTCAACCTCTCCACCCCTCTCACCCACTCCAACCTCTCCCCCACAGAACGTGCAGCCCTCCGCTCCCTGCACTCCAATCCCAAACTCACCATAATACCCACGGACAAGGGAAGCGCAGTAGTAGTAGTATGGCGAACTGACCTCTATATCGCTAAGGCCAGGTGCTAGGTCTCTGACACCTCCTCCTAATGTCCCCTTAACCATGACCCCACCCCTGACCATCAAAACATCATCTCCCAAACTATCCACAACCTCATCACTTCAGGTGACCTCCCAGCCACTGCCTCCAACCTCATCATTCCCCAACCCCACACCGCCTGCTTCTATCTCCTTCCCAAAATCCACAAACTTGACTGCCCTGGTTGACCCACGTCTCCGCACGCTCCTGCTCCGCCAAACTTATCTCTACTTATCTGGACTCCATTTTCTCCGCCTTGGTCCAGGAATTCCTGACCTATGTCCATGACACCTCCCACATCCTCCAGCTCCTCCAAAACTTCCGATTCCCTGGTACTCAACACCTCATCTTTACCATGGATATCCAGTACCTATACACATACATTCCCCATGCAGATGGCCTAAAGGCCCTCCACTTCTTCCTGTTCCATAGGCCCGTCCAGTCCCCCTCCACCGACACCCTCATCTGCTTAGCTGAACTTGTCCTCACCATTAACAACTTCTCCTTCAATTCCTCCCACTTCCTACAGACAAAGGGGGTGGCCATGGGTACCCGCACGGGCCCAAGCTATGCCTGCCTCTTTGTAGGATACGTGGAACAATCCCTCTTCCAAAGTTACACTGGCCCTATCCCCTACCTCTTTCACCATTTCATCGAGGACTGTATCTGCGCCACCTCGTACTCCCACAAGGAGCTCTGACAGTTCATCCACTTCACCAACACCTTCTACCCCAACCGTAAGTGCACCTGGACTATCTCTGATACCTCTCTCTCTTTCCTGGACTTCTCTGTTTCCATTTCTGGCAACCACCTAGAAACCAATATCTATTTCAAGATCACCGACTCCCACAGCTACCTAGAATACACCTCATCCCACCCACCTTCCTGCAAAAGTGCCATCCCATATTCCCAATTCCTTCGCCTCTGCCCCCGGGATGAGGCATTCCACTACCGGACATCCCAGAAAGTTTTTCAAGGACTATAACATCCACGTGCACCCCCCGCACCACCCCCCCACAGTGGTTGAAAACGCCCTCGACCGCGTCTCCCGCATTTTCCACAACTCATCCCTCACACTCCCTCCCCACAATAACAACCAAAACAGAATCCCCCTCGCCCTCATGTACCACCCCACCAATCTCTGGATCCAATGCATCATCCTCCAGCACTTCCGCCATCTGCAATCCGACCCCACTACCGAAGATATTTTTCCTTTCACACCCATATATGCTTTCCGGAGGGACCACTCTCTTCGTGACTCCCCCGTCCAGTCTACACTCCCCACTAGCCTCACCACCTCCGGCACTTTTCCCTGCAACCGCAGGAAGTGCTACACCTGCCCCTACGTCTCCTGCCTCATCCCATCCCAGGCCCCAAGAAGACCCTCCACATCAAACAGATGTTCACCTGCACATCTGCTAATGTGGTCTACTACATCCTCTGTTCCCGACATGGCCTCCTCTACATTGGGGAAACCAAGCGGAGGCTTGGGGACCGCTTTGCAGAACACCTCCGCTCAGTTCGCAACAAACAGCTGCACCTCCCAGTTGCGAACCATTTCCACTCCCCCTCCCACTCCTCAGACGACATGTCCATCATGGGCCTCCTGCAGTGCCACAATGATGCCACCCGAAGGTTGCAGGAACAGAACCTCATATTCCGCTTGGGAACCCTGCAGCCCAATGGTATCAACGTGGACTTCACCAGCTTCAAAATCTCCCCTTCCCCTACCGCATCCCAAAACCAGCCCAGCTTGTCCCCGCCTCCCTAACCTGTCCTTCCACCCACCTATCCCCTCCTACCATCCCAAGCTCCTACCTACCAGTCTCATCCTGCCCCCTTGACCTGTCCGTCCTCACTGGACTGGCCTATCTCCTCCCTACCTCCCCACCTACACTCACCTTTACTGGCTCCACCCCCGCCTCTTTGACCTGCCTGTCTCCTCTCCACCTATCTTCTCCTTTATCCATCTTCTATCCGCCTGCCCCTCTCCCCCTATTTATTTCAGAATCCCCTTCCCCTCCCCCATTTCTGAGGAAGGGTCTAGACCCGAAACGTCAGCTTTCCTGCTCTTCTGATGTTGCTTGGCCTGCTGTGCTCGTCCAGCTCTACACCTTGTTATCTCTAGGTCAGGTTGGGATGCCTGATCAGCATGAATGAGTTGGACGGAATGGTCTGTTTCCATGCTATATGACTGTATGACTCTAAGTTATTGCGATTAAGAAGATGAGCAACTGTAAGGCAGTAAAGAGGCATGGCACCAAACTACAGCAGCATATAAACCTGATAGAAAGCAAACATGTGGATATATTTATATCACTATCACCAACTCTCACATCAAATCAGTGATTCAGAGTCAGGCCTCCATCAATATTCTCACTCTGAAGATTACTGCTATTATCCTATCCTCCTGATGTGATACCAGAGTCCAGAAACAGCCAGAACAATAAGTGCTGCTCAGATTTATTCTTTAAAAATTGCAACAACTTTGTTTTTATTATTTTCACTGAATCACAGAGAGCAATAGATTGCTCTTAAATCCCCAGCATGGACAGACTATGAGGATGATCCTTGCACAGTTCAAAGTGCGATGTAAAAATGCCACTGTTTGTCCAAGGGCTAGCAACACCTTTTCCATCTGTTTGAAAGTAATACTTTTCTCAAACGTCTCAACTTCATATTCTTACCTCAAAAATCACTTGGCACAAATTAGTCTGTTTAATTAAAATCACTGA
This sequence comes from Stegostoma tigrinum, assembly GCF_030684315.1. Taxonomy (NCBI): domain Eukaryota; kingdom Metazoa; phylum Chordata; class Chondrichthyes; order Orectolobiformes; family Stegostomatidae; genus Stegostoma; species Stegostoma tigrinum. The sequence continues at coordinate 4,891,797 of NC_081395.1, read as the reverse complement.
AGAGTGGATATGAAGCATGTGTGATTAACTGTCAATCTGATAAAACACTGTAGGTCTAATGCATGCCTTGTGACTTTCCAATTCTGTTACCATGCATACAGATTCAAATGCCTTTTTGTTTTTGCATTTTCATGTAAATGTTGCTTTTATTTGTCTTCTTTTCAGACAGCTTTTCTCCCTGATGCCCAGGCAAAATACTGATGCTATGGATCATTGTAGATATAATGTGAATTTTATTGTCATGGGTGATGTGTGGTGCATTGAACAGGATCACCTCAATGACCTGCTCTAAAATCACTGAAATTCACGTTACAACATGTGACAAAAATGTTTGGGTAGAATCTTACTAGGATATGAGCAACATGAACTAAGGCAAGATGAGTGGTAGAGTCGAGCAAGATGGTCAGCTCGACATCAAGATCACCCTTCTGTAACTTCCCCACTTTGTTCAAGAGGCATGGTGAGTAAAGATTGCTCTGCAAATATCTTTAATTCTGCCTGGACTATCTGTCCTCGTCCACACCGGGAGCAAGAACCTTGTACCTACTGAATAAGGCTGAGGCTCCGAGAAACCTATACTCTGGATCCCAATATCTAATGCACTAGTGGTCACACCGTTCTTTCCCTGATCATGGACCACATTTTGTGTCATGAATCTAAGGAATGTGACTGTCATCTGAAGCACAGTATCCAATTAATTCTTCCCCCCTCCATGATGGGTTGCAGTGTCTGTGGCTTGGACTCCAGCTCATCAACTCTGAGCAGCCCACACAGTAGAGGGAAGGCCTTTTGATCCATGGAGTCTATACAGCCAAAAATATACCGAATATTGTCACCCAAGTCTGCACCGGCTCTCACATGTTACAGCTGTAATACAATCAAAGTCAACTTATCTCTTTCAAACTTAAACACAGTTTAGGAATTAATTGTCAATCGTCATCTATTGGGTACATTTCCCATGGCAATGCCTCTATCAATCAGCACCCTGTTGCCATGCAGAATAAAAATCTTGTTCACATTTACATTAGTGTTCTCATGAATGTCCTGATAAGTGCAGGGCAAAAAGCTTCACCAAAATGTATCTTTCTTCTGCAATACTCAATGTTCCAAAAATTCTTCAGCTTTATTTTTGTAGCAGGAGTTAAACATATTGCTCCTCCATTTCAAAATCGATCAGATTGGTTGGAACGCATTCTGAAAGGCACAGTGTAAATGGAAGTCCTTCTTTCTTAACACTTCTATCTTTTAAGCTTTTTGATGGCAATATATATACAAATCAATCACTTTGTACAGTAATATTGATTTGGCTGCAATAAAACTGAATTTCATTGGAATTCAGTACCATTGCTCGCAATTGATTTCTAAAATTATATTAGGTAAATTCAATATCCCACTCCATCACCTTCCAACACATACTGAAAATCCCCATTAGCACCCCATTCTACAGCACCCACCAGCTCTCTGATGAAGGGTCTAGGCCCGAAACGTCAGCTTTTGTGCTCCTGAGATGCTGCTTGGCCTGCTGTGTTCATCCAGCTCCACACTTTGTTATCTTGGATTCTCCAGCATCTGCAGTTCCCATTATCTCCTACCTCCCTGAGTTTCTTTTTAACTAACAAGTGAAAGGTTGTGTACATTGCAATGGTCCTGTAATGTGTAATTCACAACAATATACCTGTTTTGATAATAATGACATATTGGACAGTAAAAATGCAGTTTTTGTTCCAGAAAAGGATTTCTCAATATCTTTGACAACCTTTTGTTTTTTTATTCTCCAATGTTGGTCACCCAGGTAAAGTCAGCACAGAGGAACCTGGCAGAGTTGGCAGAAATGAAATACAGAATGATCAGAAGCCATGCCTGCTGAAACAAAACGGATGAGGGATGTTCTTAGGAAAATAAACGGAAAATATTTGAAAATAATTTATATCTTGGCAATTAGGAAACTTCATTCAGTCCATGTGTCTGCTTTCATGCATTTAACAAGCCATGATCATTTTCAACAATTATGATCATTTCAACAACTTGAGGAAATGCCAGCATGCCACAGGAGAAAGACTAAACATCATGTCACAACTCAAACCAGATGAGGAAGCTGAATTTGAGAATATTGAGGTCAAATTTAAGAGTTTTCAGATCACGGAGGTTGAGTAAAATGAGCAGTGTGCACTATTCTAGCAGCATGTTTGTGTCCACTGACTGACTAACATAACGTGTGTTGACAATACCTAAGTGGATGAATGTACCTCACTTCTCCACAGAAGCAGAAGAACCTGTTAGCTAACTACAGTCACTTTAAGAATATTGTGGCTCAGTGTTTAGCACTGCTGCCTCACAGCACCAGGGGCCCGGGTTCAATTCCAGCCTCAGGTGACTGTCTGTGTGGACTTTGCACGTTCTGCCTGCATTTGCGGCTCCGGATGCTGTGGTTTCCTCCCACAGACCAAAGATGTGCAGATTAGGTGGAAATGGCCGTGCTAAATTACCCATAGTGTTCAAGGGATGTCTAGATTAGGAGCGGTTAAAGGGGGATGGGTCCGGGTGGGATGCTCTGAGGGTCGTTGTGGACTTGCTGGGCCGAAGGGCCTGTTTGCACACTGTAGGGATTCTATGATAACAATTTTCATCAAAACCCCTTGAAGCAAGCATCAGTACATTCTCATATATTGTAGAAGATGATTATACTATAACATTTGGAATAAAGACAGCAATATCCTGAGCACTGATGAAAGTAGATGGTTAAATAAAAGCCAGCTGGTGCAAGGTACAGGTTTAATATCTGTACTAAGTTCATTAATCTTGTAGATCTTAACAAACCTGCTTTACCATGGAGCTGGTAAATTATCGCTTCCTTCCATAAATCCAGCCCTAGAAGTTATGGTGGTAAGGTTGGAGTTACAATAATCCACTTCAGAGTGCTATCAATGGAGTCCACGGTCCTAAGAATGTCATTCCTCCTCCCAGACCCACTCCCAGGTACACAGGCTTCAATCCTTTCGGAAAGTGTGACAGAAAATCGGAGAGAAAGACTTCATTCATGCCAAGCTTAAGTAAGTCAGTAGACTTTGTAAAGGGGTGGTAGGAACTGCAGATGCTGGAGTAAAAAGTTACGAGAGAGTTGCTGTGGGAGAGAGATCCATTGAGGTTTTTCTGGAGGGAGGAGGGTAACTTCTTCAGGGTAGGGTCTAGGCCCGAAATGTAAGCCTTCCTGCTCCTCTGATGCTGCTTGGCCTGTTGTGTTCATCCAGCTCTACACCTCGTTATCTCAGACTTTATAATGCACCCCTTTTACAGTGTTGTGTAGCAGAACCAGCAGTTAACACTGACGTCAATAACAGCTCTAAAGCATCTCGTAGCATTGAAAGCAATAAACCCATAACCATCACTGTTAAGAACATACCTAGCACACAGAAGTAGTGAGTGGGCTATATGTACTTCCTGGAGCTCACTAATTGGGTTAGCTGTCATATATCAGTGCTGTGTCCTTACCAAGGACAACGCTAAGTAACAAAGCAAAAGAAAATTACAACATGAGTACAGAAAAACAAGATAAATGTCGTTTTAATATTTTATTAGGCTTTCACTGTGTCCAAAATAAAAATCAGATGCACTAATAAACAGGCTAGAACGGTACAATTCTTTACTCTGTAGTGGGAATGAGTTGTTATTATCACAAAGTATCATTGTACAGGTTTTTTTTAGCATTAGCAATCCACAAAAATTTTTTTTTGCTTAAAGCCTCTAAATTCTGCAGGGAAACTATTCTCAGTTTTCAATAATTATTCTGAACTCATCTTCATGCCATTCTGCATGAGAAATATTCATCATATTAAGTTGTCCATCTATGTTACCTAAAATATCCTAACAAATGAATTAATATATTCAATAGTTGCTGCATTTGTTTATTAGTAAGTAGTGTAGTCTCCAGTTTCTTCTCAACCATCAGGTTTTCTTATCATAGAATCATATAACATACAACACAAATAGAGGCCATTTGGGCCTTAAAATTTGCACTGGTCCTCTTGAAGAGCAAATGGGTTCAGTGTGATTGCTCTCATTCCTGCAATCACTACACCTGCTTAGGATGCCTGAGTTGCATCTGTTAAAGCAAAGTACCTTCTCGTAGTCAGTTGAAGGCACTTGAATGGGAGGAGGACAAAGGAAGCTTTTCAAAGACTCCCTGAACAAATTCAATATAGATGTCAACATATGGGCGGCCCTTGATGAGAAGAAACTGACTTGGAGGAAGTTCTTATATGAAGGGACACGATTCTTTGAGAACACCTGTCGGCAGCAGCAAGTACAGAAAAAAAGCAGAGAAAGAAATGCCAGTGATTTCAAGGCCAAGAACTGATTTCATCTCCCAGAAACACCGGCCAAATGTGCGGTCAAAGATGCAGAACTATGATCAGGCTCATCAGCCACGCAAGGATCCACATAACCCCTGACAGTGACATGGAATTTCCTAGGTGGACAATCATGCTTGTTAGTGACGACTGCCAACAAAACCTGGACCAGAACACTCCTGCACTCACCAAATGCTTGTCCTTCAGCATTAATCATTTCCACATTCAGATCAGTGATTTTATCAGCTAGATTTCAATTAAGCATAATAGTACAATGTACATTTTCTCCACCTTTTGTAAACACTCAGCAGTCTTGTTACAAATTCAATAGAGTTGCATTTGGGAGTGAGTGTTTTTAATCTATTGAATGCTTGTTGGAACCGAAGCAATAATATTTGTCACCAGTTGCAGGTGAAAACGATGCACAACATGAAAATAAGTGTAATCTCGCTCCCCTACTGCCTGCCTCTATCACCTCTACCGTTGTATTGGTGATGATAGTTTAAACAAGCCTAATGATGAGAATAGTACAAGTGCATTGATTACATGCCAAGTAAATCTTCTTCTGTATCGCCTTAACAATGTGTTAGATCTTTTAACGCACATCAGGACTACAGCAGAGTACCATTTTCATTCCCCAACAATCTTGATAGTTTTGCTGAGTACAATCACTATTCTACAGCCAGTCGGCATCAAACGTAGAGTTATATTGGGATGACTATGAGAAACCATTTTCACATGAACATCTCACCTCTGGGTTTGGGTCCCTCTCCAGAGATTAAGCACAAAAGCCAATGCTGACACTACCATGCAATATTGTGGGAGCACTGCATTGTTGGAGATGCCATTTGGAGGAGTGGCCTTACTAGCATAAAGACAATGATAGAAAGAACAGAAATTTCCAGAACATATTGGGTTTACACAAATTATCAGTTGTTAGACATGCACTAAAAAAGAACTGCATACTGCCAAGAAATTAGTGGAGATCCTCAAAGAAGGACGATTTTGATTTGATTTGATCTGTCATTGTCACATATACGGTGGTAAAGTGAAAACTGTTGTTTTGCGTGCTATACAGGCAGATCATTTCATACGAAGTGTGTCAGGTAGCAGAACAGAGTGCATAATACTGTATTACAGCCACAGAGAAAGTACAGAGAGAGAGAGATCAGACTTCAGATTTGAGAGGTCTGTTCAAAAGTCAGATAACAATAGGGAAGAGGCTGTTCTTGAATCTGTTCCTATGCGTATACACAACTTTTATATCTTCTACCCAATGAGCCAGAATGTGAAGACAATATAACTGGGTGGGAGGGGTCTTTGATGATGTTGGTTGCTTTCCCGAGGCAGGGGGAAGTATAGATGGAGTCAATGGATGGTCTGCATGATGGACTGGGCTATGTTCACAACACTGTAGTTTCTTGCAATCTTGGGAACAGCAGATGCTATACCACATTGTAATGCATGCAGACAGGATGCTTTCTATAGTGTATCTATAAAAATTGGTAATAGTTTTTATGGACATTCCAAATTTCCTTCGTCTCCTGAGGAAGTAAAGACGTTGCGTTTTCTTTACCAGTGTTGATCATCACTCCCAGGACCTTGATTCTCTCAACCGTCTCTACCTCAGCACCATTGATGCAGACAGGGGCATGACCAGCTCCTTTGTTTTTTTGATGTTGATGGAAAGATTGCTGTCTTTACACCACTTCACTAAGCACTCAATCTCTTTCCTGTATTCTGTCTCATTATTGTTTGGGATCTGACCTACATCAGTGGTGTCATCAGGAAACTTCTAAATGGATTTGGGGCAAAATTTGGCCACACAATTATGAGTGTATAAGGAGTACAGAAGGGGCCTGAGTACACAGCCTTGCAGTTCAATGGTTTGAGAATTATTGTGGAGGAGGAATTGTTATCGATTCTTACTAATTGTGGTCGGTGGGCGAAGGTAGTCAAAGATCCAGTTACGAGGGGGGTGTTGAGACCTGGGTCTCGGAGTGTGGAGATGAGTTTGCTTGGAATTATAGTATTGTAGGAGCCTGAGATAGCTATCCTGGTTATCCAGATGTTCCAGGGATGAGTGTAGGGCCAGGGAAATATCATCTGCCATGCATCTGTTGCACTGGTAGGTGGATTGCAAAGAGTCAAAGCGATCTGGTAGGCTGGAGTTGATGTGAGCAATGAATAAACTCTCGAAGCATTTCATTATTATGAAAGTTTGGTGGTATGAGGGATTTTATAATAAAATGAAATGAATAAATTTTTGTCTGGGTCACTGCAGTTAAACATTTTTTTTGTTCAAAGAAAGAAAGGGGAATATGGGAGATTGACAGTATGATATTGAATGGCAAAAAGATATTATTTTACTACTGGTAGCATTATGAGCTCAGTTAGTTGTGTTTAAGAATTGGCTGTATAGCTTCTAAAGTTTTCATATGAAAAAGATAAAATGAAATCCATTAACATAACATAGTTCAGCAGCTGATTTGAGTTAGTTATTTAATCAATTTACTGCATAATTGTGGTGTTGATTTCTGAAATAAAATACTATGAGCAATTTGGTGATAGGAAAGCATGTTCGGTTTGTTCAATGGGTAAGAGTGTTTCCGGATATATAGAAAAATGGGAAAATACCCAGGTTCAACACACATCAGCTCCAGAGCTGTGCGTAATGTCCTGGACTGAATTAGCCATCCTGAAATGGCTAATTAAAAAAAAATCTCATTGTTGATAGAGTTTGCAGTGTGTGAAGAAAAGCATTTAAGGAGGGAACCGTGGTTGTTGTGGCACAATGACAGTGCCCCTACCTCTGCACCAGGAGGCCGAGTTTCAAATCCAAGTCTCATCTGCTTCAGAGGTATGTCATAACGTCACTGAGCAGCTTGATTATACGATATATACAAAGGAGGAACTGGGTCGGTGGAAGGGGCTGTAAGACTGAGTAATTGATCAATTCCATCCACAAAGCGCCTACCTCACTGACTGACTTGACTGACAATTATCTGGTCATTATCAGATTTCTGTTTGTGGGAGCTTGCTGCGTTCAACTGTATTTCCAGCAAAGTCCCCACATTTGGAAAGTACTTTATTGGTCATAGAAAAGTGCTATTGAGATGTGAAGTCTCTCTTTCTTTAGAGCACATTGTCGGTTTTACTATCCTAACATTGCAGAAAAATGTAGGTTGTAGACATCAGAAAAGTGTTGTCCCAGACTGTCCCTCCCAATCCTTTAATGCCTGTTAGTCTTCCATGATCTAGGCATATTTCGTAAAGGTGCCCTTAACTAATGACATCAGCTTTATATCCTGGGTATAATCAATCCACAGCGGCCACAGTGCAAATGCATAGCTAACTGATTAGTGAATTTAAGATAATAAAATGTGAGGCTGGATGAACACAGCAGGCCAGCAGCATCTCAGGAGCAGAGATGCTGCTGGGCCTGCTGTGTTCATCCAGCCTCACATTTTATTATCTTGGATTCTCCGGCATCTGCAGTTCCCGTTATCACTGATTAGTGAATTTGTTTGGTTTACATTGTCTAGGTTATTGGTTTACTGTCTTGGTATCAACAGATAAAATTTGTATAAACCCAGCTAAACAGCTTTGGCAACTTTTTCAAAGGTTATGTGATGTATGGAATTTCAGACATAGTTAATAATCTTCATGATATTTCTGAAGTTTTCAGCAAAGCAATTGTGATGAAAGTAGTACAGATTCTTCTACACACTGAAACTTAATCAAGTTGTCAGCAACAATGGCTATTTGTTGAAGGCCTTTAGATAAGGCATATCAAAGTGCTTGACAGAAGCATTATTAAACAAAATTTGATTCCAAACCACACAAGAGGTATTAGGGCAAGAGATCAATGACTTGGTCAAAAACTAGTGCCTTCAAGGTGAAAGAGACATTTAGGTTTAGGGGAGGAATTCCAACTAGCCACACACCCACAAACTACCCAAATAAATTAGTATATTGACATAATTGACAAAAACAGCAGGTATAAAGAAATCACGGCACCCTAGTCAGAGGGCATTTCAAATGCTTTGTCTAGTTCTGGTCATTGAGATACAAAGGAGGCATTCAAACAATCAATGAGAAGAACCACTGATCCCCACTGTTAAAGGCCTGAATTATGGGGAAAGTATTTAGGCTTTTCATTCGGAAAGATGATATCTGGGAAGTCATCTTATAAAAGCATATCAGAATGTCCACAGTATGAAAAAGCTAAATCCAGAATAGTAACTTTAACTGGTAATGAAAATAGGACAAGTCAACACAGGATAATGATAGAAAGTAAATTTAGCACTGATATGAAGACATTCTTTGCAAGAACAGCAATCAGTTCATCATAAGCCAAAAGGCCTGCTCCTGTGCCGTACAGTTGTATAGACTGAGCAGGCAGACAATATTCAATATATGAGAACACCTTTAATCTCAAAGCAGCCTCCACGACCAAGTTTGCGAAAATTGTTCTCACAGTTTGAAGCAGAGTTGAAAACCAAGGATACCTGCTGCACATCAACAGCATGAGCTAGCGAGCACACAGCTCGATCCTAAACAGAATAAAAGGATTAGTTAGAAGCAATGGAATCCAATTCTTGGATCCATCAATTGCATTATTAGGCTGGAATTCAAAATATTTCTGAATGAGCTGAATGACTGTTCTTATCTCTGATCACCTTGCAATTTTGTGGGATGAAGTTTGCGAAGGGATGGAGCCTAAAAACTGATCAAAAAAAGACAGAAATAAATTGGCTTCTGTCAGATTGGGATTCAGCATTGTCTGCCTTTTAGTTGAATGTTACAGGGATCACAATGTAACTTGACCTGCTCCTTGGCAGCTCATCTAGTTTTAAAATAAGGGAGTTCATCTTTGCTGAAAGGCATCTTGGAAATGGTTTAAAAAAAACTCTCTAATAAAGTTTCTCCTTGTTCATTCTCTCAGTGAATTCTGCATTCATTTGTCATTCAATACAAATAACAAGATTGTCAGCATTAATATCCCTTGCTTAGTAAAAAGCTCCCTTTTATTCAGTGCTTGGACATGGAGCTTGACTGATGCTTTGTTCATTCAAAGCAGCTTTGGAATGAAAAAAGGAAAGCACTTCAGCAGAACTGGAAAGGACTTAAAAGCCTGCTATTTATCAAATCTTTGCCATGGCCCATAGAGTAGACTGCGAATCTGTCCACATCACCTGTTCTTGTTATGTTTCATTGCCCCATCACCTGTTCTTGGATTCTGAATTTAGACCACTGTCTGTTCAGTACATTGAGAGTCTGTACACATAGCTTGGATAGTAGATTGCAGGTCAATAATTACTGCCTAACAGCAGTATGAACGTAAAACTCCTTGCGCACTACAAATTTCTTTCAGAGGATTAGTGAATCAAGCACCTTCCCCATTTCTGAAGAAAGATCCTGACCCGAAATGTCAATTTTCCTGCTTCTCAGATGCTGCCAGACCTTCTGTGTTCCTCCAGCTCCACACTGTGTTGTTATCTCTGAGTCCAGCATCTGTAGTTCTTGCAATCTCTGAGTGACTCAAGTTAAATCCACTTGCACAGGCAGTCTTTCATTACCATCTTCAAGTGGACAAGAAGTGGATTAATGTTATCTCAACACAATATTCGACCCAGAGCTGTTCTCATTCTCCACATCTGAAGAAACAAATCTTTCAGCCGAAGTCGATCAGAAGTGGTGATTCCATTGGGTTTTTCACTCTTTGAACAAATAGATGCTGAGGCTATCTGTAACACTCCTAACCACTTGCACAACTGACATCAGGAAATTCTTGCAACCTCAGACTTTCAATAGCAGAATGTTCAAAACAGGGTTAGATACTACACAATTCCTAAACAAGAAGTGTTCGATCTCACTCTTGACATGTGCATTGTAGATTACGGACAAGAGGTGAGTTACTCACCACAGGAGCCCTAACTTTTGACCTGATTTGTAGCCACAGTATTGATAAATATTTTTAATCAACTTGTCCAGACATTTAAACAGTCCTTGGATAAGCATATGGATGATGATGGGATAGTGTAGGGGGAGGGGCTCAGATTAGTCCACAGGTTGGCGCAATGTCGAGGGCCGAAGGGCCTGTTCTGCGCTGTATTGTTCTATGTTCTATGTTCTAAGTCATTGCACTGGATTCTACACACACACACACACACACACACACACACACACACACACACACACACACACAATGCTGTTCACAGAACTGTCATGGTTAAAAGGCTATTCGGCCCATTGTGTCCACACTGGCTCTCTCATATTTTTCCCATAACCCTACACATTGTTTTTATATGTTCTCTAATCAGCCTGTTCAGACTTGCTATGGAACACATCTGAAGCTAGCTCAGAGGTAGGGATTCTATGATTGTGCCATGTTGTTTCTATTCAAATAATTATTAAATGTTCTTTTGAATTACTTAATTTAACCCACTTCCTCCACACTTAACAGACAATGCATTCCAGATCTGAATTACACACTACAATGACAAATTGCTTCTCACCACATTTATTTCTTTTGCAAATCACTTTAAACCTCTGTCCTCTCATTCTTCGATAAAATGTGGAGCTGGAGAAGCACAGCAGGTCAGACAACATGGGAGGAGCAGAAAAATTGATGTTTCGGGTCTGGACCTTTCATCAGCAGTCCTGAAGAAGGGAACAGACCTGAAACATCGACTTCCCCTCTCCTCCCAGGCTGTCTGACCTGCTGTGCTTCTCCAACTCCACATTTTATACACTCTGACTTCCAGCATCTGCAGTCCTAACTATCTCCCCTCATTCTTCACCTGTTTACGAGTGAGAACAATTTCTTCCTGTCTGCTCTGTCCAGGTCTCATGATTTTGAAAACTTCAAATCAAATCTCCTGTTAATCTTCTCCTCTCCAAGGGCAACAGTCACAACTTCACCAATCTAGCTTCATAACTGAAGTTTCTCATCCCTGGAACCATTCTCCAAAGCCACTTCCAAATTCTCCAATGTATTCACATTCTTCTGAAGTGTGGCAGCGAGAATTATACACAATATTCCAGGTGAGATCTAACAACAGTCTTCTGCAAGGTCAGGATAACTCCCATGTATTTGTAGTCTATGCTCCCATAATTAAACCTAGGAGACTTGTACTTTATTTCCTACACACCACCTATCCTTCTAAGCTTTAATCACTTATGCACATATACACCCAGGTCTCCCTGCTCCAGCATACTGTTTTGAATCTTATTCTTTATTTTGAACTCTCTCTCCATCTTCATTCTACCAAAATGTATCACCTCAAACTTCTGCATTGAACTTCATAGCCACTCTTGAATTTAAGTTGTTCTACAGTTTTTTCCACATATCTATAAACTCCTCCAGTCCTTCAGTCACTTGTCAGATTTCACTGCCTCTCTGAATCTAGTGATTGTGAATTTCCTAATGGTGAAGTGTTTTGGTGAATTCATGTTTAATAATTTTTGTGGACTTGACTTTGAAGGGTGTGAATACCTGATTTTCTGTTTTGAGAGCTTAATCAAAAGACTGTGGAATGTTTTATATAGCATTCCTTGCAGGTCACATGGCTTGATATAACTGTTTATTGCAGACTTCCTACTTAAGGTTATAATTATCAGATTGCAGCTTCTGCTTTGGAGATGGTTTTTCTTCCTAGCAGTTGCTGGCAGTTTGAGGGAGTGGGGCTTCCTAGCTCAAATCTCTCGCTTCATATCAGTCCAATGTGGTACCTGGAGTTCTGGCTCAGTCTGAACTCCGGAACATCATCTGGAAGAATCCTCAACAGTGGGTTTCCTGAACAAACTATGAAGGCAAGGATTCCAGAGATGCCTGCTTGTGTTTACAGACATCCACACTTTAGGTGGGACGGTGGCTCAGTGATTAGCACTGTAGCCTCACAGCACAAGGGACCTGGGTTCAATTCCAGTCTCAGGGACTGTCTGTGCGGACTTTGCACATTCTCCCCGTGTCTGCTGGGTTTACTCTGGGTGCTCCGGTTTCCTCCCACAGTCAAAAGATATGCAGGCTAGGTGGATTGGCCATGCTAAATTGCCCGTAGTGTTCAGGGGTGTGCGGGTTATACGGGGGGTGGAATACTCAAAGGGTCAGTATGGACTTGTTGGGCTGAAGGGCCTGTTTCCACAACGTAGGTTTTCTTCTATGAAGACATGTGTGTGAAAACACTAGAATAACAACCATATGAACATTCCACACCTGATCATTTTACATTGCTTTCAAGAACTAAGAGGTATTGACCAAAAGTCTGTACTTTCATATTACGAGCTAAGGGTATTAACTGGTTTTTCGTCTTCATTGAATAAATTTTATAGCAATGAATCAATTACTTTGAGCTTATTAAAGAAACTTAGTTAATTAATATTTTTTAAGTCAAACAGAGATATGAACATACATGGGAATGGATTAAAATTATTCAACTTATGTTGTACACATGGACCAAGAGAAAGTCAATGCATTTCTCCCATCTCAGTACAACAGTAAATCAATCCACATTGTTGTCTGCAGCTCAATTGGTAGAACTCAACCCTGAGTCAGAAGGTTCTGGATTAAAATTCCACTTCAGGTCTTCAGTATGAAAATCGAAGCTGACACTCAGATGCAGGACTGAGGGATTGCTGCACTTCTGGTGTCAACTTTCAGATGAGATATTGAACCAATACCATTTTTTTGGCATCTTAGGCAAATGTAAAAAAAAATCTGCCATTATTCTGAAGTTGGTATTGTCCCCAGTGACCTGAACAACATTTATTCCTCAACCAGCATCACAAAAATAGATTAGCTGAATCACCATTGTATTGTTTGTGGGACCTTGCGTGCAATTTAGCTGCTGTATATTCTACATTATTATGACAGCAACTGCAGTTGAAAAGCGTTAATTGACCTTGAAGCCCTTTGAAATGCCAGTGGTCTTGAAACGTGGTGTATGAATAAGTTTTTCTTTTATTATATTACCAGTGATAACTCTTTTGGCAAGCCAGATCCACTGAAACATAGATGCATAGGAAACAGGAGCAGTAGGCCAGTTGGCCCTTTGAGCCAATTGCACCATTCAATACAATCATGGCTGAATATTCAACTCAGTACCCAATTCATGCTTTCCCTCCATACCCTTTCATCACTTTAACCCTGAGAACCCTAATATACTTTGGAATTCCCCTCACTAAACCAATTCATCTCAATGCCTCCCTGGCTCTTCTTTAAAACCCATTTTTGGTCATCTGCCAAAATGGCTTACCATCCAAATTTTTATGGCAGTGTTTCTATTTTGAAAGTAAATACAAGTTGATGTTTGTTTGTCCACCAATCTTTCTCCCCCAAATTCACATGACAGACATACATGGGCATAAAAGCAAGAAATTGTTTTATTGACAGAATTTACAGGTCCCATATTAGGTCTACGGATTACTGTTTACATAAATTAGCCAAATCTGAGTCGAGGCCACCTCCACAACGGTATCAAGGCAACTTCTGCTGTGATGAATGATTGTGTCCTAATGTCCCAAACACAGTCATCCAGAATTTGCTGGAATGGAGATTAAACCCAGTTAGACATTTTCCCTTGAATGTTCCAGCCTAAAAATCGTTGCAATTGCTGGAAATCCAAATTGCTAATAGTGTGATGAGGCAAAAGCACAGGATCGACAGTCTACCACCTGAATGAGAGTCAAGGATTAAGAAAGGAAGAGGAACAATTAAGAAGGAAATAGAGTGAATTAGAATCATGTACAGAAAGGTAAATAAAGAAATGACAAGGCAAAAGGGATTGAAGGAGTGAGAAAAGAAAGAAAGAAAAGCTAAAGTGTTTTTTAAAACTCTATTAACAATTGCCTGCAGGATTAAGTCTTAAAATCTTTCAGGCAAAGGGTTTGAGTGGCATTGCAGAAACAGAAATCTCATCATTTAAAGTGGCCTTATGGCATTAGCTATTAACTTCAACTTTCTGTGGTGATTATAATTGGCAGATACTTCTTAAATCTCACAGGGATGGCAGGGCATGTTGCTATTTTTTGGGTGGCTAACAGTGGGACAAATTAAATCTAACAACAATCCACAATAAGCTCTGAATTTTACTCATCATATATTTTCTAACAATTCACACACCAATAACTACTGGCATATTAAACAAGTCATTATGTTGCCAGCAAATTCTGGCCTTTTGCAATTAGTTTCTGAATAATAATTTATTGTCATTTACACTCTGCAATGAACAACATGGTATTAAATACGGTGAAAAGTTTTAACTGTCACCACAATCTGGCACCATTCAAGTACTTCAAAAATAAAAAAGGGAAAGCTGAAAGAAAGTCTATCTTCACTCCATTACCTTCACAGTGAGTCCTGAACCCTAAACCAGCTGAACAATGACAGCTATGCTGCCACCTGCGCCAGATCCACCAATGTCGGAGCTGCCACTCTTCAGGTACCATCTCTCTGTTACTGGGCCCACACCACTGAAAGGCCACCACTGCGAGGTCCCATGCTGGACCACACTTACCGCACAGCCAGGAGACCCCAGTACTGTGGCTGCCACCACGACACCGACAACCAGGAAGCCCTAGCTCTGGGCCTGCCACAACCAGTACCTGTCACACTGCCACGCTGATAACCGGCAGTACCTGCTCCAGGCCTACCACAACCAGTGCCTGTCACACTGCCACGCTGATAACCAGCAGTACCTGCTCCAGGCCTACCACAACCAGTGCCTGTCACACTGCCACGCTGATAACCGGCAGTACCTGCTCCAGGCCTACCACAACCAGTACCTGTCACAGTGCCACGCAGATAACCGGCAGTACCTGCTCCAGGCCTGCCACAACCAGTACCTGTCACACTGCCACGCTGATAACCGGCAGTACCTGCTCCAGGCCTACCACAACCAGTACCTGTCACACTGCCACGCTGATAACCGGCAGTACCTGCTCCAGGCCTGCCACAACCAGTACCTGTCACACTGTCACGCTGATAACCAGCAGTACCTGCTCCAGGCCTACCACAACCAGTACCTGTCACACTGCCACGCTGATAACCGGCAGTACCTGCTCCAGGCCTGCCACAACCAGTACCTGTCACACTGCCACGCTGATAACCAGCAGTACCTGCTCCAGGCCTAACACAACCAGTACCTGTCACACTGCCACGCTGATAACCGGCAGTACCTGCTCCAGGCCTGCCACAACCAGTACCTGTCACACTGCCACGCTGATAACCAGCAGTACCTGCTCCAGGCCTAACACAACCAGTACCTGTCACACTGCCACGCTGATAACCGGCAGTACCTGCTCCAGGCCTGCCACAACCAGTACCTGTCACACTGTCACGCTGATAACCGGCAGTACCTGCTCCAGGCCTGCCACAACCAGTACCTGTCACACTGTCACGCTGATAACCAGCAGTACCTGCTCCAGGCCTAACACAACCAGTACCTGTCACACTGCCACGCTGATAACCGGCAGTACCTGCTCCAGGCCTGCCACAACCAGTACCTGTCACACTGTCACGCTGATAACCAGCAGTACCTGCTCCAGGCCTAACACAACCAGTACCACCACAATCAGGAGTCCTTGGCTCCACCACCAGTCTAAGCCTCCACCTCGCCAAGGGTTCTGCTCTGATAACTCCACTCTGCGATGTCACCCCCTCCACCACAATAAGGGTAGAAATGAAAGGAAAAAGTGACTCCCTGGATCAGACAGTCCCAGGAATCTGAACACTGCCTACCTTGCCAGGGCTACCATCTTGAAGTTTACCAGGGAGCAGAGACCCAAAATAGCAAGTAACAAAAATAAAGGAAAGTAGCGCCAAGTAGGAGCACACGTACATTTGCAGAATACATCTTATACTTCCGATTTGCTTTAACTGGCACTGTATAAAACATACATGATGCTATGGAGAAAATTGTGATCCCAGTAGATTGCTCAAGGTAACTTCTCACTGTGCATCCAAATAAAGGAAGAACTAGACTTACAGATTTGGCACACATAAATAATAAAACCAAAGATATGAAAATATCTAGGAGTCAGCAGAAAGAAACTCTGATAAGTCAGTAAGTTCTCACCAAGTAAATGCTTGGAACACTGATGGATTCTTGCATCAATGCCCATGGATGAATTTCCTTGGAGTATTTCATTGCATTGTCATTGCAACTTCACTGAAAGTGCAGTTCAATCCCATTTTCACACATACCCTCTGCCAATATGCAAAATGTTGAACCCATTTGGAAAAGTAAAGTCAAATATGTAAGCCCATACTCACACAAGATAAACGCTGTGGTCATGATTTTAGAATGAGCAGGGTGGTTTCTAAATCGACAGTCCAAACATTTTAAAGATGTGAAATGGATGGCATTAGGGTCGGTTATAAGTTTACATTTTCTAGTTACATCTGTTGCTCAGGATGTAGAAGCATTCATTACTAAATGCCCTAAATTTCATAATGAACATTTAAATCAGCAAAGCAAAATTCCACAATCAAACTATAATAGAGTGTATTCCTTGACCATGTCAAAACTTAGCAGCCCACTTCAGGAAAAATATCCCACTCAAATAGCAGTAAATACATCACTCAAACCAATGTTTGTTGGGCATTCTTTCATTATGCTGCCTTGAACTTGGGTTAATTAGACAGGTTAGTTAAAAGGTATGTCAACAACTGCTTCTCTTGGCAAGGCCCAATCCAAAACAGTAAGCCACATAAACGCTAATTAACGCAACAGAATTTTGTTCAAGAGGTAATTTCACGGTCCAATTAGAGTTGTGCTCTGATTTCTGCTCTCACTCATTTATCACAGGCACAGAGCATGAGAGCACACCTGCGACTGTGTAGCTGTAAACAGAGGGAGCAATCCCAAGGCAGGAAGGTGGCGTGTGGCTACGACTCCTGAGGAGAAGTTACTGAAAAACAACTCCAGAACAATGCAGCACCCAGACACTCCAACCTTTCAACAACTTTAGGCATTCAGAACTCACAAAACTCTACCTATCAAGTGTTTCTTTTCATCACTTTCATACAGGAAAAATAGGGTCTCCTTTTTGTCTTCTTGTCACCTTCAGATGCACGTTCTCATTGCATGGTTGTTCCATGAATGTCATTTACCTTCAGTACCTATTAGAGTCTAGTCAAATGTGTTGAAAATCAGGATATAATACTGGTAATGAATATATCAGTATGTCATAGAAGATTCCATTGTTTGCTATGGTGATGGAAAACCTTAACCTACTAAAAACAGTAAGATTAGCAGTTCAATTTTATTGTGTTCGGTAAAATTCAAATGGCTATTCAACCAAGTCATCTTTATCTCTTTCTGGCACTATGAAATCTCCTCATTAAATAAGATTTTAAGGCAACAGGTTTACAGTCTTTGCATACATTGCAGCTTCCTGATAAACACAATGTGCTGAAAGAATGCTGAAAAATTCTTTCCAAATTGTTTGGAATCCAGGGTAACCAGCATGAGTCATGCATATGCACATGGAAGGGTGAGGCTGGTGGAACAGAGGATCAGGCTTCAAAAAGAAGACATTAGATTTACAATCATTTGGTAGTTCAGAAAATGGGCGTTGCTGAAAAAAAACATATTTTGCCAAAGGGTTTCCTCTTGCACTCATCAGGATAATTCATAAAAATACCAAGTTAAGGAGAAAACCAACCATTGGCAAAAGATCCTATCATGGAGAAGGAAAGTTAACTGCTGGGGACTGTTTAAGTTTTAAATCAGGAAGGCTGACTCTGATTGGCCAGAGCTCTGAGGGATCAATGAGGGAACAGCTGTCTCATCTTTGGTTGAATTGAATCTGGCAAGTGTGTACATGCTCTACGCTAAACAAGGCCCTGTGTCTTCCTACATGTAACTTTCAGTGCATAAGGTGTGTCATACTGCAAAACCAATTGACAATCCTAAATTGGTATCAGCATAATTCTTTGCAGACCCAATTCTGCATTGTCTGTAATCTGACATTTTCATTACCCAAATTGCCTAGAGTCACTGGTCCCCTCAGCAATCTATTTACAGATCTATTGAATATTACCGAACTTAACATTCAGCCTGTGCCAGCTTTCTAAACCAATAGTCCAATTTGTCCTCACTCCTCCAGATTTCTTTCTGTTAATTTGCAAACTATACTTCAAATGCATGCACCAATTGTGTTAGAAGGTTTTATGCTATGGAATTCTACAACCCTTTCAGATAATGCAATGCAAATCATAACAATTCTTCTGTGCACAAAGAAAATTCTCTTCCTTTCTCCTTGATGCATTTTTCAATTATTTTCAATCTCCATCCTCTAGTTATTAATCCACTTGCTGGAGGAAACATAGGTCACAATCTTATGGGGATTGGGCAACATCAGTTACATTGAAATGTAACCAAATCAGATGAGAAGTCCAGCAAGGCCCAGCTCAACCTCTGGAGCAATTCACACCATCTTTTATGCTTTTCACTGGTCATTTGGCATGACCAGATTTGCACTCGGTAATAGCAAGATGCCAAATAGGGATTAGTGTTCATTAAATGCCTTGCCAATAGCACAACTCACCTCATTTATATTCAGTCTCCCGTTTTAGTTTGTATTCACATTATCTTAAATTTTGAAAGCCCACCATTTGCTCACTTGATGCTTTTCTGATTAATCTTTGACTCTAGTTAATGCGTGTTCAATCCTATCTTAAATCACCAAACAAGTTCTCTTTACTTTGATTCCCTCCCTTTCCATAATTTCCTCAAAAGAATTACATTATGATCATTATTGCACCCACTGCAGCATCGTCTACTTGTCCTATTTCAACACGATTTCTTCCATTTTGGGCTAGAATCTTAAAGACCAAGGCTGTTCTCCTGTACACATTTGAGCAATTCTACCCTCCTCAACACCTATTCCATTTCTTCCAGTCTATATTAAGGACAAAGCAGCTACTTCAGACCTCAACTGACCAAATCTCCCAAAGACCTTGCACTGGCTACATCGTTATTGGCTGGCTTGGATTGAGGATTGGCTGTCTGACAGAAGGCAGAGAGTTGGGATAAAAGGCTCTTTTTCAGAATGGCAACCTGTGACGAGTGGTGTCCCGCAGGGTTCAGTGTTGGGGCCGCAGCTGTTCACTTTATATATTAATGATCTGGATGAAGGGACTGGGGGCATTCTGGCGAGGTTTGCCGACGATATGAAGATAGGTGGACAGGCAGGTAGTACTGAGGAGGTGGGGAAGCTGCAGAAAGATTTAGACAGTTTAGGAGAGTGGTCCAGGAAATGGCTGATGAAATTCAATGTGAGTAAACGTGAGGTTTTTCACTTTGGAAAAAAGAATACAGGCATGGACTATTTTCTAAACGGTGAGAAAATTCACAAATCAGAAATACAAAGGGATCTGGGAATGTTGGTCCAGGATTCTCTAAAGGTTAACTTGCAGGTAGAGTTCGTAATTACGAAAGCGAATGTAATGTTGTCGTTTATCTCAAGAGGGTTGGAATATAAAAGCAGTGATGTGCTTCTGAGGCTTTATAAGGCTCTAGTTAGGCCCCATTTAGAATACTGTGTCCAATTTTGGGCCCCACACCTCAGGAAGGACATACTAGCCCTGGAGTGTGTCCAGCAGAGATTCACACGTATTGATCCCTAGAAAGGTAGGTTTAATGTATGATGAACGGCGAAGGATCCTGGGATTGTACTCATTAGAGTTTAAAAGGTTGAGGGGAGATCTAATAGAAACTTACAAGATATTGTATAGTTTAGAAGGGGTGGACGCTAGCAAGTTGTTTTCGTTAGGCAGGGAGACTAGGACCTGTGGGCACAGCCTTAAAATTAGAGGGGGTAAATTTAAAACAGAAATGAGACGACATTTCTTCAGCCAGAGAGTGGTGGGCTTGTGGAATTCATTGCCACGGAGTGCAGTGGAGGCCAGGACGTTGGATTCCTTCAAGGCAGAGATCGACAAATTCTTGATCTCAGAAGGAATCAAGGGCTACGGGGAGAGTGCAGGGAAGTGGTGTTGAAATGCCCATCAGCCATGATTTAAATGGCAGAGTGGACTTGATGGGCCAAATGGCCTCACTTCCACTCCTATGTCTTATGGTCTTATGGTCTTATGGTTATAGATGAATAAGATACCTTTTTAAAAAATGGAACAGATCTATTCTTACTGGATTTTTTTTCCTAATATCTATTTTTTGTCTCTATTGGTTATCATAGAATCACAGAATCGCTACAGTGTGGAAACTGGCCCTTTGGTCCACCAAGTCCACACTGACCCTTGGAGCATCCCACCCAGGCCCATTCCCATCCCCCTATAACCCACCTAATCTGCACACCCCTGGATACTGTGGGCAATTTATCATGGACAATCCACCCCACCCACACATCTTTGGACTGTGGGAGAAAACTGGAGCACCCGAAAGAAGTCCACGCTGACACGGGGAGAATGTGCAAACTCCCACACAGGCAGTTACCCAAGGATGGAATCGAACCCGGGTCCCTGGCACCGTGAGGGAGCAGTGCTAACCACTGAGCAATCATGCTGCCCTATCTTTATTTCTATCATCTAGATTCCCCTGACCAATGGACCAAGATATAATGCAAAGCCTATTAAACCCATTTCATAGCCCATAGCTGCAATTCCTTCCCTAACAGCATTGTGGAGTTACCCACAGCACATGGACTGCAGCAATTCAAGAAGGCGACTCACCACAACCTTCTTAAAGGCAAGTAGGGATGAGCAACAAATGTCATCTCAGCCATTGATGCCCACATCCCATGTGTAAATAATATTAATAAATATATTAATTGATGAACTAAACAAGCAATGTTTGTGAAATGCGGTAGATGAAAAATCGTAGTGCTGTACCAATTACATTTGAGGTTCTACCTAATTACAGTTGAAGGTCCAGGAAAAATCTTTTAAGAGCTTTCTTTTTAGGATGTTTTGCAAACAAGTGGAAGATTTACAAAATAACAACATGGATTAAATAGACTGAAGAAATTATACGTAAGCACCAGCCCCACGTGCCTCACTGGCAGCAATGGGTTTAATTGACTGAATACTCTAGTCCTGGTCTATTTCCTTGTATTCTTTATGTTTGTTTGGATAACTAGATTCAAGCTTTCTTGACTGCAGCTCAAGGTCGACAGGAAGGGTGGTGAAGTCATTTGCTTTTGCTGAAGAGTCATGGCTCATTATTTAGGACACTGAAAGGTTGGAAAGAGTGAAACGAATGAGATAAACCAGGAAGCAGTCATGTGAAGCCAAGCTGGAGTTTAAAAGGCTCTAGATTGCAGAAGATAAGGAAAGACTGAGACAGGGTATAGTGTTCCTGATTACTGAGCACTGCTGCTTGAGTTGGCAACAGTGATTTTGTGCCTTACCCTTGTGTTATGTCAGTTTGTGAATATAAAATATTAGATAAAGTCAATTTTCTATTGAATTTAGAAGGAGAAAAACTCAATGATACAGTAAATGCTTGAAAAATTGCTTTTCATTGTCTGCCGAAACAAAATTCTTGACAACACGCTGTTGTTGTTTGAAAAGTATCTGATTTCCATTACAGAAAACTAATAGCTTTTGCGCACCAGCTGTGAATGCCTGGATTTGGTGCCCAGGATAAGCTGGTAATATACCAAGGTTGATAAAGAAAAACTGTGGAAAATGATAGAGCTATTTACAGGAAACGTTGGAAAACTACATCAAAATTTCTACCGTGAATAATTTACAATGTCTAATTTTCACTTGTTTGACGAAAAAAAGACAGAGGTTTGTGTAAAATATTTAGCCAACAGTGTAAAGTTCA
The DNA here is from genome assembly GCF_030684315.1 of Stegostoma tigrinum. Taxonomy (NCBI): domain Eukaryota; kingdom Metazoa; phylum Chordata; class Chondrichthyes; order Orectolobiformes; family Stegostomatidae; genus Stegostoma; species Stegostoma tigrinum. The sequence goes on along the minus strand of NC_081395.1, from coordinate 4,869,653 downwards.
CAAAGTGACCGAGATGTGATGTAATGGCCAAGCAAATAAAATAAAAGCCTAGCAATCAAATGAGCTACGCAGGCCAGACGGTCTCATTGTTGAGTTAGTTAATGTCAAACAGAGAGCAGTTGGAAACTCAATAACCTCAAACGAGCAAAGAGAAAAATCACCAAGGTTTCCTCTGACGATTGCAAACCAATAACACAAGTGAGAATGCCCATATGGGTGGGAACAGAACTGGCTCTGTTATGATCCCCTTCAATGTCTTTGTGTAGCTCACATGTGAAATCAAAAGCTACTTGGATAAGAGTGCAGTCAGTGCCTTTGGAAGTATGTTTCTGAGACAAGACCAGGCCATACACTGACTATTCTCCATTCTGCTTCATTGGAGTCAGTTCCACAGTTATCACTTTGCCTGATTTTTTTTTTTACCTTCTTAACCCAGAGAGGACATGGAACAACAACCATTGGTGAGCCTACTATTTGATTAGATTAGATTCCCTACAATGTGGAAACAGGCCCTTTGGCCCAACAAGACCACACAGCCCCTTGGAGTATCCCACCCAGACCCATTCCCCCTATGATCCACACACCCCTCAATACTATGGGCAATTTATCATGGCCAATCCACCTAACCTGCACATCTTTGGACTGTGGGAGGAAACCGGAGCACCCGGAGGAAACCCATGCAGACACAGGGAGAATGTGCAAACTCCACACAGACAGTTGCCTGAGGCTGGAATCGAACCCAGGTCCCTGGCGCTGTGAGGCTGCAGTGCTAACCACTGAGCTACCGTGCCACCCTATTTCAATCCAAAATGCATGTCAACTGCAGAATTTAAAAAAATTGACTCTGTCAGTGCATAGTAGGGATAAACAGGGTATTTTCAAATTGACAGGTTATAATTAGTAGAGTGCCACATAAAGATCAGTCGTGGGGAATCAACTATTTAGAATCCATTTATTATTTATTTAAAATAGTGACATAGATGAAAAGGTGGCTGGATTCCAGTTTGCTGATGGTACAAAGCTACTAGGGAACTAAGTTCCAGAAAAGTGAGTGATCATTTTGGACAAAGATGAAATTTTGACATTTAGAAGGTGATGAATCCTTGGAATTCTCTAACCCAGACAGTTGTGGATACCATATCAATCAACATATCTAAGGTTGTTATAGCTTTTCAGGGCATTTGGGAGCAGTCGTGAAAGTGGCGTTGAGGTAGAGTATCAGCCCTGGTGGTAGTGAATGGGGGAGTAGGCTCGAGGGACCAAATAGTGTAGTCCTACTCCTAATTTTCATTACCCTCTAGCAATGTGACTACCAACTCAGGGATTTCTCCAGCCTGGTGGCACATCTATCACGAGGGATTTCAAGCCACTGGTGTGCAAATAGAGTCAAGGTCTCACAAAATAATTTTTCAGCTCTGTCTATGTGGCAGCATAACAAGAGAGTTCCATACTTAACCAATGGGCTTGTAGAGTAGGGAGATTATAAATTCCTGCAATTAACTGTAGCTTCTTGATTAGTAATCCCGTTAAACTGGGAAGTCGAAGTTGGAAAACAAAGAATGTGCGGACCAAATGGGAGAATTTCTAAAAGACAAGAGTTATTTCATTGGAGAGATAAAAAGCAAACAGTGAAGCAAATTCAGCTTCATTAAATGGACGACACAGCACAGGAGCAACATTGGAATCCCCAAGGAAAGAAACCATCAGGCTAGCGGGCCAAGAATTGAGCACTACTTCACAAACTATGAGATCCACAACAGCAACTCTTGGATTATCCTCTGACAGCATCTTACAAACCCTTTATGATCTAGTAAGACAAGAGTGCAAGGCACATAGGACAACCACCACCTGCAAGTTCCCCTCCAACCCACACACCATCTTGACTTTGAACTATAGTTTCATTCAGTATTACAACATTGAAAAAGGCCCTTTGGAACACCGTGCCTGCACTGGTCATCAATCATCTAGCAACTCTCATCCAATTTTCCAGCACATGATATATCTATGGTGCATCATGTGTTTATCTAAATACCTCTGAAATGTTACGGTGGTCATCACTCCTATCACTCTTTCAGGAAGTAAGTTCCAGATATCCACCACCCCCTGGGTAAAAGTATTCTTCCTTAAATGCCTTGTAAACCTTCTGTCCTTTACCAGTTAGCCACACATTGCCATTCCTTAGCTATCCCTATGTCAAAATCCTGGAACTCCAGTCCTAACAATGCCTACACCCCAAGGACTAAAAGTTCAAGAAAGCAGCTCACACCCACCTTCAAGAGTAGGTAATGATGAGCGCAAAATGCTGGCTCAGCCAGCAACACCCAGAAATGAAAATAAATTAGACTTTGATCATTGCTCGGCACAGGTTGAACCTGTTAACTTTGTGACTAGTGAAGCTCAACTAATTCAGATCTAAGCAGTTGAATCAGCAGAGGCACCAAGAAAAGACTATAGAGCAGCATTTCAAGACAGTCAATGTGACATAGATCAATTATGAGTCCCAATTCTAGCAACAGATTTGTTTCAGCATTGTCTGGTCAAGGAAGAGGCAGAAGCTGTCCAAAATTAAAAGTGGTACAGCAACAGGGTGATCTGACATTCCTGCACAAATAATTTTAAGAGGCAGAGCAGGTTGAGATAAGTCAGTCAATAAAGCATAGAGGATCCTGGGCTTTATAAATGGGAGCACAGGGTACAAAAAAAAGTTAGATTAAAACTGTATAGAACACTTGTTACAATTGAAGTATATCACCAAGTTATGGGCAATGCACTTTAGGAAAAATGTGAAAGCATTAGAAAGTGTACAGAAGATTCACGAAAATGGTTTCAAAAATTGAAAACGTCAGTCATACAGATATACTGGAGAAGATGAAACTATTCTTAGAGAAAAGAAAATCTGATCAAAATGTTCAAAATCATTAATAGTCATAACAGAGTAGGCAGGGAGAAAATATTGCAATTGGTTGAAAGATCAAGAATCTAAAGGTCATTGACTGTGTGGTATAATAACTACGCTAAACGGGAGAGATTTCAAACAGATCTAGCAACTCAAAACCGGGCATCAATGAGGTGATGTGGGCCATCAGCAGCTGCAGAATTGTACTCAAATATAATCTGTAACTTTATAGCCTGGCATATCCCCAATCTACCATTATCATCAAGCCAGGGGATCAACCCTGGTTCAACAAAGACTGATGGACAGCACGCATGGAGCAGGACCAGGAATACCTAAAAAAATGGAGTATCAACATGGGACTACTTGTATGTCTAACGGCACAAGTAGCAAGCGACAGATTAAAGTTAAATAATTTCACAACCAGCGTTTCAGATGTAAGCTCTACAGTTTTTTGTTCAGTAATGGGTGACTCACATTTAACGCGTTTAATGCCCTTTTCTAGCTGCCTTTGAGCAGGTGGTAGTGAGCCGTCTTTTGCAGTCCATTTGATGTAGATATACCCACTATGCCATTTGGAAGTGAGTTCCAGGAATAATTAAAAATACAGGAGGCTCCACAGCCATACCATCTTTAATAATGAAGCAGCCCTAAATGGTAATACAAAAGCTAAGGTTCAAACACTTGTGACAAAAGTAGGAGATTGGAGGCTCAATGCAAGAATCGAATCATGAATCATGCATGTGACAGCAACATTTCAAGAACTTCCTCAGATATGGAAGCAGTATTCCATGCATGGATAGACTTGGCCTTTGCAAAGAATTAAGGATTACCAAGAAGAATAGCAAGCACATGATGGCTTCTCAACCAGTACTGACCTTGCCAAACAATTCCCTGACCTTCACAGTTCACAAAGTACTGAATAACTGATATTTGGAAACAAATTTATGGTGAGAAATTTAAAACACATTACCAATTTACCAATATTTCTGTCTGTGCTATTTTAATGAAGTTATAAAATAACTGAGTAACGACTATATTGAAAATATTGAAAGCTGAGACCTATGTATTGCATGATAACATATCCATAAATAACTTTTATATTTTTATCTAATGTAACTTGTCAAAAATTGTTTTGCACAGGGATCAACTGTAGTGACTGTTTTTTTGTACAGCACAATGCATTTTTTTGTTTTTTTAAGGTGTGGAACTCCATTGAGATTAGCAATAACAAAATCTGATGATGTAACTTGCATAGGTGTCACACATTTCTCCAAAGTAATCTAGTCCCAGGATTCTGTGGCTTTTTTAACTTAATTAGTAAAACGAGCCTTGAGTGACTAAGGTAACAAAATAGAATGGTTCCTAGGGTGTCCCACCTGCAGCTGGAAGCACTTTTAAAGAGACCAGAGGGACAGCACTAGCAACTTTGCTAGCTAAATATGTCCACAAGTTGCACTGAAGTGGATAATTTACCGACAGGCAAACCATGGCAAAGTTACACAAAAACACACACAAACACACAAGGGTGGAGTAATGTCTTCTATTTATAACACCTATAAGATGCTTTCAACTGAAGTAAATAGCTTTAATGAACATTTTTTGCCATTTGTTTTCATCTTCAATGACTGGAAGGAATTATGATGGCAGTGATAGTTATTTGGGTTGAATGCATAATTAAAAGTGACTCTTATTCATGGTGGCATTTCAAAATTTCCTAATGCATAATCTTGCTGCAAATTAGAAGAGTAGCACTGAGTGATTTTATCCCGCACAAAAGTTCAGTGGTTAGCACTGCAGCCTCACAGCGCCAGGGACCCGGGTTCAGTTACAGCCGCGGGCGACTGTCTGTATGGAGTTTGCACATTCTCCCCTGTGTCTGCGTGGGTTTCCTCCGGGTGCTCCGGTTTCCTCCCACAGTCCAGAGATGTGCAGGCTAGGTGGATTGGCCATGCTAAATTGCCCGTAGCGTTCAGGGGTGTGTGGGTTATGGGGAGATGGGTCTGGGTGGGATTAATCCAAGGGGCGGTGTGGACTTGTTGGGCCGAAGGGCCTGTTCTCACACTGTAGGGAATCTAATCTAATCTAACCTAATCATGAGGAGGATCCGTACTACTTCCAACCATTCAACAGCAATGCCCCACTGATGATAATGATGCAACAAACTGTTGCTGGTGGTGCTACACATGAGTTTCAACCACGTGGCCACAAAATGAACAGGACATAGTAACACCGACTGTTTGTATCACACTGGAGAAAATCTCAGAAGCTATCATGTCAATCTTCATTCGAGTTGTTTTACAAAGGAAAAATATTCTCTGAATCGGAAAAGAAATGTTATTTTAGCAGCAAGTAAGGGAAAAAAAGGCTGGCCTTCAAGGCTGTATATTTGAAGATCAGAATGAAGAGACTTAGCACATTAAATAGCAGCCACAACAACCAAGTCCCCTTTAACTGAGATAATCAGGCAAAGGTACTTCACAGAGGCATAACCAAAGAAGTTCTGCTCCAACAAAGTTGGAGATTTGGTCTCAGTTTTGGTCTCCTTATTGCAAGGAAACAAACTTGCTTTAGCTGGAGTACAATAAATGTCAGACTGATTGATACAATGAGGCATTGTCCTACTAGGAAAAACAAAACACATCAGGTCTACATTTCCAAGAAGAATTAAAGTTGGTCTCATGAAAACATTTGTACGGCTTGACAGGATCAGTGCTAGGAAGTAGATTTCCCACCTTCCAAAGTCCAGATTAATGATCACAGTTTGACAATAAGGATTCAATCATTCAGGACAGTGGTGAAGAGACATTTCTTCATTCAAGGGAATGTGCATGTTTAGAATCTGTACATTAAAGATGGTAATCAGATAAAATTTTATTAAATGATGGTAAGTTTTGAAGGCCTGAATGGCTTAGACTTGTCCCCATTTCTGATGATTTAATGATTATGAGATAATAGGAAAGGTGAAGAATGCTTGGTCAAAGAGATTGGCTTTAAGGAATGGTTCAGAAGTGGAGATCAGGACACAAAGTGAGCGAAATACGCAGCAGGTCAGGCAGCATCTGTGGACAGACTTAACATTTCAGGTCAAAATCCTTTCATCAAAACAAAAAGAGGTTAAACAGGGATGAGAGGCAAAGGGGTGACAAAACTCCAGGGTTTCTGAGGGAAATTGAGGAGTTTGTGGTAGGAGGGATGCATGGAGGGCAAAGGTATTATGTTTGTGGTTCACTAGAATGATAAAATAGAACATTAAGATAGTCAGAGGGAACAATTTATTGTTTGTCCTCTCAGCTCCAGTTGATTTTAGAGTGCCTCCTCTAGCTCTAGCATCTGGGTCAACTGACCCACTCTCATAAAGGGGCAGCACTCATCTAGCTACATATATAACAAAAAATAGCCTCAGAACATTACAAAGAAATAGAGGGACAATATCACCAGAGAATTTAAACAAAATGATAAGAATCCGAAACAGAATATTTTGGGAGATTCTGGAGCCAACGTAAATTAGTAAGGTCAAGGGTGAGGGAGTTACCAGAAGTATGGACGTTACCCTGTAATGCAAAGTTACTGGAATCAAGAGTCCACCAGGCAAATGAGGTGCAAATACAGCAGGGTTTTGGAAACAATTACCATCTGAGATCATCAGATTTGTTTTGACATTAGCTAGTTACACAATCCTGTCAGCGAAAAGCTTCCATCAACAAAGCTAGAATAGTCCTCAGAATGTCAATTTGAATGATTAGAGCTCTAATAAGAAGCAAGTTCACTTTACAAATGCTGAACAAGGCAAAATGGAATAAATTTTATTTTGTATGCAAAATACTTGGAATATTCAGCTTTATCTAGATTGCATATTTTCTATTTTCATAGGTAATATGATTTTCTCCGTCCACCTAAAACTAGAAGTGCCTGTCAGAATAACATCTTCATCTCTTTCGGATTATATTTATGTTCAGAAATATTCTGCATGGAATATTTTCCCCTTGGCCCAATTGTGCAGCAGATCCCACTTTCCTGTCCCATTTTTCAATTGTTCTGCAAAGAAGCATCATTCCCTACATGTCAGCTATCTACCTACATTTCACCCAAATGAAATCCCAACCAAGCCTGATCAGTTTCTCACAAACACCTAGTGCCAAGTTGTGAGACAATTCAAAATGGAGACCTTTGGCAATCTTTCTCCAGCACATTACACAAACTTTGTGAGTAGAATGACTGTTAAGGCTGAGTTTAGCGCATTTTGTTTGGCACTTTGCTGTGTGTATAGACTGACGTTGTACAGGGCAGTCACTTCATGTGCCATGAAGGAACTCGCCTGTCAATTCCCTATTGAAGAAAATGTACACCCTGACATAAAGGCTTTATAGGGTTAAAGGAAGAAATAGTTAGATCAGATAGGACAAATACAATATCAAACTATTTAGTTGGTAAATGCTCTTAACATTCAGTCATGGTATCCCCTATCACAATAGCATCTAAACAGAGATAACAAGGTGTAAAGCTGGATGAACACAGCAGGCTAAGCAGCATCAGAGGAGCAGGAAAGTTGACGTTTCAGGTCTAGACCCTTCTTCAGAAATGGAGGCGGGGAAGGGGATTCTGAAATAAATAGGGAGAGAGGGGGAGATGGATAGAAGATGGATAGAGGAGAAGATAAGTGGAGAGGAGACAGGCAGGTCAAAGAGATGGGGATGAAGCCAGTAAAGGTGAGTGTAGGTGGGGACTTAGGGAGGAGATAGGTCAGTCCAGGGAGGACGGACAGGTCAAGGGAGCGGGATGAGGTTAGTAGGTAGGAGATGGGGTTGGGGCTTGAGGTGCGAGGAGGGGATAGGTGGGAGGAAGGACAGGTTAGCGAGGCGGGGACAAGCTGGGCTGGTTTTGGGATACAGCTGGGGGAGGGGAGATTTTGAAGCTCGTGAAGTCGACATTGATACCATTGGGCTGCAGGATTCCCAAGCGGAATATGAGGTGCTATTCCTGCAACCTTCCAGTGGCATCGTTGTGGCACTGCAGGAGGCCCAGGATGAACATGTCTTCTGAGGAATGGGAGGGGGAGTTGAAATGATTCACGACTGGGAGGTGCAGTTGTTTAGTGCAAATCAAGCATTGGTGTTCTGCAAAGCGGTCCCCAAGCCTAAACAGAGACCTGATCTAAGGATTTATGTGCAAAAGGAATTTTCTTCTACTGAACAAGAACATTAACCGAGTTGTTAAAATCTCTTTCACTCTGCAGTAGCTCTCCTAAAGGTGCCATTTAGCTGCAAACTCCTGGAGTTCTACATAGAACATAGAACATAGAACATAGAACAGTACAGCACAGAACAGGCCCTTCAGCCCACAATGTTGTGCCGACCATTGATCCTCATGGATGCACCCTCAAATTTCTGTGACCATATACATGTCCAGCAGTCTCTTAAATGACCCCAATGACCTTGCTTCCACAACTGCTGCTGGCAACGCATTCCATGCTCTCACAACTCTCTGCGTAAAGAACCTGCCTCTGACATCCCCTCTATACTTTCCACCAACCAGCTTAAAACTATGACCCCTCGTGCTAGCCATTTCTGCCCTGGGAAATAGTCTCTGGCTATCGACTCTATCTATGCCTCTCATTATCTTGTATACCTCAATTAGGTCCCCTCTCCTCCTCCTTTTCTCCAATGAAAAGAGACCGAGCTCAGTCAACCTCTCTTCATAAGATAAGCCCTCCAGTCCAGGCAGCATCCTGGTAAACCTCCTCTGAACCCTCTCCAAAGCATCCACATCTTTCCTATAATAGGGCGCCCAGAACTGGACGCAGTATTCCAAGTGCGGTCTAACCAAAGTTTTATAGAGCTGCAACAAGATCTCACGACTCTTAAACTCAATCCCCCTGTTAATGAAAGCCAAAACACCATATGCTTTCTTAACAACCCTGTCCACTTGGGTGGCCATTTTAAGGGATCTATGTATCTGCACACCAAGATCCCTCTGTTCCTCCACGCTGCCAAGAATCCTATCCTTAATCCTGTACTCAGCTTTCAAATTCGACCTTCCAAAATGCATCACCTCGCATTTATCCAGGTTGAACTCCATCTGCCACCTCTCAGCCCATCTCTGCATCCTGTCAATGTCCCGCTGCAGCCTACAACAGCCCTCTACACTGTCAACGACACCTCCGACCTTTGTGTCGTCTGCAAACTTGCTGACCCATCCTTCAATTCCCTCGTCCAAGTCATTAATAAAAATTACAAACAGTAGAGGCCCAAGGACAGAGCCCTGTGGAACCCCACTCACCACTATGAAAACTATTCAAATCAATCACAGTCCATCTTCCAAATATTGCTGATGGTCTATATTCATGTGCAATGTTGTTATTTGTAGAACAACGCTCACTGTTGCTGCTCCACAATTTAGACTGATGCACTACACACCATTTGCATCAAGGCTTTTGATTCAAAGCACACAACTGTGCTGAATTGGAAAGTTTGACAGGCAGGAATCTAAAAAGGGTGCATTTCTTTGAGTTCACCACAAAACTGAAAATCAACTTCCTTAGTCAAATTTGATTGATCGTTAAACTGCTTGAACATATCTACAAGCTAAGAACCACTGATAATGCTGCTCAATAAGTAGAGAGCATGTAGACATGATCTGTTCATTGATACCTGCAAGTTTTAATGGAGTAATGGACCCTAATTGAAAGGCAAATGTCAGGTCCCATATATTTCAAATTTCAGAAGCAAATTTCATCATGAGACAAGAAGGTGCAGGCAACGTTTCACATGTAACATGCATTTGTCAGTCACCACAGTGTTGAAATCATCCCAGCACCCAACTGATTTTATTTTTGAAAAAATGGTGACAAGAGCTCGGGAACTGCCAGTTTGTTCAGATTTCCTACTCTAAGCCAGAACTTGGAGGTTGGGTGGTTTGACGGGAGGCATCAATATTGTATAGTCATTCGTAAATCCAATCAGGATTTCAGGATACTTCTTAACCCAGAGAGTGGGACAGTAACATAAGACGTGTTCCCACAGGAGTGGTCGAGATGAAAATGGTGACGCTTTTAAAGGGAAACTGCATAAATACGAGGGAGATTAGAATGAAAGGAAATGGAGATGGGGTGAGATGACATAATTTTGGAAATAGCTTGTGTTGAGTATAATCACTGAACATGGTTCAATGGCCTAATTCAATGTTATTCATTCTTTGTAAATATAACACTATGTTTGGCTCTGTACCCCTTATTCACATCGTTATTGGATCTTTCATAACAAATGTAACATCTTCCTTTATACAAAAATTCTAATGGCAACAGTCTCTGCTTGCTTAAACATGGTTAATGAGATGATGGAAGTGTGGGCTGAGATGATGCTGCTGTCTTGGTGGAATTGCCGCTGTTTATGTTCACCCAGCATTGTGGGAAATCCAGGTCCTGCAGAAATACTATAGAAACAACATTTCTCAGCAGCTAAGCATGCCATCAGGATTTATTTTGACCTGCAAGCATTGAGATGAAGCTTTGTTTTACCACATTAGATTTGAAGGTTATTTCCGTTAGTTGTTCTCCAGCGCAACTGTATATTTAATCTTAAACAAACTGCTCCAGGCAACATTAACTTATGCTGGAGCTCATCCTGGTTGCTTGTTTTATAACGAGCAAACTGTGTTAGGTGCTTTGCGAATGACTGAATGCGGTTTCATTGATTTAGACTCATAGAATTTTATAGTACAGAAAGGGGCTTTTCGGTCTGCCAAATCTGAGCCAGCTTTCTGAATGAAAGTCTAATTTATCTCAGAGCGTGGTGTTTAGCAAAATAGATGGTTTCTAAGTTTATGCTTATTGAAATCTCCTACAGAGTCAGATTCCACATCCCTTCCAAGTTAAATATTTCAGATCTTAAGAGATTTTCAACTTTGAAGTTAAAGTATGGTGATGAATGCCAAACATGGTGTCAGATCCACCAATGTCCAGAATGTGTTATCTCACATGATAACCTGCTTCTCACCTCATTTTCTATGCAAGGAAGATTTGCATAAGTGACTCCAATGAGCACATGTGGTCAGTGAGCAGGAAGTTGTCACCGCTGACAGAACGTTCCATGGTCAAAGATTCTGGTGACTGTTTCATTTTCGGCAGTCAGCAGCATTGCAGGAGCCTGTAGTGGTCATCCCCAAAGAAATATCTTTAGATGTGAAGAATAAGGGAGTTAATACAATTCAAAATGTACTTCACTGTGTTTTCCATCAACCGAGTTGTCTTTTGATTAAGGGTATCAGATGTGCTTTCCAGGAAGAAAGGCAGGACCAGGAGTAATGCAGACCAGATAAGACCAGGAATGTATTGAAGCCAGTGCTGTACATGTTCTTTCGGACTTCTTTAATTAATCTTGCTTGGTGTACCTGATTTTAATGTTCAGACAGATTTAAGAGCTAGCGTGAGAGAAAGACATATTGATATTTTGAGAAAGCAAGACTTTGAGAGAGACAATTAGACATTTGAATCCTTCACCTGCATTTTTGAAATAAAGAGTCTGTTTTCACTTAAAGTATCTGTCACCAAATGTGACACAACACCTCATAATAAATAGAAAACTCCTCTCAAGTCAGTGTTTACAACTGCTCTTGGATGCAGTCACTGCACCCACTCCTATCCCTGACTCTCAAAGTTCGGTATGAGGCTGGTAGCTTCCATTGTGAAAAGTGATGCAAAGTACCTATTCAGTTATATAGTCATGGAAATATGTGGCATGGAAACAGGACCTTCGGTCCAACTCATCCGTGCCAACCAGTTACCCTAGATAAATCTAGTCCCATTTGTCAGCATTTGGACCCTATCCCTCTAAACCCTTCCTATTCATGTCCCCATTCAGTTGCCTTTTAAATGTTGTCATTGTACCAGCCTCCACCACTTCCTCTGGCAGCTCATTCCATGCACGCACCTCTGTGTGAAAAAGTTTCCCCTTAGGTCCCTTTTCAACCTTTCCCCTCTCACCTTAAACCTATGCCCCTCTAGTTTTGGATTCCCCACCCTGAGAAAAAGACCTTATTTATTCACCCTCTCCACATCCCACAATATTTTATAAACCTCTACAAGGTCATCCCTCAGCCTCTGACGCTCCAGGGAAAATAGCCCCAGGCTATTCAGCTTCTCCCTGTTGCTCAATCCCTCCAACCCCAGCAACATCCTTGTCAATCTTTTCTGAACCCTTACAAGTTTCGCAACATCCTTCCTAGAGTAGAGAGACCAGAATAATGGCCTAACCAATGTCCTGTACAGCCCCATCAATTTCTTTGTTCCCCTTTACTGCTTCACCAGCCTCAAATGTCCAGCGGCCAAATGTCCACTCTTGCCTCTCTTACCTTCAAGATATCTAAAAAGTACTCTGGTAACTTTCTTTTACATTACAAGATAGCTTATTCTCATATTTCATCTATTTCTTCCTTATTGCTTTTTTAGTTATGCTCTGCTAGTTTTTAAAGGCTTCCGAAATCGCTGGCTTACTGCTAATCTTCACCATGTTGTATGCTTTTTCTTTCACATTTCTCCTATCCCCGATTTCCGTGTCAGCCATAGTTGCCTTGTCCTCCCACTACGTTCCTTCGTCCTTGAGATGGATTTCCTGCTGTCCCTCCCAAATTCCCCACAGAAATTCCTGCCCTTGCTGCTCCACTCTCTTCCCCGCTAAGCTTACCTTTCAAACAACTCTGACCAGCTCCTTCCCCATGTCTTTACAATTACCTTTACTCAATTGTAATAATATTACATCAGATTCCAGCTTCTCCCTCTCAAACTGTGGTGTGTCGGGGTGCGGGATGCTGCTATCATTATATGGGTACTGGTCCCTAGGATTTACCTTACACTCCCTAATCAAATCTGCCTCATTACACAGCACCAAATCTGAATTGCTTGTTTCCTATGTGGGCTCTACCGCAAGCTGCTCCCAAAAATAAATCTTGCAGTTATTCCCCAAATTCCTTTTCCTGGGGTCCACCACCAATCTGACTTTCCCAGTCCACCTGCATATTGAAGTCCCCATGATTATTGTAATAGTGCTTTTTTACATGCCTTTTCTGTCTCCTAATTTTCTTACCCACATCTTGCCTACTGCGAAGAGGCCTGTACACAGCTCCATTAGAGCTGCATTGACTGCCACTCCCTCTTCTCATAGTTTTCCCCTTCCCCGTTGTGCCTGAAGTTAGATACCTGAACTTTCCCATACTCTCTGTCCTATTACTAGTTCTGGAAACATTAAAACCTCCGGTCAGCTTCATCCCTTTAAAATTTTCCATAATTTTCCATGCAACAGAAACCACCCCCCACCCCACCCTCGTAATCCAAAGAATACCTTTTTGGTTCTGCTTTCTAATTTTGCTCCTTGTTACTCATATGCCCTCAGCAGAATTTCTTTCTTCTTCCTACCTACATCATTAGGACCTACATGGACCATGACAATGGATCTTTCTTTTCCCACTTCAAGTTCTTTTGCAACCCAGACAACATATCCTAAACCCAGGCACCAGGGAGGCTACACACCCTTCAGAACTCTTGGTCCTGGCCAGTGAGAACAGTCTCTATTCCCGTGAATACATTTCTCTTTTCTCCCTGCACTTGAATAGCTCCCTGTACCACAGTGCTATGATCAGTTACTCATCCTCACTGCAGCTCCTACTCTCTCCCACACATGGAGCAAGAATCTCAAAACCTGTTAGACAAGGTCAAGGGCTGAGGCTCCTTCAGCATTACTTCCTGGATCCCTCTTCCTGCCTCGTTAATAGTCACACCCTCCTGTCCCTGACCATTGATTGTATTTGAGGTAGTGAATCTAATGGGTGTGACTGCTTCTTGAAACAACATCCAGGTAACTCTCCCCCTTCATGATGTTTCTCAGTGTCCAAAGCTCAGACTCTAGCTTAGTAACTCTGAGGCAGAGTTCCTCAAGCATCCAACACTTGCTCCAGAAGAATCATAACAGGGTCCATTAGCTTCTACATCATGCAATTACACACATCACCTGGCCCTACATCTCTATTTTAATTACTTGGTGCCTAAATTAATTTTAAAAATTTCATACCGTTCTTTTAGTTTATAGCCTGTAAATATTTTCCCCATTTCCCCTCAATCGGAAAGTAAACCAGAACAGATTGTCAGAATAGTAGCTATCACAAATCAATGAACCTGTGATGTCACTCTGTTGTGCTGAGCCTCTGATCCTGAGCTTCAATTTATCCTGCATAAAGAAAGTCTGACACAACATCAAGCCCTTCAGCGCTTCTCCTTTCCAGTTGAAATTTCACTATAGCCACATGCTACTTCCTTTTCTTGTGTACTAAAGTGTATCTCACAGTCACAAACTGCCTCCTTGTTGTCTGTGCGAACATACCACTGTGAGACAGAAACTACTAGACGATAATGTGAACTAAGCTGCCACTGTGAAGTAGAAGCTGGCGCATTGCCATTCTCCAGTTGGCTGCAGTGATGGAGCAGGGACACATCCAGCCTTGGTCTCCTTCGACAGGCCTACTACAGTCGTACAGCTTACAGCAAAAGTGAAAAAACAAACATTCAGAAGATTTTGCTCCAGGCAGCAACACGTACATTCTCACCTGGGCTGGAGGCAGAAGACCAAGATGGCAGGTACATGCTCGAGTGCCTTAAGTGTGAGTATGCCAAATGGGTAAAATTAATTGGAAAGGCAAACTTAATTCCAGGTAGTTTTGTGAAAGAGATGCAAATGCAATCAAATTGGCTTTCACCATCTGACGACCAGAAAATCATCTTAACCACCTAAGAGAGGAAGAGATAATTGGTAAGTTTAGCTCAAAGGCGAGAACCCAACTTTTGGACTCTCACCTGCCTAAGTCATTACACTGCCATTGTACCTGCCACCTCCCAGAGTAGACAATCACACCCTCAGCTTGAAATAGCTTCCCTTTAGCTCCCTTTTATTTTTTTTTGCCAGTTATTTTAGATCCACAATCTCAAGTTGTTGACCCTTGACGACCAAACAGCTAAAAGATTCAGGGTTCTGTGCAATTATTCCTACTTAGTATCACCAGCTATTACCTATGTGAATTTTGGCAGGGTACAAGACATAAAATATGCTCATGCATAAAAATATAGTACACGTGACAAAATATCACCACTTTTTTCTGCACAAAATGTGAATTTGGTGAACATAATACCCCCTTTTTTACCCTCTGTACTGATTACTCACCAGTGACCCTTCCACTAGTTATGATGATCAGTTTCGAAGAATTCTTCTGGAACCTACAATGCATCAGTCAGCAGGAGATGTAATTCAAATAAAACAGGCTTGTAGACAGGTCCTCCTTTCCTTTTACTGGTTTGACATACCTCTGACTCTGTACAGAGATATTCTAATCAACATGCAATAAAGGTCCAATCCTCACATCATCTCAGTGCTCTCTGGTGTGCATTGATCCAATCAGTTTGGAAAGGGCCATGCCTCAATTCTTAGTCTGCATCAATCATTGACTTTGAAGTCTGTAAGTTCTCAATTGGAGCAATGTTGCAGTGGTCGTTTATTTATTTCAGTGATTAACGGAACAAGTGGATGCAGTAATGCCCAACTCATAAAGACCGAGCTTACATAAGGATTCTGTGTCAGTGAACTATTCTTTATAATGTTGGCACTTAGTTTGCACCCAATAAGCACCAAGAGAAAGAAAGGCATGTTCAGACATCTGGGTAATCCACTGTGTTCATGAAGAGTAAATTGGGTTGTGCATATTTCAGACTTTATTAAAATAGTATGTGTACTGATGTCCCAATAGTTTATCATGGAAATTAGGGTCATTTGGGGAAACAATGCAGTCACTTTGTGTTGAATTATTTAAACAAATGATGATTCTCAGCATGGTCATATGGGGGAAGTGAGTTGATGCAGTGTCATATCTTAGCATGGGGAATGACTGAAAGATGTTCCTTTACTCGAAGGTCAGAACAAAGCAGGAATAGACTGTAATAGACCTCTTCGTTAAACAGAAGATTTTTGCATTACTTACAGTCGTATTGTCTGTGCTTTGGACACTTCAACCAGTTTATGTATTCAGTTTGCAGTTCAACTCAATTTTACTAACAAAATATTCTTTGTTAAAACACTGTGAGCATTTCCCAAAGTCTCACAATATCTATTCTCGATCCGTCTGAGAAAAGGTATTATCCGCAATGATCCATATGTTGGAGTTGGGCCATTGGAGTCTGCTTTCTCTCTGATATAGGGCTGGTTCTCATCCATGAATGTGGGCCTCACAGAGGTCAGGGCAGATCCTCTCTCTCTGTCTCTTCAGCCACACCCCCACCCCACCAGGAAGTTTGAGCTCTGATGCCGGGCCAGATGAAAAATCAGACTCTTCACTGACTCTTCCCAGAGTCTTCACTGAGGGGTTGGCATCCGGGCATGTCTTCTTTCAGAACCCTCACCCCATCCCCCTCTCTGATGAAGGGTCTAAACGCAAAACGTCAGCTTTTGTGCTCCTGAGATGCTGCTTGGCCTGCTGTGTTCATCCAGCTCCACACTTTATTATCATGTGTTCTTTCCCTCTTTGTTGCTGACCTTCTAGAATATCTGTGCCTATTCTCTAATAGGGTCATGAGCCAGGGTCAAAACATCCATTGGGACCACATCAACACCCTTCACTATTGCCATGCGAGCACATGTAAAGGGTACGTACTCAGGCGGTCAAGATGCCAGGCATCAGATTGACACTTCTCCAATACACAACCCTCAGCCTGGTGGTAATCTCTTTGATCTTGATTTCCACTGTTCACTGCAGACAATAGCTGCTGGCTGTTGTTTAATTTAGCTGGGCCAGTTTTCTGTCAGGCCTGATATCTCCTAACTTAGGTCAATTTAGAAAGTCCAATTTTGGGCCTATGGTCACTTGACCAGAGTGGTCACAAAGGAGTTCTTTGAGGGAATTTATTGCTGTGCTCTTTAAGCATCTCTATCTCCCAAACAGCAAGGGTTGTTTCCCTAGGAGCGTCCAAGATCAGTCCTTTGTCAAAGTGCACTAGTGCAGCCTATAAAAGGAAGAAACAAGGAAGCACATCAGCTGTTATTATAATCATCCGTGAGGAGAAGGTGGATTAACACGAGGAAAAATATGACGTTGTAGACTTGCTTGCTGAGCCATTGTGTTTGCTTGTAGACGTTTTGTCACCCCGCTAGGTAGCATTGTCAATGTGCCTCCAGTGAAGCGTTGGTGTTCTGTCCTGCTTGTTATTTCTATACCTTGGTTTGCTGTGTGGTTCACATCACTTCTGGTTCTGTTTATCAGTCGTTTGTATATTGGGTCCAGTTCAATGTGTTTGTTGATGGAGTTCCGGTTGGAATGCTAGACCTCCAAGAATTCCCTGGCATGTCTTTATTTAGCTTGTGCCATTATGGATGTGTTCTCCCAGTTGAATTCATGATCTTCTTTGTTTGTGTGTATTGAGAGTAGTGAGAATTGGTCATGTCTCTTGGTATCTAGTTGGTGTTTGTGTATTCTTATTGTCAGTTTTCTTCCAATTTGGCCGACGTAACGCTTCTCACAGTCCTTGCATGGTATTTTGCCTATTACGTTAGTTTTATTGGTTGTGGGTATGTGATCCTTCACATTCATCAGTAGCTGTCGCACAGAAGTTTGTTGGTTTCTGTGCTAACCTGATACCTAGGGGTCTGAGTAGTCTTGTGGTCATCTCTGATATGTCTGAAATACATATTTGACAACACTGCCTACAAATTTTGTTGAACTGTAGCTGAAAATTGAGCCAGTACTGTTGTCAATAAAGTAGAGAACTGGAGTTTAGGGAGGTAGGGTTGGTGGGGGGTCATTAGCTGGTAGAAGTTCAGATTTTACATGGCTTCATGAGCTCTATTTACCTTAAAATCAAGCAGTTAAATGAGTTTCTATTCCTTGACATGCTAGCCGAGGTATTTCCCAAGGGGTTCGCAACTGCATAACTCCACAGATTACATACAATTGGAGTTCCTACATTTCCATACTCAACCTTTGGCCTCCTTGGCAACCTTGCAAACAGGGCCTTCACCATTTGTCACCATGCATGCGAGGGTGAAATAGGACACATCAAAGCCATCCTGCAGACAATTGCTACCCTGATCTCAACACTTCTCACCATACATCATACAAATGAATGGGCTTAAGACCATCAACCTTTGCTCCTGAGAAGTGCCTTGTCTACCTCAGAATGGTAAAGTATGTCAAAAAAAAACTGAACAACAGGTGAAGCTAGCTGTTACCACTGCTACTAAGAGCAGCATCATGGATGTTGTTTGCCACTAAAAGGATGCTGCCACCAAGATAAATAGGCAAATCAGCAATGTGGCATATTAATTTTAGTGCCCGTATAACATCAGGTATGTAGGCACGTTTAAAACAAGTGATTCCATGATTAGAAAATATTTGCTAAGTAATCCTGAATATGCCAAAAGTTACACTGACAATGAATTTAAGATCTTCAGTCAGGCTAGCAATACAGTGCTTTTGCACATACTGGAATGCGCATATGTTAATACACAGGGCCCTGTACCTTGCAGACAGGAAGAGTGCGTATACACATTGCATTTACTTCAACTTAACAAAATAGACGACAGCTATTCACTGGTTCATTCCTCTGGACAACTCTTTGACCACTCAGAGTCAACCTGCCTGGTGAAAATTTAGACACTGCACGATAGTTAACTATCTGTCATCATTTGGTAGGTACATTCTTTATTCTTTCATTTCCAAAGAGTCCACTTGCCAACAAATCAACAAGAAACAAAAGCACTAAAGAAGTACAGATGCTGGAATTCAGAAAAATAAACAGATTGTTGGAGAAACTCAGCAGGTCTGGCAGCGTCTGTTGAGAGAAAGTAGAGTTAATATTTCAGGTTCAGCCACCCTTCTTCAGAACTAATTGTAGCTCGGAAAAGGTTGGCATACATGCTGTAGATGGGGTGAGAGGAGGAGGCAGGATTAAACAATAGGTGGAAATGGAGCCCAGAGAGGGAACAGCAGTTGGGCAGATAAAGAAGTGGGCAAATCAATAGCTGCTATGGGGATCATTAGTAACTGACAATGGTTATGGTAGCAGCCCATGCGATGATAAGGCCTGGTGTGTGGGGGCTCAGGGAAGGACATGGAAGGAGATGGTCAGGCCCTAAAATTATTGTGAGCAGAGAATGAAATGCAGGTAAAGCACTGCTTCACCTGGGAGGTGCCTGGTGCCTTGGAAGGTGCAGAGGGAGGAAGTAAATGGGCAGGTGTTTTACATTCTGTGATTTCATGGGAAGGTGCGATGTGGATTTGGGGAGTTATTGAGAGTAAAGGAAGAGTGTAAAAATATTGTTCCTCTTTACATTGGCATTCTTGCAAATGTCATGAAGAGTGCAAGACAAAATGTATTGACAAATTGGACCTTTGTTTCAGAAGTTCTGTAGATGACCCAAATGATTAAAGATAGCTCTAAAGATATAACTCTATGTATGCATCTCCTCTAAAGGGCCTATAGTTACTTTAAAGACCTGTCACCAGTGAAGCATAAAATGTTATTCATAAATGCCAAAACTGAAGTGTGCAATGTTAATAAGACATACATTCGTTAACTTTCAGGATCATTGTTGCATTGGTTGTTACACACAAATATATGAACTAAGCGCAGAAGCAGACCATTCAGCTCCTCAAGCCTCCTCCATCATTCATTTGGATCACAGCTGATCTGTTTGAGTTTTGAATTCCATGCTCCTGTCCACACCCGGTAATTTTTTATTCCTTTAACGATAATCGATATACCTCTGCCTTAAAAATATTTAATGACTCTACTTCCAACACCACCTAAGGCAGACAGATCCAAAGTTGTACGACACTCTTTGAGAAAAAATTCTTCTCATCTCTGTCCTAAAACAGCGACCCTTAACTCCAAAGCAGGGCCCCTTAGATCTTGACTGACCTATAAGAGGAGCCATTCTTTCCACATCCTCCTTGTCAAGACTGTTCACAATTATACACTTCAATCAAGATAGCCTTGATTCTTCTAAATTCTAGTGGAAACAAGGCCAGTGTATTGAACTTGTGCTCAAAAAACAATCAACTCATTCCAAGTATCAATCTCGTGTACCTCCTCTGAGCCACCACCAGTGCATTTATGGTCTTCCTTTTGTAAGGGCATCAAAACTTCATACATGTATTTGAGATGTGGTTTCACGAATGCCTTGTACAGGCGTAAACACAATAAAGTGATTGTAAATGAGGTCAGCCAGGTGGACTTCAAAGAATATGAGTTCCCCGATTGAGGCTGTTAATATGGTACAACCAGGGAGCCCTGATAAAACCAGGAGTGTCAGGTATGCAACAGTCTGAGAGTTGATTCTGAGGGAGCTGGAGCACTGTCAAAGATTTTCCATGTGCAAATAAAGGTTGACTTGGTGACTCTATGGAGTTATTTCAGTGGTGATGAGGGTAAAGCATGTGAAGAAACTTGCTCATAACAGTCGCCTTTGAGTTGGGATAAGCATTTCTGGCATCATGTCATTATTTGGGAAGCTCTACTCATTTGATCTTGCCCTCGAAGACTGTGCCCAGTATGTGCAAAGAATGTGATTTTTTTTTCTGGGCTAATGACATTGCGGCAGATGAAAAACAACCAGCAATTCTCCTGACAGCATATGGACCTACAGCTTTTTCAGTTTCAGGAACCTAACTTTCCCTGAGGCACCAGATACTAAAACCTTTCAAGATTTGACGGAGTTAGTTAAGGAATATTATGATCCCAAATCTCCTCTAAATCGGAACCTAACTTTCCCTGAGGCACCAGATACTAAAACCTTTCAAGATTTGACGGAGTTAGTTAAGGAATATTATGATCCCAAATCTCCTCTACATCGGAGGAACTATCAGTTTTACTTAGTACTCTACTGGAAGTAGAGTCATTAAATATTTTTAAGGCAAGAGCTCTTAAAGATAGAGGAATCAAGGGTTATGGGGATAAGGCAGGAACAGGATACTGATTGTGGATGATCAGCCATGATCATAATGAATGGTGATGCTGGCTCGAAGGGCCGAATGGCCTACTCCAGCACCTATTGTCTATTGTCCATTCATATTTTCCCACCATCTGTCAGATATTTTTGTCCACTCACTTAACCTATCTATACCTTGTCTGCAACCTCCTTATCTCTCCTTCACAACAGACCCAGGAGAATCCATATCGGGGTTTTTGACTCAGTTAAGATGACTGGCAGATGCATGTGATTGGGACTGTTAATCCAGTCCAATTAGAGAACCCTGGCTGACAGATATAGACAGGAGTGTCAGACACTCCCTTCACTCAGAGGTGGCTCTGTGGGAGCTAGACCGCTGTGACACTTTCCACGTGTCAATAAAGGGTGGTTTGGTAACGGGATACCGGGCTCTGTGGAGTTATTTCATATAACATTCTTATTTCTATGTTTAATTCCACTCATAATAAAGGGTAGCAATCCATTAGCCTTTTTTGTTTATACTTTACATCTGCATACTATCTTTTTGTGCCTCAAGCACAGAGCACCCTTTGCACCTTGCAATTCCACGGTGTTCTCCATTTAAGTAATACTCTATTTATTTATTCTTTCTGTCAAAGTGACCAACTTCATTAGAACAGATTTGAGGAAAAACTTCTTCACCCAGAGAGTGGTGGATATATGGAATGCTCTACCCCAGAAGGCAGTGGAGGCCAACTCTCTGGATACTTTTAAGAAAGAGATAGATAGAGCTCTTAAAGATAGAGGAATCAAGGGTTATGGGGATAAGGCAGGAACAGGATACTGATTGTGGATGATCAGCCATGATCATAATGAATGGTGGTGCTGGCTCAAAGGGCCAAACGGCCTACTCCAGCACCTATTGTCTATTGTCCATTCATATTTTCCCACCATCTGTCAGATATTTTTGTCCACTCACTTAACCTACCTATACCTTTCTGCAACCTCCTTATCTCTCCTTCACAACACACTTTCTATCTTGGTAACATCTGTGAATTTAATTACTATTCCTTCACTCCCCTCATCTAAAAGGTTGAAGCCTCAGCACAGAGCGCAGTGGGACTCAACTCATCACATTAGATACTCGTCAGATAAGGGAAGTGTTCTACACAGGGAGACCATGTAGATTAGGCCAATGCTCCCTATTGTTAAGAAAGAAAAAGTAATGAGCCCATTGATACCTGAACTTCAGGGATTATGTTATGAGGAGAGACTACACAAATTAGGCTGGCTTTCTATAGAATTTGGAAGGTTAAGGGGTGATCTAATTAAAGTCTTCTGCACTTTCTGTACAGCAGTTCTGTACACAAAGGGTGGTAGATATTTGGAACTTGCTTCCACAAACAGCAGCGGTTGCTGGTTCAGTTGTTAATTTTATATCTGAGATAGATTTTTTTTGTGAAGCAAAGGTGTGAAACGATATGGGCCAAAAGCAGCTGTATGGAGTTAGGCCGCAGTTCAGCTATGATCTCATTGAGTGGTGGAACAGGCATCGGGGCTGAATGACCTACTCCTGCTCCTACATTCCTACAAAACTCACAAAACTAAATAGGAGCTGAATAGGGTTGATGATGGCAGGCTGATCCTCTAACTGGGAATCTAAAATAAGAGTCCACAGTCTTAAAATAAGAGGCTGAACGTTTAGGATCAAAATTAGGAGCAATGTCTCCCCTCAAACAACTATGAATCTTTGGAATCCTCTGCCCCAGAGGGCTGTGGGTGATCAGTTACTGAGTTGATTCAAGATTGTGATCAATAATTGTTTAGATTTGGAGGGAATTAAGGAACATGGAGATAATAGAATCTGGTGGAGCTGAAGTCAAAGACCAGCTTAGGCACTTTGTAAGTATAAGTCAAGTCTGTTTTTTTTTAACTTTAAGGAAATGTCCAAAGTCAAAACATCAAGTTGGTTAAAATGGGGAGATAGAAGGTACACAAAAGGAATGCATAGCCAGCACTACAAATTTTTGTTTGACAAGGCTTTAATTAACAGCTTATCAATTGTCAGCTCTGGAGATTTAGCTGAATATTAACAATTTAATTCATTAATTTACTTTAACATATTTTGATAGGATTTCATGTAACAAGTGTGACAGTTTAAGTGATAATAATAAACACCATGTGTTTTGAAAGGGGCAATTTAGCTGGTGCCTGATTACACTTATTTCATGTTACTTGGAATAACATGGAAGATATGTTGAGAAAGATGAAGTGTAAGTAGGATGAGAAAGAAATACTAGTAATGTGATCAGAGATAGTGGGAACTGCAGATGTTGGAGAATCTGAGATAACAAAGTGTGAAGCTGGATGAACACAGCAGGCCAAGCAGCATTGTAGGAGCACAAAAGCTGATGTTTCAGGCCTAGACCCTTCATCAGAAAAGCCTTTCTGATGAAGGGTCTAGGCCCGAAACGTCAGCTTTTGTGCTCCTAAGATGATGCTTGGCCTGTTGTGTTCATCCAGCTCCACACTTTGTTATCTAGTAATGTGATACCAGTTTCAAAATAGAGATAGTAACCTACTTTTTTTATCAAACTGATTTCTTCTCATTTAATGTCATTCTGTGTTTCCTTGAAGATGCCTATTCTTGCTGGGGTATCAGATCACAGCTTTAAATCTCATTCAATGGATTAATCTGCAAAAGGAATGTCAGTTAGCTATTTAGCTGAAGGGTTCTTACAGCCAGTCTCAGTCACCTTCCTAGCTTCTAGGATTTGTGGATCAGTCACAGACTTAGATCTTAGAACTTTAGAGGGCATATTTCAATCCATATGCCAAGTAAGGTGCATATAACTTAAAATGTAAACACATCTTGTCATTTACATCAAGATCTGCAGATGCTGGAAATCTGAAACATAAACAGAAAGAACTTGGCTGCCAGACCTGTAGAGTATCTCCAGTGCTCTCTGTTTTTGATTCAAGGCCTGCAAGTTGGACATCAATGATATTTGTACATACAGTTTTCAAACTGGATAAAGGAGCAGCAGCCAGGCTGGATTTTTCCAGTCCCTCCCACCCCATACTCAACTGCAGTCCTTTTATGTTAACCCTAGCAGAGAACAGCTTCATCACAGACCTTGCAATCTGTTATTTTCTTGAGGCTCAATTACACACTAGCATACACCATCAGGGAGTTCATATGATCCACCTTAAAGGATATTTTATATGCAGCCTCTTTAACAGAATGACAAAACAAAGAGAAAAAGGGAAGATGTGTTCCAAATGGGTAGAAAACACAGAGGAGAACATTATCCCACACAGAAAACTGAAATATCTCAAATATAGGGGCTACAGGCTCTGCATACAAGTTACCTCACTGAATGCAGTCAAATGTCACAGGTTAGAGAGTTATGTTAAGTACAAGAAATTTTCATATACTAAATGCACTGCTTATCATATTAATTTAACATTCCAAAATAGTCTTGTAAATGAAAAGTTCAAACATATGCAAGTCAGCTTCAGGCAAATACTTTGTTCCATAAGTTTTGATTGTAGTTTTATCACTATATTTTCTTGGATATGCTGAACATAATAGCGATTATGCATCTCTGTTACATACAACAGGAATCTACCATCCACGTGAAACTAGTATGGTATAAATTGTTAATTCCACATAAGATGCCTATACCCAGTTAAGTGGCTGAACATGGCGCTGTGTCTGTCGAAGAACATGCTAACATTACTATATGATGGCATTCTGTCCTTTGGGTGTAAATGTGCATATACTTCAAAATTGATATTTGGCACACTAGCATACGCACAATAAGAGTTGCGTTAGTAAATCACTGTCCAGTTACGGGCCATCCAAGATTGTCCTTGAATCTCCAGCAATCATAGGTTATTCTGTACAAACTGCAGGCAAACCTAGAGTGCCAGAAAGAAATCTTCCCAGGCTCTAAACAATGTGGGCCATAGGGGAGAAACTTCAAAGAAATGCATGAGAAATCCTGTGGGACCTATCTCAGCTTCAGAAGCATCAAATCACATTTTCCAACAGCGATCCGGATATAGAGACAAGATTCTCCCTAGAGAGTGGTAAGAGGTTTACTAACAGAGATCATCACTCATAATCACCTTCATTACTACCTAACTTTTTCTCATTAATATAGATATTCCTATGAGTTCGATACAAACCAGATACCGAGAATTCCTGATGGGGAAATTAAAGAGAGTATCTGTCAATTCTTGCTCACTGCTTGCTCCTCCCTTCATGCACCTTGGACGACAGGCACCAATGTCTCACATATTGAACCTGGGCAGCAGCTGCATGTACTCCAAGTCCACAGGCTCTAGCATACACATCACATTACATCCTAGTATAAATTATGGCGAAAACTATCAAGAGAAAAGCCTTTGATTCTTTCATATCACCCTGCATAAACAAATTACTCAATAAAATAAAACATGTAAAGCACAGAATTTCTTCAACTTTCAAAAAATACACAGCACCATGTGTGAACAGACAAAAATCTTGATGAAGGGGGTCAGTTAACTCAGGGCTTGATGTCTGGTTTGTCATACACAGCGATTCCCAACAGCATGGGTGCAATTCCCACACCAGCAGCGGTTACCATAAAGGACTCTCCTTCTCAACCTCTCCCCTTGTGGTGACCCTCAGGTTAAACCACCACTGGATGTCTCTCTCTAATAAGAAAGCAGCCTATGGTCCAGTAGGATGGTGGGAACTTTCCTTTACATCCTGATGACACCTATCTTATTTTAATATTGCTGCAGCTTGGAATTCGTGAGAACCACATTTGATTGAATTCATATGGCATTTGTGTTTCGCTTGGTAGGCTTATCCTGTGGCAAGTCGGGCAATAGGGAGGTCAACTTTCCAAAAGTGTCTTACACCAAGCACAGAAATATTATTTTAATATTGCAATGAGGTCTTTTAATCACTCTGTCCTTGCCTGAGATACCCACTGAGCAACTTGTTTCAATATGGCGGATAATGCACTGCTGGCAGGGGAAGAAAAGCAAATTTTACTTCTTAAATGCAATTTAAGTAGAACCTCCAAAATGAATGATGATTAACTTTAATGGGTTGAGAGTGAATCAAATGAAACAAAAGATTGACAGGAAAATTGTAACGGATCAGGGAGGAGATGTTTTAAATAGAGGCTGAGTAAATTCCGACAAGAACGAATGCAAGGGAACCAAAACCAGGGCTCTTTGTATGACAAGGGAGGCAGAGCATGTGATGAAATAATATAAAAGAGGAATATGATGCATGTCAGGTAACTTTTTCAAGTGAGTTTAAGGCCAAATACAATCAATTCTGGTAATTAGTTGCTTTTGAGTCTAAACCATGATAGAAAGTGATGTTCTTCTAAAGGTCAGTGCTATTACCACTGCTTTTTTTGATATATATAGAGATGACGTGGATACTGGATTGGATTTTGAAAAACGTTGATGATATCAAACTTGGAAATGTAGCAGACAGTGAGAAGGAGATCAATCAACCGCAACAGGACATTGACAGGGTAGGAGAATAGACAAACAAGTGGCAAATGAATTTCAATACAAGATATTTAAGATGATGCATTTTGGTATATGTCTTGTTGGATGTGGCAGCACTTCCGCAGATACATTAGAGCCTGGAAGCACTCACCTGTACTGAAGATCACATTGTCGTGGGCCTGATATCAAGGACTGCTTAAACTCCAAATATTACATCACTGCAGCGTTTCCCTCCCTCTCTCCTCCTCGAATCAAAGTGGGGAGAGTGGAATCTTCAAAGGTTTGGCACAATCTAGAGCCTGGGGCTGCTTTGATGAATTTAATAGAATTGAGCTGCCTATGTTATCAGCAGTAGCTCAACAGATTTATATTGTTCTCGTGGCAAGGGAAGAAAGAAAACTAAATTTTATCTTCACCAATGGAGATAATGTATCACTGAATCCAGAGTTTGGCCTATTTATCACAATGCTAAGTAGAAAGGGAGGTGAAATGCGGAAGTATTACATAGCTTTCATTGAATGAAGATGAGTTAAATATTTCCAACTGGTCCATGCTAATGTTTATGCTTCAACAATTCTCCTCCCTTCCCACTTTACCTAACCCTATCAGCTAACCTGCTTCAATTAACCCTTTGGTGTATTTGTAACCCATTCACCTAGACCAGCATTTTTCTGTCCTTAGCTGAGCTGATTTCTTGAGCCATTGCAGACTATGGTGAGTAGGTGCATCCACTGTGCTAGTAAAAATAATAGCAGTCTTTTTTTTCATTCTGTGATGCCTAACCAAATTAGGGTGGTGAGAGTGATGATGGTAATAAGTAGCATGGCTGCAACAGAAGGCAAGGAGATAGATAGTAAATTAGTTCTCAACAGCATAGGAAAAAAAAATTAAATCTGTCTTTGCACCTGAGAAATATTTTACGAGGTCCTGCTGTGTTCAAAATGACTTCCATATTTCCTCTAGCATCAACATTCTTGGAATCTAGCTATGGCAAGACTCAAAACAAAATATAGGGGACCACTCGATCACTACACAATCCCACTTCGGGATCCAAGCACTCCAATGTAATACCAGACGAGTGCTACACTATGGGAGATCGGTTGTTTCTGATAAGACATTAAAGACAGGCCCCATTTGCCTTAAGTGGAC
The DNA here is from genome assembly GCF_030684315.1 of Stegostoma tigrinum. Taxonomy (NCBI): domain Eukaryota; kingdom Metazoa; phylum Chordata; class Chondrichthyes; order Orectolobiformes; family Stegostomatidae; genus Stegostoma; species Stegostoma tigrinum. The sequence goes on along the minus strand of NC_081395.1, from coordinate 4,842,134 downwards.
CTAAAAGATCTTACAGCATTCTTTGAAAAAATGGCAGGCGAGTGTTCTGCCAATATCTATCCCTCAGTCAACATCATAAATACATTATCATTTTGATGTACGACTGAGTTTGCTGAATACGAATCCACAGCCATGAATTATGATAATGACTACGCTCCAAAAATGCTGAATAAGCTCTTAGAAATAATCTGTAAACACAAAATAAACTTTACAAATTATAAAATATCACATAGCCTGCCATTATACACTGTCTATTGACAGTCACTAACAGTCTCCACTAACAGCATCCTAGCCCGATTGCTATCAACTCCTTTGTCTATCCAACTGCTCTTCTCTTTCTTTGGGCTCTGTCGTTTATCCTATCATTAACTACCTACCCCATCCCCCTCCCCAGTTTCTGCATATAAACCAACATTTTCCCAGCTACCATCAGTTCTGAGGAAGGGCCATCGGAACTGAAATATTAACTCTGATATTTTCTTCACAGATGCTGCCAGATCTGCTGACTTTTTCAGCAACTTCTGTTTTTGTTCCTATACAAATTCAAGTTTTCTTATCATGAACATGTCATTTGAAGGCAATTTTTCACTTCAGAGTGGGCATTTCTACTGGAATTAATGACTCAAAATTGATAAGCAGCCTTGAATCAGGGATAATACGCCCGCTGTCTTGTCCAAAAAACTGCCAAAAATGTGGACATTTATTGAAATAAAGTTTATTCAACCATTTGAAATGACTCGGTAGAATTAGGAACTACCATATAAATTAAGAATGCAAGAATGAGGTGATTTGGGAGGAAATCTCAATCATTGATATAGAATCATTTATGTAGGATCACAGAACTATGTTAACCTACACGACAAAGTACAGACCTGACAGCATGTAAAAGCAGCTATGCTTCTAATTGAGCCCTGCAATATAAGGAGAGGATAACAGAGGAGATGATTAAGATTTGTATTATATAGCACCTTTCCAGCCTTGTGTGTCCCATGCATTGACTTTACATCTGATGAGTATTTTCAGAATTTTAGTCTGGTTATAAAATAATTTAAATACAGCTCCATCCCACAAAGCAACAAAGTATGAAAATCATTCATGAACACAGCAGGCCAAGCAGCATCTCAGGACCACAAAATGCTGCTTGGCCTGCTGTGCTCATCCAGCTCCACACTTTGTTATCTTGGATTCTCCAGCATCTGCAGTTCCCATTATCTCTGATGAAAATCATTCATGTTGGCTTCTCTTTCCATTCAGGCACCATAATATCTCATGCCTCCAAATGATCTGAACCAAGGACAAATTGGAATTGGGTAAATAAAGACTGGGAGGTAAATGCATGGCTCATTAGTGTGGGTGAAACAGTTTTCAGCTTGTAGGGCATTGCACCTGCACTTGCATAGAAGGGAGCTGTCTTATTAAGATAAGCTTCACTTGAACCATCTTGGGGTCAGTGTCCTTCCAATCATGTAACTAGGGCTGTAGATAGAGGTTTGAATTAATTGCTAATTGGTATGGGGGATTAGCATTCAGAAGAGGGGAAATATACGCTTATAAAGCAAGAGGACAGAACAACATTACAGGGCATTATATATATAACAATACCAAGGGTTGGACAGTGTACACAAACATAGGAAAAACATCAGCAAATAGGATCAAAAAGGGAAGTATGGTAAAAAGACAAAAGTAATGTTCTTTACTTGAATGTGCATTGTACTCAGAACAAAATTAATTAATTAACCATACAAATACAGGTTAAGAGACATGATATTATAGCCATTACAGCGACATGTTTAGAGGGGATCAGAGCTGGGAACTAAGTATGACTTTGGGTATATGAATTTTCAAAAGGGCGTGCAGGAAGGAAAGGGTGGTAGTGTGAAATTGTTGGTATAGATAGAATATGTACAATTGCAACAAATGATCTTGGATCAGCAGATGTAGAATCCATATGGATGGAGGTAAGAAATAAAAAGGGGAAGAAGATACCACAAGGAGGAGTCTACAGACCCCCAAACATAGCTATGCAGTGGAAGAGAGAATAAATCAAGAGATAATGAGGGCATGTAACAAAGGCAGTACATAATAAGTCATGGATTACTTTAATTTTCTCATAGATTGGGATAGTCAGAATGGCAGAGCTAGCCATGGTGATGTCAACTGCATCCAGAACAGTTTCCTAGAACAATATTTCGTGGATCCAACCAGGAATCAGGCTGTTTTGGATCTGGTAATGTGTAATGTGGCAGGCTTAATAATTGATGTCAGAGTAAAAGATCCCCTCAGAAATGGTGACCGCAACATGGTAGAATTTAGCATTTAATTTAGCATTGGGGAAGGAATGTGGGTCAAAATAATTGTTCTAAGCTTAATAAGGGTAATTACAAAGAAATTGGGGCAGAGATAGCTGGGGTGGACTGGGAATGGAGTTAAGGAGCAAAAAGAGTTGGGGATCAACAGCAGATAGTTCAGAGAAGAATTCACAGCTCATAACAAAGATATGTTCCAGTGAGGAACAAGGATTCTTGGAAGGGGATAATCCAACTATGATTAACTGGGGGAGTTAACAATAGCATCAGGTTAAAAGAAAATAATATAGAATATGACAAAGATTAGTAGTAAGTCAGAGGATGGGGAAAATTTTTAAAACCAACTAAAGACAACCAGAAAAATAATAGAGGGTGAAAACAAACTTTGAGGGTAAAATTGCAAGTAATATCAAGACAGACAGCAAGAGCTTCTTTAAATATATGAAAAGGAAGAGAGAAACGCCTAGGAGGCAGCGTAGACCCTGCAACTGCTCCTGGGATTGCAGGTTTAGTTAAAGAAGGGGAGACGATGGCCTAGTGGTATCATTGCTGGACTGTTAATCCAGAGACCCAGATAACATGCTGGGGACCTGGATTCAAATTCCACCCCAGCAGATGGTGGAATTTGAATTCTATAAATATCTGGAATTAAGAGTCTAATGATGACTGTGAATCATTGTTGAAAAAACCCGTATGGTTCACTAATCGGTCTGGCCTACATGTGATTCCAGATCCACAGCAGTGTGGTTGACTCAGCTGCCCTCTGGAAAATTAGGGATGGGCAATAAACGCTGCCTGGCCAGTAACGCCCTCATCTCATGAATGAATGAAGAAAAAAAGGTTTTGTTACAGTTATTATATTTACTTATGTAAGATTTTAAAAAGACATTTAATTGGGTACATGAATAGGAAAGGTTTGGGGGGATATGGGCTAACAGCAGGCAGGTAGGACGAGTTGACTTTGGGGTTATGTTTGACATGGACTGGTTGGACTGACAGGTCTGTTTCCATGCTGTACAACTATGAATCTGTGAGACGCCAAAGTGAACATAAGGCTCTCAGAAAATGAGGGTAGGAGATAGGAAATAGCAGAGGAGTTGAATTAATAATTTGCATCAGTCTTCATTGCAAAGGACACTAACTGTATTCAAAATATTCAAGGGCCAAAAGGACAGTGAACCAATATAATACCTACCACCAAATAAAAAGTGCTAACACGGACTAAGGACTGGCTAACTAATAGAACTGAGAGGGTTCAGATAAGGGAGCATTCTCAGGACAGCAACCTGCAAGTAGTGGTGCCACAAGGATCAATGCTGGGTCACAATTATTTACTATGTATATTAATGACTTGAAGAAAGTGAATGAACTGCTGTCAGGTTTTCAGATGACACAGAAATAAGTGCAAGGGCAAGTGATGAAGATGAAACAAAGAGTCTGCAGAAGGAGTTAAGTGAGTGGGAATAAATTTGGCAGCTGGAATATAATGTGGAGAATGTGAGGAGATGCATTTTGGCAGGAAGAGTAGAGGAGCTAAATATTGTTCTAGTGAAAAAAGACTGCAGGAAGCTGCAGAGTAGAGAGATCTGTAAGTTCTTGTACATGAATCACAAAAAGCTAGCATCCAGGTTTACTGGATAATCAAGAAAGCAATTAGAATGTCGGCCTTTCTCTCAAAGGAAATGATATATAAAAGTAGTGAGCTTTTGCTAAAACCAGACAAAGGCACCAGTCAGATAACAGTTGGAATCCTCTGAAAAGTTTTGGGCGTCTTGTCTAAGGAAGATATGCTGGCATTGGTGGTAGTCCAGAGAAGGTTCACTATGCTGATACCAGGTATGGAGGGGCTGTCATATGAGGAAAGGTTAAGTTGATTGATATACTCATTAAGTATACTCAAGGTTGACATGAACAGATGTTCAATCTGTAAAGGAATCAAGGGTTATGGGGAAAAGGCAGGAAAGTGGAGATGAGGATTAGCACATCTGCCTTGATCTCTTTGAATGCCACAGCAGATGCAATGAGGTAAATGGCTTATTTACAGTCAGTGATCAGGAACAGCAGGATGTGAGTGAGGCACGTAGGGTGATCCTAAATTCAGGAATGGGGACTCCTCAGCTCTTGACCTTGTCCAACAGGTATGAAATACTTGCTCCCTGCGATGAAGAGGTAAAGGACTGTAGGGAGGATGAGCCAATTGACAATTGCAGCATGGTACAGGAGGCCATTTGAGAGGGGGGACCAAAAAAACAAGTGGCAGTTGTACGTTTTCTATAATTAGGGGGCTCAATAGCATCCTTTGCAAGCAGGATCCAGAGTCCCGCATGGTGCGTTGCCTGTCCAATGCCAGGGTGAGTGATTTCTCTGGCTGGCTTGAAAGGATATTAGAGCAGGAGGGCAAGCATCCAGTTGTTGTGGTCCACATTGGGACAAACAACATAGGCAAAGCTCGGAAGGAGGACCTGTTTGGAGATCATCAAGCACTAAGAGTGAAACTAAGGAACAGGTCTTCAAGGGTTCTAATGTCCAGATTACTACCCAAGCGACATGCAAATTGGCAGAGGGATAAGAAAATTAGTGAAGTAAATGAGACAGAAATGTGGAGGTTGTTTACGGAGCACTTGCTACAAATACTGGAAAGATTTGTCCCACTGAGGCAAGGAAGGGTTGTTAAGGTGAAGGAACCTTGGATGACAAGACCTGTGAAACATCTAGTCAACAGAAAGAAGGAAGCTTACTTGAGGTGGAAGAAACAAGGATCGGACAGGGCTCCAGTGGACTACAAGATAGCCAGGAAGGATAGACTTAGGAAAGCTAGAAGGGGTATGAAAAAGACTTGGTGGGTAGGGTCAAGGAAAAACCCAAGGCGCTCTATACGTATGTGAGGAGAAAAAGGATGGCCAGATTGAGGGTAGGGCCAATCAGGGATAGTGGAGGGAACATACGTGTGGAGTCAGAGGAGGTAGGGGAGGTCCCTAATGAATACTTTGCTTCAGTATTCACCAGTGAGAGGGGCCTTGATGTTTGTGAGCACAGTGTGAAACAGACTGATATGCTCAAATTGGTTGATGTTAGGAAGGAGGATGTGCTAGAAATTTTGAAAAAACATGAAGATAGATAAGTCCTCTGGGCCAGATGGAATATACACAAGGTTGCTACGGGAAGCTTGGGAAGAGATGGGTGTGCCTTTGGCAATGATCTCTGCATCCTCATTGGAAGGTTTTGGAGTAGATCTGTAGCTTGGGTTGCGGGTGTTGAGGTTAATTGGCTCGCCGAGCTGGTTTGTTGCTCCGCAGATGTTTCGTTACCATGCTTGGTAACATCCTCAGTGCAGTCTCTTTCTAGCCTGTCCCAGGATCTTGGTGTTGTTCCAGTTGAAGTCGTGGTTCTCCTTGTCCATGTGGATTGAGATTGTGAGTATTGGTCGTGTCTTTTTGTAGCCAGTTGGCGTTCATGTACTCTTGTTGTTAATTTCTTTCCTGTTTGTCTGACGTAGTGTTTCTCGCAGTCTCTGCAGGGGATCTTGTAGATGACACTGATCCTGTCCATGGCGGGTGGTTCTTTAGTTCAGGTAAGCACTTATCGTAGGGTTGATGTGGGCTGTGTGCCACTCTGAAGCCAAGCAGTCATTAGAACTTCTGGAGACCAAGATCCTGGGACAGGCTCAGCAGAGACAAGCACGAGGATTCCTGGATTCATGGCGCTCCACGAAGCATGCTATTAATAAACACATTCAACTCGACCCCAGATACATTCCACTACGGAGAAAACCCGGAAGTGAGACAATCCATCGCAACGGACCCCAGAGTTTAAAAACTAGGCAGGAAAACAAACCAACACTTCACCAGAGGCTGCACTGAGGATGTTACCAAGCATGGTGACAAAACATCTGCGGAGCAACAAACCAGCTCAGTGTGCCAACCAACCTCAACACCGTCACTGTCTAGTGAAGTAGTACCAGATGATTCGAGGGTGGCAAATGTTATTCCCTTGCTCATAAAAGGGATTAGGGATAATTCTGCGAATTATAGACCAGTAAGTCTTACTTTTGTGGTGGGCAAATTATTGGAGAGGATTCTGAGAGATAGTATTTATGATTATTTTTTGGAAAAGCACAGTTTGATTAGAAATAATCAGCATGGCTTTGTGAGGGGCAGGTCATGCCTCACAAGCCTTACTGAATTCCTTGAGGATGTGATGAAACACATTGATGAAGGCAGAGCAGTGGATGTAGTGTATATGGTTTTTGATAAGGTTCCACATGGTAGGCTCATTCAAAAAGTAAGGAGGCATGGGATTCAAGGAAATTTGGCTGTCTAGATACAGAATTGGCTCTCCAATAGAGCAAAGAGGGTGGTAGTAGATGGAAAGTATTCAGCCTGGAGCTCGGTGACCAGTGGTGTTCGCGGGGATCTGTTCTGGGACCTCAGCTCTTTGTGATCTTTACAAATGACTTGGATGAGGAAGTGGAAGGGTGGGTTAGAAAGTTTGCCCATGATACAGAAGTTGGTGGAGTTGCAAACAGCATGGAGGGCTGTTGCAGGTTGCAACAGGACATTGGCAGGATGCAGAGCTGGGCAAAGAAGTGGCAGATGGAATTCAACCCAGAAAAGTGTGAAGTGAATCATTTTGGAAGGTCAAATTTGAATGCAGAATACAGGGGTTAATGGCAGGATTCTTGGCGGTGTGGAGGAAAAGAGGGATCTTGGGGTTTATGTCCATAGATCCGTCAAAGTTGTTACCCAAGTTGATACGGTTATAAAGAAGGCATACGGTGTGTTGGCTTTCATAGGCAGGGAGATTGAGTTTAAGGGCTGTGAGGTTATGCTGCTGCTCTGTAAAACCCTGGTTAGACCACACTTGGAATACTGTGTTCAGCTCTGGTTGCCTCAGTACAAGAAGGATATAGAAGCTTTAGAGAGGGTGCAGAGGAGATTTACCAGGATACTGCCTAGACTGGAGGACAGGTCATATGAGGAAAGGTTGAGGGAGCTAGAGTTTTCTCATTGGAGCAAAGAAGGATTTGAGGTGACTTGATAAAGGTGTACAAGATAATGACAGGCATAGGTAGAGAGACCTTTTTCTCAGGGCAGAAATGACTATTATGAGGGAGCATAATTTTAAGATGATTGGAGGCAGGTATAGGGGAGATGTCAGAGCTAGGTTCTTTACACAGAGAGTGGTGGGTGCGTGGGATGCACCACTGACAGTGGTAATGGATTCAGATACATTAGGGGCATTTAAGCGACTCTTGGACAGGCACAAGGATGGTAGTAAAATGTAGGGTATGCAGGGTAGTTTGATCTTCGAATAGGATAACAGGTCGGCACAACAATGTGAGCCAAGCTGTACTGTGCTATACTATTCTATGTTCTATGTTCTAAAGACATGCTATTGAAAACATGCTGGCAGCAAAGTGACAAGTAAGGTGCTGGCTCAAAAGGCTCTGGTGAGGAAAAAGTACAGGTAAGCTCAGGTAAAGTCCTTTTAAAACCTTGCTCTTTAGTCTTACAGCATTTGAGATTGTAGTTAGGGCTGTGGCATGCTCCTCCTGCAGGATGTGAGGGCTCAGGGTGACTTCCATTGGTCTGATGACTACACTTTTGGGAGGTGCACCCAGCTGCAGCTCCTGGGAGACCACATTCAAGAGCTGGAGTTGGAGCTGGATGCACTCAAGATCATCCGAGATGCTGAATGCATCATAGATAAGAGTTTCAGTGAAGCGGTCAGACCTAACCTGCAGGCATAGAGTAGCTGGGTGACCACCAGGAAAGACAAAGGGAGTAGGCAGAGAGAGCAGGAATCCCTTGTGGCCATTCCACTCGAAAACAAATATACAATTTTGGATACTGTTTGGGGAGGGATGACCATTCAGGGGAAAGGAGCAGTAGCCCGGTTGGTGGCATCTCGATTGGCTCTGCAGCACAGTGGGAAAGGGTAAAGGTAGACTTCAGTGATAGGAGACTCAATAGTTAGGGGGCCGGACAGGAGATTCCAGGAGAATCCAGGATGGTGTGTTGCTTCCCGGGTGCCAGGGTCCAGGATGTCTCAAAGTGGATGCAGAACGTTGTCGAGGTGGGGGGGGGGGGTGCAGAGCAGCCAGGAGTCATTCTGCACGTTGGCAAAAATGATATAGGTAGAAATAGGGATGAGGTCTTACGGAGTGATTATAGAGAGCTAGGTAAAAAGTTAAAAATAAGGACCTTTAAGGTGGTAATCTCCAGATTCCTTCCAGTGTCATGTGATAGTGAGGTAAGAGCAGGAGGATATGGCAGATGAACGTGTGGCTAAAGAATTGGTGCAGGGGGCAGGGATTTAGATTCCTGGATAATTGGGATGTTTTCTGGGGAAGAGGTGATCTGTTCCACAGGGACAGGCCGCACCTGAACTGGAGGGAGACAATTTCCCAGCGGGCAGATTTGTTTGAGCAGCAAGGGAAGGTTTAAACTAGATTGGTGGGATGGGGGTGGTATCCTCAACAGCAGGGAGGCAAGTTTGAAGGTCAGGCTGGAACACAACAAGAGCGAGGAACGCCTGGTGATTTAGACTGCATCTATTTCAATGCAAGAGGGCTGACAGGTAAGGCTGATGAACTCAGGGCATGGATTGGTGCATGGGACTGGGATATTATAGCCATTACGGAAACATGGTTAAGGGAGGGACAGGACTGGCAGCTTAATGTGCCAGGGACAGAGGTGGAGGGAGGCGTTTGCATTTTTCATTAAGGGGAGTATCAGTACAGTAGTGATGAAATAACTGAGGGAACATTGAGTGAGGCTTTGTGGATAGACCTAAGGAATAAGAAGAGGATGGTGATGTTATTGATTAGATTCCCTACAGTGTAGAAACTGACCCTTCAGCCCAACAAGTCCACACTGCCCCCTGAAGCACCCCACCCAGACCCATCCCCCTATATCGCACACACCCCGGAACACTACGGGCAATTTAGCATGGCTGATCCACCTAGCCTACACATCTTTGGACTGTGGGAGGAAACTGGAGCACCCAGAGGAAACCCATGCAGACACGGGGAGAATGCGCAAATTCCGCACAGACAGTCGCCCGAGGCTGGAATCAAACCCTCCCCCCAGTACCCATGATATGTCTCTCTCCCCTCCCCCACCCCGGTATCCCTCTCCCCCAAACAACCACGATCCCCCCACCTCCCCCACCCCTGGGATCCCTCCCCCCCAATTCCTCCCTCTCCCCTCCCTGACCCCCAGGATCCCTCCCGCTCCCCCCGGGATCCTTCCCTCTCCCTCTCTCCTCCCCCACCCTAACACCTGGGATCCCTCCCTCTCCTCTCCTCCCCCCGCCCCCATCCCCAGATCTGTCCCTCTAACCCTTCTCTCCAACCGCCCCAACACCTGGGATCCCCCTCTTCCATCCCTCCTCTCTCCCCCACACCAGACCCCTCTCTCCCGTTCCCACCCCCACAGCCCAGATCCCTCTTCTGTGAACCACCGCCACACCCGCGCGCCCCCCCCACCCCACCCCGTGGGCCTGTCACCTCTCAGACAGAGGTTGGCAGAAGTAGGGAACCCTGGATGACAGTGATATTGTAGCTTTGACCATAAAAAAGGAGGCATGGCTCAGGAACAGGCAGCTGGGATCAAGGGAATCCCTGGAGGTATTTAGGGGAGTTTAATGAAGAAGGAAATAAGGAGGGCAAGAAAGGGGCATGAGATAACCTTGCCTGAGAAGATGAGAGTGAATCCAGTCAGATTCTATAAGTACATTAAAGGAAAAAGAATAACTACAGAGTGAATCGGGCCCCTCAAGGACCAAAGTGGACATGTATATGTGAACCGCAGGAAATGGGTGAGGTCCTCAATGAATATTTCTCCTCTATGTTTACCATGAAGAAAGACATGAAGACTTGGGAACCTGGGGAAGTCAGAGGCGACATCTTGGACACAGTCCATATCACAACAGAGGAGGTGTTGGAAGTATTGGAACACATGCAGGTGAATAAATCTATTGGTCTTGACCAGAGATATTTACAAGAACCTTGCAAAAGGCTAGAGGAGAAATTAGAGGAGCCTGGCTACACAGGTGAGGTCCCAGAAGACTTGAGGTTAGTGAATGTCATGCCCTTGTTCAAGAAGGGCTGAAAAGAAAAAACAAAGAAAAACCTAACATCTGTGGTTGGTAAGTTACTTGAAAAGATTCTGATGGGTAGGGTATACATGCATTTTAAAAGATAGGGTTTGATTAGGAGTAGTCAGTATGGTTTCCTACATGGGAAATCATCAGTCACAAATTTGTTACAGTTCTTTGACCAGTAAGTTGGAAGAGGGCAGGATGGTAGATGTAGTCTATATAGATTTCAGTCAGGCTTTGATAAGGTTCCACATGGTAGGCTCATCTGGAAGGTTATATCACATGGAATCCACGGAAAGCTGAGAAACTGGCTTGATTGTAGGAAGCAGAGAGGGATGCTTGTCGGACTGGAGGCCTGTGACTAGTGGTGTGCCTCAGGGGTCGGCACCAGGCCCATTGCTGTTTGTTATCTATAGCAATGATTGGATGAGAATGTATAAGGCATGATTAGTAAGTTTGCGGAAGACACTAAAATAGGCAGTATCGTGGACAGTGAGGAAGGTTATCATAAATTGCAGCAGGATCTTGATCAGCTGGGGAAGTGTGCCAAGAAATAGCAACTGAAGTTAAAAATAGATAAGTGTGAGGTGTTGCATTTTGGAAAATCAAATCAAAGTAGGAGTTTCATGCGGGATGCTAGGGCCTTACAGATTATAGTGGAACAGAAGGACCTTGGAGACCAGGTGCACGGTTCTCTGAAAGAGAAGTCACAGGTAGACAGGGCAGTGAAGGTAGCTTTTAGCACACAGGCCTTCATCAGTCAGAGCATTGAGTATAGAAGTTTGCAAGTTATGTGGCAGTTGTACAGGATGTTGGTGAGGCTACACTTGGGCGAATTGTGTTCAGTTTTGCTCACCTTGCTATAAGAATGATGTTACAAAATGGTAAGAGAGCGTAAGAAATTTACAATAATGTTGCCAGGACTCAAAGGGCTGAGTTACAGGGAAAGACGGAACAATCTAGCACTTTTTTTCTTTAGAGTATAGGAGATTGAGAGCAGTTCTTATACAAATGTATAAGATCACGAGAGGCATTGATAGGGTGAACCCATTCAGTCTTTTTCCCAAGGTTGGGGAAATGATGGACTACAGGGCATCAGTATAAGGTAAGAGGAGGAAGAATACATGGGAATCTGAGGGGGAACACTTTTTACACAGAGGCTGGTATGCATATGGAATGAGCTGCCAGCTGAAGTGGTTGAGGCATATGCATTAACAATATTTAAAAGGCATTTGGATGAATACATGGATAGGACAGGTTTAGAAGGATTTGGGCCAAGTGCGAGGAAATTGGGTTAACTTGGATCAACTTTTTGGGTGGCATGGACCAGTTTGGGCCAAAGGGCCTGACTCCACACTGTCGGACTCTATGACTATTTGCAGAGCTACGGGGGACGAGCAGAGAAGCAAGATCAATTGCATAGATTTTTCAAAAAGCCAGCACAGACTGGATGAACAACAAGATTCTCTGATTTTCTCTCACAAATCATCACATCTCTACCAAGGTGTAGCCTCACTGTGTTTCATGCTCCTCTGAGCTACTTCAGAATGCTTTTCCACATTAAAAGGACTATATTAATGTAATTTGGTTACAGCAAATTGGTTAGCATTGCTATAGATACAGTTAACAGATCCCTACAGTTAAACTTACAATATCACTCAATGACCTTACTTCAGTCACCTCAAAGCACTCTATAAATTGTGCCGATGATATCATTCAGTATTGCGTGCAACAGTTCAGCATTTTCATATGGATTAGGAGAAATGAGACCTCAAGTTATCAGTGTGGAAATAAATGAGTTGGATTCCTATTCAACTAATCCTACTAGATTTCTGAGTAAACCAGTTTCTAAAATCCGTCTGGGAATTAATAAAGAGTTGGAAAATTGAAGTTGGTTCTGAGATATTGTATCACAATGAATTAGCTCAAATACGGAAATAGAAAGAGGACAAAGAACTCGCATTGATACAGTCACTTTCATGATCCCATGGCATCCCAGAGTGCATTTTAAGCCAACATCATAGTGTTGGGAAAACATAATGAAGGCAGATATGAACATTGAAATATTATAGTTATATTGGCTGAATCTTGAACTTGTAATATTCAGTTCCAGGAATTTGTACCAAAGATGGCTAGGATTCTAATAGACATCTTCTGGATGAAAGATGGAGCTCTGTAGGTGGAAGCTGAAGCATTGTCCTTGATTTGCAAATGGTAATGCTTTCTGATTTGGCTTTAATTTTTACATTAAAAGGATTCAATCACTAAAAGAAATCAATAAACTTTGTCTCTTTAACTCTGAAACATAAGATTAATAGTTCAATCTGTTGAGATTTTGATCCTGAGACACAGAAGATGTTGTACACTCCTCCACGAATTAAAAAGGCAACATTCCAACTAAGAGACTCAGAGAACACTGTAAATTGCAAATGCTTTATACTTCCCTCTGAATATAACAGCGTGGAGGTTTTGGGCACGGTGATAACATTCCTACTATTAAGCCAGACACTTTAAGTCTCACGTCAGGACCTGATAACCACAGAAGATTTGCCATGACACAACCAGACAGGTTGATTATCTATCTGTAAATTCTTGAGTCAGCACCTGCAAGACGCAGTGACAGCAGGAGAAAGCTTCCTGGTCAGCCAGAATCAGACGATAGCATCGGTGCAGCAACCTCCCCATTTACGAGACTCCACGCCTAGGCTCTTGTTATGAGCCAGCCCCATCCTCTTTCAGGAACCACCATACATGCAGCAAAATTTGAATAAATTTGCTTTGCAATTAATGTTACAAACTAACGTAAGACTATATTGGCATTCTCTTCTGAAACTGGTATGTAGAAACTCATATATCAAATTTATAGCTTGCAGTCAGGCTACTGACCCAAAGAGTGCTTCTGCTCCATAGGAGGCTGTGTCCACTCTCTTTCATTGGACCCTTACTCTGTATCCTTTTGTTCCTTTCTCTCCCTTGTGTTTGCTCCAGCTTCTTTTTAAATACATCTGTGCTATTCACCTGAACCACTGCCTGTCAGAGTGAGTTCCACGATCATTCACAGCTCTCTGGGGAGAGTGATTTCTCCTGAATTCCCCAATGAATTTATTCATATTCTCCATAATTCTGTGGAAATTAATGGTCCATGAAACTCAATGTAGTATTGCCAGATATTTTTCCTCTTGCTTCTTTCTATTCTTCTCTATGTTGCTTGGGTCTTCTCAAGTGCAGCTGGTGCTCTCATACTTTGGTGAAATTATTGTTCCTCAGATGCAAGTCTTGACAAAGAGAGTCCATGCATGGATTCAATCCTGGCGACCATGCCAACTAAACCAAACTGTGCTCATGAGTCTACTCCTATTAGGAGCCATTAGCTAGTAATCAGGAGCAGAAAGATATGCCCTTTTTCAGCATAACCACCATTACATCACATCATACAACTGAACGCCAGCAGAATTCAAAACACTTTCCACCTGAAATCAGTGTACTTTTACCACACCTGCTTTTCTTAGCTCCACCTGGGGCACAGCTATAAACATCAAGCTGGAAGCTTGCAAAACCCGACAACTCTTTCAATGACTGACACCTCCAAAGGGCCTGGATCTGAGACTATGAGGAGAGACAGACTTTAAGGTGACAGAGTTTTGATTGGTGTTTTGAAATCACATTTCACAACTCAGTCCATCTTCCAGTGAACACCAAACTCATAGGGGTTCTATGACATGCAAAACTAGTGATTACACTGCAACTGCTTTGAGGTTGTATATAGCAGGAGCGCATGACAATATTCCATCACTTATAATACAGAAATAAATCAAATACACAGATATTTGAGGTAGTAGATTTAATCATTACTGAGTACCAAAGACATAGAATTTATTTCCTTTAATACTAGGGATAATCTCCCAGAGGAAATTCACCTTTTCCATCACTTTATTTCTTCTGTAGTTACCATGATTTGTCCTATAATTCTTACTCTGAGGCCAAAAATTATTTACACTGGTTACAATTTGTTAAAATATTAATATAAGGCTACTGATGCAAGGTACCATTGACTTTTGTATCAGTCGAAGGTAACAGACAAATGCATAGCAACAGCAGGACTACATGTAATATAGTGAATGGCATAATACTGTAAATAAGCAGACCACTGAGAGTGTTTCTGTTCCTTGTCTGGCAATAGTGAATCATGATCTTGTCTTAACTGCCACAAAGTAATTTGTATTGGGAATGTGCAGTTATTGAAGAAAAACCAAAGTGTCTTTTGCTCTTCTCAGTACAATCCTGAAAAATTGTAGCCAACCACTCCATCCTCACCAACGCTACTCTCCTCACACCATTCAGTGCTGGTATGAAGCAAGCAACAGGGAAAGATGGCCCTTATTGCTTTTAATCAGCATTTTCAATATTTTCAGTCTCAAATCGAGGAAAAAGGTACAATGTAACACTGCAGGGCATTCATTTCTCTGTTCTATTGGTTCTATAAGTCAATAACATCACATTAAATCCCCAGTGAATCTACCAAAAGAGCAATATCATATTTATTTGTTTTATTAACTTGTGAGACAAGGATGTTGCTGGCTTGTTAACATTTATTGCCTGTCCCTAGCTGCCTTTGACTGAGTGGCTCGCCAGGCCACTTCAAACAGCAGCTGAGATTCAACTATAATGCTGTGGGTCTGGGGTCACATGTAAGACAAATTGGGTGACAACGCCAGGTTTCCTTCCCTGAAGGGTGCAACTGAGCCCATGAAAAGGTGTGCCTTATTTTATGTATAAGTGCTCAGAACATTATCCAAGGCCACTTCATGTGATATCATTCAACACATTATCATTGAAGACATCAAATAGGAATGATGATGATAAATAATCCTATTTCAATTTTCTAAAAAGGGAGAGAGGCTTACTAAGTCTCTATCTACTCTTAGAGGCCTGGGAGCTAGAGTTCTCCCTCAGTACTGCACTCCAGTGTCACTTGTGATTTGTATACTGGAGTGGGACTTCAATCTGGCACAAGATGCTGAAGAGGTGCGAGTGCTACCAGTTGAGCCTGATTCCAGACCTACAAGTTGACAGCTAACTGTGAAGTGGCCTTGCAAGCCATTCAGCTGTTTTTCATTTGTTCACAATTGCCCTCGGGGTGGTGTGGTGCGATGCCTTCTGAATTGCTGCAGACCTCAGGCTGTCAGGACCCCACAATGCTGTCAGGAATAGGTTATTAATCCAACATTAACTTTTTGATGTTTCCCAATAAAATCAAACAGCACAAGAACTATCCAAACCACGGGATAAATCAACGCAAGCAAGGTGAGTGGAAATGATGATGATCTATTCAAGTTGGACTAATCAATGGTAACGGTAGAGTAAAGGATTAAGATTTAACTTGCAAATAGAAAAGATGTGTCAGGAGTAATAGAAAAAAAAACACTTCTTTTCTCTAAGGTGCGGCAGTTCAAACACAAGGAATATATTTTATGGTGAAAGGAGAAAGATTTTGAAAGGACATGAGGGTTAACCTTTTTCCACAGAGAATAGTTAGTCTGTGGAATAAAATTTCAGAGGAAGTGGTGGATATGGACACAGTTACAATGTTTAAAAGACATTTGGATAAATACATGAATAGGAAAGGTTTGGAGCAATATCGGCCATACACAGGCAGGTGGGACTAGTTTAGTTTGGGAACATGGTCAGTGTGGACTACTTGGACCAAATGGTCTGTTTCCATGCTGTATGACACTATGACTCTATACACTTTTGCAGATAAAATCCAATATTTAGCCTTGTATGCTCTAGAATTTCAAGTTTCTTCATGTTAACCATGTGAAACATAACAAATAACTGTGTTTACGCAGTGAGGTCAAGGTCAAAAATGTTTTGAAACCCAAACACTGCATTATTCTCTAGTTTCCTCTGGGTATAACAATATTCCACAATTTTATCAATAAAAAGACAACCTGTTCTCCAGCATCACCATGGGAGTAAAATGCAGTCTGCTGTCTTCTGACGACAGTGTGGGTCACTAAAGTAGCTGAATCACAAATAAAACTTTAACAGCCATGCAGATCAACTAAGTTCCTCAATCTGTTCGAGACTCAGTAAAACTCTCCTTCTTGTTGATGAATTCAATCATCATTATGTCAAATACCTTCAAATCAGATAAAATTCAATTCACCAGACTCTGCATTCTCCAAGGCAAGTTAATGGTCCTTTATTCATTCATGGATTCAGAGTCAACCACATTGCTGTGGGTCTGGAGTCACATGTAGGCCAGACCAGGTAAGGATGGCAGTTTCCTTCCCTGAGGTCTTTAGTGAACCAGATGGGTTTTTCCGAAAATCAACAGTGGATTCATGGTTGTCAACAGATTCTTAAATCCACATATTTTTACTGAATTCAAATTTCACCATGTGCCGTGGCGGGATTCAAACTCAGGTGCCCAGAATGTTATCTGGGTTCTGGATGTGAGTTTGCTCGCTGAGCTGGAAGGTTCGTTTTCAGACATTTCATCACCATTCTAGGTAACATCATCAGTGAGCCTCCGACGAAGCGCTGGTGTTATGTCCCGCTTTCTATTTATCTGGTTAGGTTTCCTTGGGTTGGTGATGTCATTTCCTGCATTGGTGATGTCACTTCCTGTTCTTTTTCTCAGGGGATGATAGATTGGCTCCAAATCAATGTGTTTGTTGATGGAGTTCCGGTTGGAATGCCACGCTTCTAGGAATTCTCATGCGTGTCTCTGTTTGGCTTGTCCTAGGATGGATGTGTTGTCCCAATCAAAGTGGTGTCCTTCCTTATCTGTATGTAAGGATACGAGTGATAGTGGGTCATGTCGTTTTGTGGCTAGTTGATGTTCATTTCCTCTAATTTGTTTTGTTTAGTGATGACAAAGGTGTCATCCACATAGCAGACCCAAAGTTTGGGTTGGATGATTGGCAGAGCTGTTTGTTCGAGTCTCTGCATTACTGCCTCTGCTAAGAACCCTGATATCGGAGATCCCATGGGTGTACCGTTGGTTTGTTTGTAGGTTTTGTTATTGAAAGTGAAGTGGGTGGTGGGGCATAGGTCCACTAGCTTGATGTTGTCCTTGCTGATGAGGTTGGTGTGTCTGGTGTATGTGTCTTCGGTTCTTCTAATAGTGTAGTCAGTGTTTCTTTGGCCAGGTTGATGTTGATTTCTGAGCCCGTTTTGTATGTTTGTTTGGGTTTGGACAAACGCTACATTGGACAAACAGGCAGAAAGCTAGCCACCAGGATACATGAACATCAACTAGCCACAAAACGACATGACCCACTATCACTCGTATCCTTACACTTAGATGAGGAAGGACACCACTTTGATTGGGACAACACATCCATCCTAGGACAAGCCAAACAGAGACACGCTCGAGAATTCCTAGAAGCATGGCATTCCAACCGGAACTCCATGACCAAACACATTGATTTGAAGCCAATCTATCATCCCCTGAGAAAAAGAACAGGAAGTGACATCACCAATGCAGGAAATGACATCACCAACCCAAGGAAACATAACCAGATAAATAGAAAGCGGGACATAACACCAGTGCTTCGTCGGAGGCTCACTGATGATGTTACCTAGAATGGTGACGAAACGTCTGAAATCGAACCTTCCAGCTCAGCGAGCAAACTCACATCCAGAACCTCAACCTGAGCTACAAATCTTCTCAAAACTCGCTATGTTATCTGGGTTTCTGGATTAACAGTCCAGCGATATCACCACTAGGCCATTGCCTCCCCTATAGTGCTGGCAGTATTCTGCCATTTCTCTACTTGTACAGCAGAACTCTAAACACAGATGTTTGGTATGAATGTAGTCGTCCTTTACTCTTTTCTGTGCTGTTTGCAACATGCTGTGCTGTATAGCTCTGTATAATATGGCTTACATCACCTGTTGCTTCTCTTGTGGACCAGTCTATAAAATATATTCTGAATGGTAGAGAATTTTGCAAGCTACATTATTTTAAAATTCATTGTTGAGAAATTGGCATTCCCTGACACCTTATTGCCTATTGTTAAGAGGGGGTGAGTTGATCTTCCTCTTGAACTGCTGCAGTAATTTTTCAAATTACTGAGTGGTTTGCTCGACCATTTCCGACTCTGTTTCACACTGCTGTGGCTCTGGAGTTACATGCATATTTAACAATCTCGGGTGGCACGTTTCCTTCCCTTAAAAACACTGATGATCCATTTGGGTTTCATGACAATTGGAAGGATCACAAGAAAAGCATCAAACTCAAGCTTTTGATCACTGCATTCGAAGTATTACTCATTATTTTCCTTATCACACTGTGTACTATAGCTGATAGAAAATAATTTGTCCCAACCATTCTGTCAACAAGGAAGGAATAGATATTGTTCTGTGGACCACTGATTTATTACTGTTTGTTTTGCATTACTGCTGAAAGCCAATTTAACCTCCATTAAGTTCACTCACGCTGACCACTGTAATAATATGAAACTACACAGGCTAGAAGATCTCAAATTCAATCAAATTGCTCTTGCTGCTGGTTGGGGTGTTGTTACAAGTGCAGCCATTGTATTGTGCAGGGGATGAACAAAAATCTACTTGGGCTTCCACTTCTGATCTTTACCCAGTAATCCGCAATGGAAACTGCATGTAGTAGAATCACAATCTTAACAAATCTTCACTTTTATGTTCAGCAAGGTCAAACCACTTGTAATAGGTACTAGACAGGTTGCAGTTTACTGTGAGAGTGCAAACTTTCCTTAGTATTGGTACTGAAGTTTCAGCTTAGATTGGGTGTTCAAACTGACACCAATCGGCACTGAGAATTAATAATTAACCACCAAAATTTGACTGGACCAGAAAGTAGGCAAATATGATGTATATCAGTCAGGTTTCATAACTGCACCATCAAGCCTGGAACACCACTGCCCATGTACTTATTGACCATGTAACTCTCACACACACAATGCATTCCATTTCACGGGTGCAACAGTGTGGCATATTTTTAAGAACAGTGTACACAAATAACAGAACTTAGCCAGCCTAACTGAACCTCATTAATAAACGTCACTCAGGAAGCTAGCACCGTGAAATAAGTCAGTGCTGAGTACTGACTTGGTCACTACTGGTTCTAATCATCTATAGGACCATTGATAATCCAATTATACACACCGTAGTAAGGGTCCGATTTAAACAGTCTGTCAATAGTGTAAAACAAGTACTGGTGCTGTATTGATGTTCTGCCACTAACGCACAGAATAAGTCTATAGCTTTGTCATATTTACAATCCTGCTAAAGACATCTAGAGATTAAAGATTATTATTATACCAACTCTGATTCATTTAAATCATCAGATTGCATTTCTGAAAATTGAACTCAAACTTTTCAATTGCCATTCATAGATAAAAATCAGATTATTAAGTAATGTTTTATCCTATTGATGTAAGCATGATAAAATATGAATTAATTTAATTACTCTGCATGAAAGAACAGATTTTCTGATTAACTGATGCTGTGGTTACAAGTTCAACTGAATGGCCCAACACACTCCCCACTTGCATACAAGTCACAGCCAAAAAAAAGCCTCATCTATACAACAGAGCAAAACTCCAAACTTCTCAGGAATGTATAAAGCAAAATTTAACACTGAACTATTTGTGAAGATACTTAGGTTGATGACAAAATGCTTGGTCAAGGCGGTAGAATCTAAGGAGCATTTTAAAGGAGAAGATACAGAGGTAGAGAGTTCTGCAGAGGGAAGACCAAAGCTTAGGGTTTAGGAACTAAAGGCACATGTACCAATGGTAGAGCACTGGAAAATCAACAACACCTGTATCTAAAGGAGCCAGATTTTAAAAATAGCTTAATTGTAATAATATCTTAAAAGGAAATGGTGGGTATACACGCAATTATTCCATGCTACAATAAATGCACCATAGTTTGAAGGCTAGTTTTCACTGTCAATAATGCTTTTGCCTTTTGTTCAACAGAGTTAGTCATGGGTAAATGATCTCAAGGGAAGTGAGGGAAAACTGGCTAGGGAAGAAGATTCTAGATGACACCACACTGGGTCTCATGGCGGGTTGAGACAAAAAGTCAGCCTGAACAGCATTAATACATTAGGCCACCTTACCTCCCAACTAAGGACAGTTTAGCTGCAGAGATTTGGGAGAGGTGAAGAGGAGTCCATAAATTACAATTAGTAAAGAGAGCTTCTTCAAAAAAAAGTTCTGTCATTAATAAATATGGTTAATTAGCATTTACACAGGCATTCTCAAACTAATACAAACGGTAAGATTTTCTACTTAATGTAGCAAAAGGTCCACAGCTTAATCCAACAAAATGCAACTTCCACGACATATATGAGTGATGCCAACTATCTGCAACTGACTACTCAACATTTTTCTGACAACTTTAAATCAGTAAGTCAACATCAGCCATAATTGCATTTAATTTACCACTGCTTTGAACATTTTACACACAGATTTCAGTAAGCGCGACCTAGTGCAAAGCACTTGCAGGTGCTATAACTTTGAGAGATAAATCAAACCACTGTCAAACTAATTTGCTGGTCAGCAAGAAAGAACTAAGCAATCTGCTTTATGATTTATTGCAATAATCGAAACACAAAATATATTTATTACCCATCTGCACCTTTAATGCATACGAGGACTTTGTGGAGAAGGACAACACAAATCTTCTCTACTCACTCATTTCTTCCTGCACTATAAAGATCTTTCCACTAATAAAGCAATATTTATTGATGTTAATGAAAAACCCAAGTGAACAGACAGGAACCCCATGGGCCATGAGCTTCTGAGGAAAAAAATATCAATTTTTCCTTACCTTACCCATACTTCATTACCCTCTTCACTAGCTTTGCAGTCCACACAACTTTAGGTTCATTTTCTTTTACCCAAGTGGAAGCCCCTCTGCCTTACCCTCTTTAAAACAGGTAGATTCCCCCTCGATAACTGCACTTTACATCCATCAAGATTCTTTCATTAATAAAACCTCACAAATCAATTTGAACCGAGAGTCATGTGCTGGGAAGTAGGTGACAATGTGATATTCAGAATCACTGAAGGAGAGTCACAGTGGAGTTGAAAAGACTGTTTCTCTCAATGCAGACACAGCCAGGCCAGTTGAGCTTCTTCAGCATTCTCAGTATTTCTTCCAGAATTTCTTGTCTATCACCTTGTTCTCAAAGATGCCATATAAAGTTATCATGTCATGTGGGTAAACGTTGTATCTATAATAGCACACTTTAACACTGATCCCATTCTCGTGAAAATTACAAATTCAATAATTACCAGTGTGCTTTTAACACATACTCAGAGTGACTGACAGGTACCCTGCCAACCTGCAAAGTTCTTTATCCCATGCTCACAAGCAGAGCACTTTAAAGGAACAGAAGTTACCTTCCTGTCAAGACAGTCAGTTTGTCTAGAACTTGGATGACTTTAAGAATCCCACCAGTCTTTTAAGGTTGGATGCTTCAGACTTGCATGTCCAAACTTTTCCATTCGTCAAAGCTCTCAAAGAGCAAAGTTTACTGTGAATGAATTTTAATTGCTTAACGATTAGTGAATGTGACATTGCAAGGGGAAAGATATGCCTTAGCAGCACAGAAAAGCAATGTATATCAAATGAGATGATCCTCCTTTCCTTAAGAAGACAATAAATCATCTGATTTATGGCAAAAGAAAACTGGAAATCTAGAATATCCTGCACACATCCATTCTGTTCAAAAATAAATCGCTTGTTCTGATCTGGCTCAAAGAACTTAAAAACATTGTCCAATCTAGAAACTTCTTCATGAAGAACAATTTAGTCTGGATTTCCATGGAGTCAGGGAGATTCCTTGGAAAGGTAAAAATGGTGGCAGGGACACAATTCAAGATTTACCATCTAATGCCCAGAATTTCCAATATTCACCAATACTTTTTAAGGGAGTCAGAGATAATGGGAACTGCAGACGCTGGAGAATCCAAGATAACAAAGTGTGAAGCTGGATGAACACAGCAGGCCAAGCAGCATCTTAGGAGCACAAAAACCGACGTTTCGGGCCTAGACCCTTCATCAGAAAAAGGGGATGGGGAGAGGATTCTGAAATAAATAGGGAGATCGGGGGAGGCGGACTGAAGATGGATAGAGGAGAAGATAGGTGGAGAGGAGAGTATGGGTGGGGAGGTAGGGAGAGGATAGGTCAGTCCGGGAAGGACGGACAGGTCAAGGGGGCGGGATGAGGTTAGTAGGTAGGAAATGGAGGTGCCTCTTGAGGTGGGAGAAGGGGATAGGTGAGAGGAAGAACAGGCTAGGCAGGCGGGGATGAGCTGGGCTGGGTTTGGGATGCAGTGGGGGGAGGGGAGATTTTGAAGCTGGTGAAATCCACATTGATACCATTGGGCTGCAGGGTTTCCAAGTGGGATATGTGTTGCTGTTCCTGCAACCTTCCGGTGGCATTAGTATGGCACTGCAGGAGGCCCACCTCCCAGTCGCGAACCATTTCAACTCCCCTTTGTGTTCTTTAGACAACATGTCCATCCTGGACCTCCTGCAGTGCCATAATGATGCCACCCGAAGGTTGCAGGAACAGCAACTCATATTCCGCTTGGGAACCCTGCAGCCCAATGGTATCAATGTGGATTTCACCAGTTTCAAAATCTCCCCTCCCCCCACTGCATCCCAAACCCAGCCCAGCTCATCCCCGCCTGCCTAGCCTGTTCTTCCTCTCACCTATCCCCTCCTCCAACCTCAAGCTGCACCTCCATTTCCTTCCTACTAACCTCATCCCGCCCCCTTGACTTGTCCGTCCTTCCCGGACTGACCTAACCCCTCCCTACCTCCCCACCCATACTCTCCTCTCCACCTATCTTCTCCTCTATCCATCGTCAGTCCACCTCCGCCTCTCTCCCTATTTATTTCAGAAACCTCTGCCCATCCCCTTTTTCTGATGAAGGGTCTAGGCCCGAAACGTCAGTTTTTGTGCTCCTAAGATGCTGCTTGGCCTGCTGTGTTCATCTAGTTTCACACTTTGTTATCTTTTTAAGGGAGTTGACTGGTTTGGATTCTAAGCCCAAAACCTGTGCTCCCAACCTACCTGGTTCCAGAACAGGGATAGGCATGTCCTTGTACTCTGCAACTTTCATGGAGTTCAGTCAGTTTTTCAAAGAGTCAAGAATGTATACTAAGTCTAGGCTAAAAAATCTCACATCTAATGGCGTTGAAATGGCTGAACTCTAGGAAAAACTTTGTTCGATTAGCAGCTCAGGTTTTCGATCTCTTTCAGTCAATTGTGCAATGTTTGTTTACACCAGATAAAGCGGTTTCCAGTGCTTGCAGTTTTTGTTGTTGATACTTTAAACAGTCTTGATGGCTGACACTTTTGGCCAACAGAGAAAGATTTTTTGAAAGGAAATGGAAATTTTACGAATTAAGTTTTAAAGATTTTAAAATACAAATCATTGTGACTATAGGGTTAACCAGTTCGATAAAGAGGGAGAATGGGACTGGAAGCAACATAGCTGAGCATGAGCAATGGGTGTGTGGGGTGTTTGCGTGTCTATGTTTATGTAGGGCAAAAGGACCTTACAATTTTTATTCAAAATGACATGAAGTCCCACAGTACCTAGGTGGATCTTTTAAATGTCCCCCATGGCTGCCTCCTAAATCTTTCCTGGATTAGTTGATCCAACTGCACATCACCCAACTAAGTAATGGAATTCTCCACCTTGCAGGCATTTTCTCCCTAGGCAGGCAGGCTAACCCAGGAAGATTACTAACTTCAGTTACCCATGCCAAAAATCTGGCCGTTAATTTCTAATTAGCTCATAAAAAGGATAAAAATTGAGCTTTGTAGCATCAAGTTGTGTGAATGTCACTTTTAAACTTAACCTGAACAAGGCTGACAATCAGTATGTTTCTGAAATAAAATTTTCCACATTTTCAGGATGCAGTCAACATACCAGCTATTTTTCTTTCCTCAACTAAGTTGGAATTCTTTTATTAAATAATCAGTGGTTAACTGGAAAACTTCACAAGTTTCAGAAACAATCTGGATAAGCTCTTAACTACAAATGGAATTTGGGATCATTGCAAATTCATCTGGTTATAATGCGGATTGGTGGACCAAGGGTTTTCCTCAGCCAGAAATTGTTTTTTTTGCCAAAGCAGAGAACGCAGCACACATACATACCCATGGTTTTTTAAAAATTAGTTTAGCTGCGTAGCATGCTTTGTGACATCACTGATATCTATATTGCTATTTGCAACACATTTGTCAATCACTACATAACACATGGAAACATGCAAATTATGGTAGGTTATTCAATCAATCCATCGTACATCGAATTTAAGCAGTACACTCATCACTGAAATAGGCCATTCTGTCCATCAACTCCATGCCAAACAGAAAGCCCCGACACCTTCTCTTCCTCACACTTGATACTTCTGTTCTTTTCTCATTTGTTAACATAGATATTAACATAGAACATTACAGCACAGTACAGGCCCTTCAGCCCTCCATGTTGTGCCGACCTGTCATACCAATCTCAAGCCCATCTAACCTACACTATTCCATGTACGTCCATATGCTTGTCCAATGACGACTTAAATGTACCTAAAGTTGGCGAATCTACTACCATTGCAGGCAAAGCGTTCCATTCCCTTACTACTCTCTGAGTAAAGAAACTACCTCTGACATCTGTCCTATATCATGCACCCCTCAATTTAAAGCTATGCCCCCACGTGCTCGCCGTCACCATCCTAGGAAAAAGGCTCTCCCTATCCACCCCGACTAACCCTCTGATTATTTTATATGTTTCAATTAAGTCACCTCTCAACCTTCTTCTCTCGAATGAAAACAGCCTCAAGTCCCTCAGCCTTTCCTCGTAAGACCTTCCCTCCATACCAGGCAACATCCGAGTAAATCTCCTCTGCACCCTTTCCAAAGCTTCCACATCCTTCTGCTAATTCAGTGACCAGAACTGTACACAATACTCCAAATGCGGCCACACCAGCGTTTTGTACAGCTGTAGCATAGCCTCTTGGTTCCGGAACTCGATGCCTCTATTAATAAAAGCAAAACACTATATGCCTTCTTTACAGCCCTGTCAACCTGGGTGGCAACTTTCAAGGATCTGTGTACATGGTCACTGAGATCTCTCTGCTCATCTACACTACCAAGAATCTTACCATTAGCCCTGTACTTTGCCTTCTGGTTACTCCTACCAAAGTGCAACACCTCACACTTGTCTGCATTAAACTCCATTTTCCACCTCTCAGCCCAGCTCTGCAGCTTATCTATGTCTCTCTGCAATCTACAGCATCCTTCGTCACTATCCACAACTCCACCGGCCTTAGTGTCGTCTGCAAATTTATTAACCCATCCTTCTACGCCCTCATCCAGGTCATTTACAAAAATGACAAATAGCAGTGGACCCAACACCGACCCTTGCGGTCCACCACTAGTAACTGGTCTCCAGGATGAACATTTCCCATCAACTACCACCCTCTGCCTTCTTTCAGCAAGCCAATTTCCGATCCAAACTGCTATATCTCCCACAATTCCTCCACATTTTGTACAATAGCCTATTGTGGGGAACCTTATCGAACGCCTTGCTGAAATCCATATACACCACATCAACCGGTTTACTCTTATCTACCTGTTTGGTCACCTTCTCAAAGAACTCAGTAAGGTTTGTGAGGCACGACCTTCCCTTCACAAAACCGTGCTGACTATCCCTAATCAATTTATACTTTTCTAGATGATTATAAATCCTATCCCTTATTACCTTTTCCAACACTTTACCAACAACTTTAAGGCTCACTGGTCTATAATTTGTGTGTTTATCCAGCCTTCGCCTTAAATGTTTCAATACTGTTCACATCAATCATTCCCTGTGCTGATGAGTGCCATATTCTTGATACATTTTAGCTAAACAGGTTTCTCCTGATTTTCCTAGGAGCACAAACACTGATGTTTCGGGCCTAGGCCCTTCATCAGAAAAGCTTTTCTGATGAAGGGTCTAGGCCCGAAACGTCAGCTTTTGTGCTCCTGAGATGCTGCTTGGCCTGCTGTGTTCATCCAGCCCCACACTTTGTTATCTTGGATTCTCCAGCATCTGCAGTTCCCATTATCTCCTGATTTTCCTGTTGGATTTTAGTAGCTATCTTCTATTTATGGCCTCACGTTCTTAGATTCTTGCACAGGTGGAAATATCTTCTCCATAACTATCTGATCAAACCCCTCCATTTTCTTAGTGACTTCAATCAAGGTACATCTGTCAATATTCTAAAGGAGAAAGGTTAATATTGAAGGTGTATGTGGAATTATGATGGTGCTGAGCTTTTACCTCCATGTCATACCAGAGTTGGTCTTGTAGCTTCTAAATGGAATCTTCATATCAATTTACCTCAGAGTAGATTTTAACACAGTCGGGAGAATTAAAGATTTGGGCTTCAATATGCACACACACACACACACACACACACACACACACACACACACACACACACACACACACACACACACACAAACACGCAGACACACAAACACGCAGACACACACACACACACAGACACACACACACACACACACACCCATCTAAGTGTCTGGATGTTTACATTATGCAAAACTGTATGAATATCAAAAACCAAAATACTCACCTCCGCCCCCTCCCATTAGTGAAGAATTTGCTGTAAACAAAAGAGAAAATAAGAGTTAACAATATATGCTCATCTTAGTCGTAGCATAATTCAATTCTCACTATCCATAAACACAGGCTGAGGCCCAAATTCAAATTATGATAAACACATTGGATCTAATCACTGAATTCTAATGCATAAATTTTCATTGGGCCAAACTATCTCCCATTAAATAGAATTCTAGCAGTCCAAAGCACTTTCAATTACATAGCACACTACATAAAAGAAAGACTTGCATTTATATCTCGCCTATGAGAATCTCAAGACGTGCAGAAGCACTCGACAATCATTGAAGTATTTTTGAAGTAGGTGCTTTCTGACAGAGAAGGGAAGCAAACCTGACTTCAAACTACCATGAAATATTCTCACAGAATTCCTCAGGCTACTGTTACATCCACTCACAACTTTTAATCAAAGACTTAGACAGAAGAAAGCTCATCTTGCAAATGAACAACCCCAAACACAATGTCATGGGAAGCACAATCAAATATATATAAATATATATATATTCCCATTGGGTGAGAAGCTAAGATGAAAACATGTTTTTATATAATTAGCCTTTTGAAACATCTTACACTCACATTTACTTCTAGATTTATATTTGCCAATGAAGGAATGTATACCCTATCCCCACTTTTCCATTGATCAGTCAAACAAAGACACTAGTAGATCCCTAAAAGCAGCACTGTGCACTTGTGCGATCCCACCACAGCACATATTAGATGGTAGGATGCCTGCTGGCTCCCGTGATCATCAAACCGCTGAGCTTCTGGCTCTGTCTTCTCGAAGCTAAGTGTAAATGGAGTCTTGTGGTTGGGTGTACATGGACAGAATGCAGCCCAACAGGTAATGAGAGATTTGTCTCAATAACAAGTGAGAGATTTATTGAAACAAATTGACCATTTTTCTCTCATAAAGATTATTATTTTCATATAAAAGAAGATTTATCTCTTACACATCAGGATGTTCCAAAGCACTTGTTAGCCAGAACGTTTGACCTATTGCAATGTTGGAAATGGCAACCAATTTTTACACAGAAAACGGATAAGGATCAGTTGATAACACAGTGTGAAACGGAGGAACACAGCAGGCCAGGCAGCGTCAGCGGAGCAGGAAAGTTGATGTTTCGGGTCCTGACCCGAAATGTCAACTTTCCTGCTCCTCTGATGCTGTCTGGCCTGCTGTGTTCCTCCAGCTTCACACTGTGTTATCTCTGACTCCAGCATCTGCTGCTCTTACTATCTCTAATGATCAGTAGACATGTCTTATGATATTGTTTAAGGGCTAACCCCTTGTTCTTTTTCAAATAGACCCACTGGAACTTTGCATCCATCAATTGGATCGATGGGGCCTCAGTTTAAATTCTCATCCAAAAGACAGTGCTGGCCTTTCACGATACTGCACGGAAGTATCAGCCAATATTTTTGTGCTGAAGTCTGTAAACATGCTGATGAAGAAACCAAGCCCAGTTTCAATTTGCTATTCTGCACAAAATTGACCCTCTTTTTCATTCCTTTTTAAACCATACAGAGCTTCACTCTGCCAGCTTCTCTTTTAGCAGCCTACACACGTCCAAACAAATGAAGCATTTCCATTCTCATTATGTTGCTTACAAGTAGCTATTTAAGTCTAATCCACACTGCATTATTTGAAATTCAATGTTTCTTCCCGATTTCAACAGTATATCTGAAACCTTCTCCTTCTAGTATTTAATTTAGTCTCATCTATTTTCTTTGCAGTCCCAAGTTCCAGCTCTACATATCTGCACAGATGTGATACATGCTTCATGCTGAACTATTATTGTCTTAGAGGCCTTAGCGAATCGTTTTACACAAAAATTCCACTAAAAATCCTTGGTCTGCTAAAAATATCAATTTGATCAATTTTTCTGTACAAAGTCAAGACTTTTGTGTGGAGGGGTTGTACAGATAGTATCAATAATATGGCTTCTTATTTTTCGGTGTATTTGACTGTGGACTAAAATGAGAAAAGAACATCTTTAAAGAGCAAAGATTGTTGGTGGATTACATCAATTTCTGTATAACAAGTACCCTGACACTCATTGTAAATGTTGTTTACATAGCTGCTGTTTCAAGCAGTAGGGGAAGATTTACAAAGGAACTGGAGCTAGGGGTGTATATCAAAGGAATTTCAGCCAGTAGCTGATTCGTCTGTGGATTCATGACCAGTTATGCATGACAAAGGATTCCGACCAGCACAACTACTGTGATTTACTCCCCGGTTGCTGTACAGCTTGGTGCAATGAATGAGGTAGGGCGGATGCATCAGATTGCTGTAAAGTATCTCAGTCCTCTGCAGTAAAAACTTCTTTAAACCTGAAGAAAATAAAATGTGAGGCTGGATGAACACAGCAGGCCAAGCAGCATCTCAGGAGCACAAAAGCTGACGTTTCGGGCCTAGACCCTTCATCAGAGAGGGGGATGGGGAGAGGGAACTGGAATAAATAGGGAGAGAGGGGGAGGCGGACCGAAGATGGAGAGTAAAGAAGATAGGTGGAGAGAGTATAGGTGGGGAGGTAGGGAGGGGATAGGTCAGTTCAGGGAAGACGGACAGGTCAAGGAGGTGGGATGAGGTTAGTAGGTAGATGGGGGTGCGGCTTGGGGTGGGAGGAAGGGATGGGTGAGAGGAAGAACCGGTTAGGGAGGCAGAGACAGGTTGGACTGGTTTTGGGATGCAGTGGGTGGGGGGGAAGAGCTGGGCTGGTTGTGTGGTGCAGTGGGGGGAGGGGACAAACTGGGCTGGTTTAGGGATGCAGTTGGGGAAGGGGAGATTTTGAAACTGGTGAAGTCCACATTGATACCATTAGGCTGCAGGGTTCCCAGGCGGAATATGAGTTGCTGTTCCTGCAACCTTCGGGTGGCATCATTGTGGCACTGCAGGAGGCCCATGATGGACATGTCATCTAAAGAATGGGAGGGGGAGTGGAAATGGTTTGCGACTGGGAGGTGCAGTTGTTTGTTGCGAACTGAGCAGAGGTGTTCTGCAAAGCGGTCTCCAAGCCTCCGCTTGGTTTCCCCAATGTAGAGGAAGCCACACCGGGTACAGTGGATGCAGTATACCACATTGGCAGATGTGCAGGTGAACCTCTGCTTAATGTGGAATGTCATCTTGGGGCCTGGGATAGGGGTGAGGGAGGAGGTGTGGGGGCAAGTGTAGCATTTCCTGCGGTTGCAGGGGAAGGTGCCGGGTGTGGTGGGGTTGGAGGGCAGTGTGGAGCGAACAAGGGAGTCACGGAGAGAGTGGTCTCTCCGGAAAGCAGACAGGGGTGGGGATGGAAAAATGTCTTGGGTGGTGGGGTCGGATTGTAAATGGCGAAAGTGTCGGAGGATGATGCGTTGTATCCGGAGGTTGGTAGGGTGGTGTGTGAGAACGAGGGGGATCCTCTTTGGGCGGTTTTGGCGGGGGCGGGGTGTGAGGGATGTGTTGCGGGAAATACGGGAGACGCGGTCAAGGGCGTTCTCGATCACTGTGGGGGCAAAGTTGCGGTCCTTGAAGAACTTGGACATCTGGGATGTGCGGGAGTGGAATGTCTTATCATGGGAGCAGATGCGGCGGAGGCGGAGTAATTGGGAATAGGGGATGGAATTTTTGCAGGAGGGTGGGTGGGAGGAGGTGTATTCTAGGTAGCTGTGGGAGTCGGTGGGCTTGAAATGGACATCAGTTACAAGCTGGTTGCCTGAGATGGAGACTGAGAGGTCCAGGAAGGTGAGGGATGTGTTGGAGATGGCCCAGGTGAACTGAAGGTTGGGGTGGAAGGTGTTGGTGAAGTGGATGAAATGTTCGAGCTCCTCTGGGGAGCAAGAGACGGCGCCGATGCAGTCATCAATGTACCGGAGGAAGAGGTGGGGTTTGGGGCCTGTGTAGGTGCGGAGGAGGGACTGTTCCACGTAACCTACAAAGAGGCAGGCATAGCTGGGGCCCATGCGGGTGCCTATGGCCACCCCCTTAGTCTGTAGGAAGTGGGAGGAGTCAAAAGAGAAGTTGTTGAGGGTGAGGACGAGTTCAGCTAGGCGGATGAGGGTGTCGGTGGAGGGGGACTGGTCGGGCCTGCGGGACAGGAAGAAGCGGACGGCCTTGAGGCCATCTGCATGCGGAATGCAGGTGTATAGGGACTGGATGGCCTCAAGGCCCTCCGCTTCTTCCTGTCCCGCAGGCCCGACCAGTCCCCCTCCACCTACACCCTCATCCGCCTAGCTGAACTCGTCCTCACCATCAACAACTTCTCTTTTGACTCCTCCCACTTCCTACAGACTAAGGGGGTGGCCATGGGCACCCGCATGGGCCCCAGTTATGCCTGCCTCTTTGTAGGTTACGTGGAACAGTCCCTCTTCCGCACCTACACAGGCCCCAAACCCGACCTCTTCCTCCGGTACATTGATGACTGTATCGGCGCCGCCTCTTGCTCCCCAGAGGAGCTCGAACATTTCATCCACTTCACCAACACCTTCCACCCCAACCTTCAGTTCACCTGGGCCATCTCCAACACATCCCTCACCTTCCTGGACCTCTCAGTCTCCATCTCAGGCAACCAGCTTGTAACTGATGTCCATTTCAAGCCCACCGACTCCCACAGCAACCTAGAATACACCTCCTCCCACCCACCCTCCTGCAAAAATTCCATCCCCTATTCCCAATTCCTCCGCCTCCGCCGCATCTGCTCCCACGATAAGACATTCCACTCCCGCACATCCCAGATGTCCAGGTTCTTCAAGGACCGCAACTTTCCCCCCACAGTGATCGAGAACGCCCTTGACCGCGTCTCCCGTATTTCCCGCAACACATCCCTCACACCCCGCCCCTGCCCCCGCCACAACCGGCCAAAGAGGATCCCCCTCGTTCTCACACAACACCCCACCAATCTCCGGATACAACGCATCATCCTCCGACACTTCCGCCATTTACAATCCGACCCCACCACCCAAGACATTTTTCCATCCCCACCCCTGTCTGCTTTCCGGAGAGACCACTCTCTCCGTGACTCCCTTGTTCGCTCCACACTGCCCTCCAACCCCACCACACCCGGCACCTTCCCCTGCAACCACAGGAAATGCTACACTTGCCCCCACACCTCCTCCCTCACCCCTATCCCAGGCCCCAAGATGACATTCCACATTAAGCAGAGGTTCACCTGCACATCTGCCAATGTGGTATACTGCATCCACTGTACCCGGTGTGGCTTCCTCTACATTGGGGAAACCAAGCGGAGGCTTGGAGACCGCTTTGCAGAACACCTCTGCTCAGTTCGCAACAAACAACTGCACCTCCCAGTCGCAAACCATTTCCACTCCCCCTCCCATTCTTTAGATGACATGTCCATCATGGGCCTCCTGCAGTGCCACAATGGTGCCACCCGAAGGTTGCAGGAACAGCAACTCATATTCCGCCTGGGAACCCTGCAGCCTAATGGTATCAATGTGGACTTCACCAGTTTCAAAATCTCCCCTTCCCCAACTGCATCCCTAAACCAGCCCAGTTCGTCCCCTCCCCCCATTGCACCACACAACCAGCCCAGCTCTTCCCCCCCACCCACTGCATCCCAAAACCAGTCCAACCTGTCTCTGCCTCCCTAACCGGTTCTTCCTCTCACCCATCCCTTCCTCCCACCCCAAGCCACACCCCCATCTACCTACTAACCTCATCCCACCTCCTTGACCTGTCCGTCTTCCCTGAACTGACCTATCCCCTCCGTACCTCCCCACCTATACTCTCTCCACCTATCTTCTTTACTCTCCATCTTCGGTCCGCCTCCCCCTCTCTCCCTATTTATTCCAGTTCCCTCTCCCCATCCCCCTCTCTAATGAAGGGTCTAGGCCCGAAACGTCAGCTTTTGTGCTCCTGAGATGCTGCTTGGCCTGCTGTGTTCATCCAGCCTCACATTTTATTATCTTGGAATTCTCCAGCATCTGCAGTTCCCATTATCTCTTAAACCTGAAGAATACCAGTTTAGTTTTCTTTCAGCATTTGCTGTAAAATGAGACTTTTAAGTAATAAGTCAGAGATTTTCATATATATAAATCAGTGACCTGGTGCTTCCTGCAATCAAGTGATAGCACCTGCAAAGGGAAGATTAAGAAACAGCATTATGATCAGCACAAGAACCACCTCAGCAAATTCTGTGAATAGTAATTATTGTATTAGTGATAATGGGAACTGCAGATGCGGGAGAATCCAAGATAACAAAGTGTGAAGCTGGAGAAACACAGCAGGCCAAGCAGCATCTCAGGAGCACAAAAGCTGACGTTTCAGGCCTAGACCCTTCATTAGAGAGGGTCTTCATTTCTGATGAAGGGTCTAGGCCCGAAACATTAGCTTTTGTGCTCCTGAGATTTTGCTTGGCCTGCTGTGTTCCTCCAGCTTCACACTTTGTTATCTTATAATAGTAATTATTGAACTGCTTTCCCTTTTACCCTTCACCTATAACAACCACATTTCTTTTCCTACCTGTGCCTGCACATGTTTATATAGAAATTAAGTATAAGTGGGTTAGAGTTTTGACAAGTGGAGTTATAGGCCAATGGCTCATAATTATTTATCTGCAGCTTGAGTCTATTTATTGGTAATAAATAGTTGTTTCTGCACTTAACAAG
This sequence comes from Stegostoma tigrinum, assembly GCF_030684315.1. Lineage (NCBI taxonomy): Eukaryota > Metazoa > Chordata > Chondrichthyes > Orectolobiformes > Stegostomatidae > Stegostoma > Stegostoma tigrinum. The sequence goes on along the minus strand of NC_081395.1, from coordinate 4,808,428 downwards.
AATGTTCCCTATGCTTTCTGTCAACCTGTGTCAGCAAGCCAGGTAAATTGAGGAATTCTGCAGGTCTTGATATCCAGCAGATTACCCAAGCATCCTTTTTGTTCCTCAACTCTAACTGAATTGATTCTGTTCTTGAACCCCCTGAAACGTTCTCTCTCTCCAGCACTGCAATGCTCTGCTGGACCAATACTGTCACCCCTCGCTCCTTTCCTTCCTTTATTATCTTTTTTGAGCACATTGTACCCAGGAATATTGAACATCCAGTCTTGCCTTTCCTTGATCCAAGTCTCAAACATAGCATCATATTTCTACGTGGTAATGTGTGCCTATAACTCCTCGTTCTTAATTACTATATTCTGAACATTCCTGTACATGCATTGTAACCCTGATTTAGGCTTTATTTCTTTCTTTCTTACTCCAACTTCACTCAGTGATTTGCTTTTCCCCATGTTATTTCCAGCTGTATCCACAAGTATTTTCTGAACCCTAGCATTTTTATCAATGCATCTCTCTTGGTGCCCACACCCATGCCGAGTTACTTTTCAGCAATCCCAACAGCACTAGCACAATACGCTACAAGGAACTCACTCCCAGCTCTGGGCAGATACCAAATTCCCTAGAGCCAGTCCCAGTGTCACAGGAATCTAAAGCCCTGCCTCTTGCATCATCTTTCCAGTCATGTATTCATCTGACTTACCCTCCTATTTCCATACAGCAGATAGCACTGGGAATAATCTGAAGATCATTACATTTGAGATCCTGCTCGTTAATCTTGTACCTAACTCCCTAAATCCTGATTACTGGACTGCCTAAATCATTGGTACCAAAGTGGATCATGACCTCTGGCCATTCACTTAACTCTATGATATCCTTGGCCTGAGCACTAAGGAGGCAACACACCATGATGGAGCAATGTTGATGGTCACAGACACAGTCTGTTTCCTGAGCTTATGATTCCCGTACATCATCACTCCTCCTAGGCCTCCATTTTTATTTAACTCATTCACAGGATGAGGGTGCCACCAGCTAGGCCAGCATTTATTGTCCATCCCTAAATGTTAAGAGTCAACCACTTTGCTGTGGGTCTGGAGTCACATGCAGGCTGGACAGGCAAGGATGGCAGCTTCCTTTCTAAAGGTTAATAAGGAATGAACCTGCGGCCATCATTAGACAATTAGTTCCAGATTTTTATTAAATTCAAATGCCACCATCTGACGATATTCAAACTCGGAACTACAGAATATGAGCCCTAGATTAACAGTCCAGCAATAATACCATTTGGCCATTACTTGCTCTTATTTGTCCTATGCTGCCTCCTCTCTTGCTACTGGTTTGAAGCTGCAGCCCTAATTCCTTGATGCTGAGCCTCATTGTATCCTCTACTACATTCTACTCTTGCTGCTGTGGTGAAGCTGAATTCATAGGCCTCTGTTCTTTCACATTAATTTAAACTCTGTTGCTTTCTCTTGCTACCATGTTGAAGCTGAATTGCTAGGACCATTATCAACACAGTAGGGTTACTTTAATCAGTCAACCAGCAATGCTGAAATTCCCGTTCGAACCAATTTCTTCTAAAAAGAGATTAATCCCCCAAATATTCAATACAAATAAGTAAAGGAAAATATTCAACTTAAGACTTTTATTGATACAAAAAATAATCAAATTTTACATTCAGTTACACAATGGAAATGTTTTCTGAAGCAGTTTGGTGCAACACCAACTGAAGAACAGACTTAGGAGAGCGAGAAGGGGGTACGAAAAAGCCTTGGCGGGTAGGATTAAGTATAGAACACCTTGGGGTTTTCTTTATGTGAGGAACAAGAGGATGGCCAGAGTGAGGGTACGGCCAATCGGGGATAGTGGAGGGAACTTCTGCATGGAGTTAGAGGAGGTAGAAGAAGTCCTTAATGAACACTTTGTTTCAGTATTCACCAGTGAAAGGGACCTTGACGTTTATGAGGACAGTATGAAACAGGTTGATATTCTCGAACGGGCTGATGTTATGAAGGAGGATGTACTAGAAATTTTGAAAAATATGAGGATAGATAAGTCCCCTGGGCCAGACAGGACATACTCAAGGTTTCTACGGGAAGCAAGGGAAGAGATTGCTGCCCCTTTGGCGATGATCTTTGTGCCCTCACTGTCTACTAGTGTAGTACCAGATGATTGGAGGGTGGAAAATGTCATTCCCTTCTTCAAGAAAGGGAATAGGGATAATCCTGGAAATTACAGACCAGTCAGTCTTACTTCTGTGATGGGCAAATTATTGGAGAGGATTCTGTGAGATAGTTCTGAAGGCGACAAACAACAGGGTACACAAACATAAACTGGCTACAAAAAGACATGACCAATACACACGATCTCAATCCACATGGACAGGGACAACCACCAATTCGACTGGGACAACACCAAGATCCTGGGACAGGCTAGAAAGAGACAAGCACGAGAATTCCTGGAAGCCCGGCACTCCACAAAGCATTCTATTAATAAACACATAGAACTTGACCCCATATACACCCCACTATGAAAGAAAACTGGAAGTGAGACAATCCAGCTCAACGGACTCTAAAGTTAAAAAACCAGGTGGGAAAACACATCGATGCTTCATCAGAGGCTGCACTGAGGATGTTACCCAGCAGGGTAACGAAACATCTGCGAAACAACAAACCAGCTCAGCGAGCCAACCAACCTCAACACCCACAACCCGAGCTACAAATCTACTTCAAAACCTATTAGAGATAGTATTTATTATTATTTGGAAAAGTACAGCTTGATTAGAAACAGTCAGCATGGTTTTGTGAGGGGCAGGTCATGCCTCACAGGCCTCATTGAATTCTTTGAGGATGTGACAAAACACATTGAAGAAGGTAGAGCAATGAATGTGCAGTGTATGGATTTTAGCAAGACATCTGATAAGATTCCACATGGTAGGCTCAATCAGAAAGTAAGGAGGCATGGGATCCAGGGAGATTTGGCTGTCTGGATATAGAATTAGCTGTCCAATAGAACACAGAAGGTGGTAGTAGATGGAAAGTATTCAGCCTGGAGGTCGGTGACCAGTGGTGTTCTGCAGGGATCTGTTCTGGGACCTCTGCTCTTTGTGATCTTTATAAATGACTTGGATGAGGAAGTGGAAGGGGGGGGTGGGTTAGTACGTTTGCCCATGACACGAAAGTTGGTGGAGTTGTGGACAGTGTGGACGGCTGTTGTAGGTTGCAACAGGCCATTGATAGGATGCAGAGCTGGGCAAAGAAGTGGCAGATGGAATTCAACCTGGAAGAGTGTGAAGTGATTCATTTTGGAAGGTCGAATTTGAAGGCAGATTACAGGGTAAATGGCAGGTTTAAGAGCCACAAGGTTATGCTGCAACTCTATAAAACCCTGGTTAGACCACACTTGAAATACTGTACTCAGTTCTGGTCACCTCAGTACAGGAAGAATGTGGAAGCTTTACAGAGGGTGCAGAGGAGATTCAACAGGATACTGCCTGGACTGGAGGGCAGGTTTTATGAGCAAAGGTTGAGGGAGCTAGGACTTTTCTCATTGGAGCAAAGAAGTATAAGAGGTGACTTGATAGAGGTGTACAACATGATGAGAGGCCTATGTAGAGTGGATAGCCAGAGACTTTCTCCGAGGGTGGAAGTGACTACTAAGAGGGAGCATAATTTTAAAGTGATTGGATGAAGCTATAGGGGAGATGTCAGAGCTAGATACTTACACAGAGAGTGGTGGGCACGTGGAATGCTCTGCCAGCAATGATAGTGAAGTCAGATACATTAGGGACATTTAAGTGACTCTTGGATAGGCACATGGATGATAGCAAAATGTAGGGTATGCAGGGTAGTTTGATCTTCGAGTGGGATAATAGGTTAGCACAAAACCTTCAGACGAAGGGCCTGTACTGTGCTGTACTGTGCTATGTTCTACAATCTGCAGGAATGTACCACTGCCACTTTCTGCTCACCACCATTGTACAGGAACATACCCACTGCTAATTTCAGCTCACCACGCTTGTACAGGAATGTGCCCACTGCCACTTTCTGCTCACCACACTTGTACAGGAACGTACCCACTGCCACTTTCTGTTGTCCGACGAACATTTACTTGTCCCTATAGTGCCCATGTCAAAACGTGCAGTGTCCTTTGACAAATGTTTCATTCAGCCAGATTTCTTGGTTCAGATTAGTATTAGCGAGGTACACCTTCAAATTTCAACAACTTTGTCTGTATTACTTTTTTTCTTTTGATCAGACACTGCAGCATCTCCAGCATCGTACATGGTAATTAACAAAATAACAGCTCCTGCTAATTCTCCACAGCAATAGCACATTGTCTCTACATCTCAAGAAGGTAGTATCCCTTGAGTCAGAAGGCCAAGCTTGAAGTTCCACCTGTTCTAGAGGTTTGTAACAACATCTCTGAATAGATTGACTGGAGAAATATACAAAAAGATCTAGGGGGTGGGGTCGCTTTTGCGGAATATGGATAATGTCCCTGTGTACAAGTCTCATCTGCTCCCTAGGTATGTAATTACATCTCAGAACAGGTTAATTTTAAAAAATTCAAAGAGGATTTACAGAGGAAAAACCTAAAAGATGAACAGAAAAGGGACACAGACAGCAAAGGATGGGAGAAAGGGGAAGAGACAGCTTTTAGGATGATAAGGTATTTAATTTAATGTCAGGTAGCTGCCACAAGGTCACCAAGCTGGCTAAGTGGCAGAAAGAGAACTAGTCACTGAAGAATATGGTGTGCTTTATGTGAGAAGAAAATCTAAAATTATTCTGTTTGTAAATGAACAGAATACACATATTAAATTGTGTTTTTCTAATTTTAATTACAGAGTTTCTACTAGAACAAGTAAAAGTAATAACAAATGGTCAGTAATCTATTATATTTTTGAGGAGTAGGCAGTACATTAGTAACCATATTGTCAGGTTCTGAACAATTCAGTCTAAGAAGCTGCCAATGTTTTTTGTTTCTTTTGCATTAAAACCTATTAATTGTTGTGAATGCTGCCTGGTCAGGAATGTCTATTTTAAATAATACTTCCTTTGCAGTGCACAAGTGCTGATTCAAGGCAATGGAAAAATGCCCTAATTTGTATGACATGTAGAAAGACACACACAAAGACTCTAAAACAGTAACAGGATGTAGACATTGCTGGCTAAGCCAGCATTTCTTGGTAATCCCTAATTGCCCTAGACAAGATGGAGTTGAGCTGCTTTTTTGAACGGCTGCCATCCATGTGGTACACCCACAGTGCAGCTAGGAAGGATGTTCCACAATTCTGAGTCAGCAACATTGAAGGAACAGCTGCTGAACTGCCAGATCAAGACGGTATATAGCTTGGAGGGGAGTCTGCACGTGGTGGTAATCCCATGGCATTCAATGCTCTTATCCTCAGTGAAAGAGGTTGTAGGTTGCAGGTATTATCAAAGTTGATGAATTACTGCACTCCATCATTTATATAGTATACTTTACTGTCACGTCAATGGTGAAGGCAGTTAATATTGAAGGTCGTGAATGGGAGGACAATCAAGTAGACGCTTATTTCCTGGATAATGTTCTTCCTCTACAATGTAGTTGGAGCTGTATTCATCCAGGCAGGCACAATATACCGGAAATATATTAATTAGAAAGAGTAGGCAACTTGAATCCCCATTGTTCATTAAAATCATGGCTGATCTGATAATTTCACATTCTTATCTATCCTTGGAAGTCCTTCACTCACTTCCTCATCAAAAATCTATTTTCCTCTGCCTTAAAAACATTCAAGTACTCGGTTTCCACTTCCTTTCAAGCAAAAGAAATTCCAAGGGCTCACAACTCTCCGTGAGAGAAACAAAATCTCCTTTTCTCTGTCTTAAACAGAGCTTTTAATTATGAAGGAGAAACCTTGGGTGTAGATTCTCCCACATGAGAAACATCCTTTCCAAATGCACCTTGTCAAGTTCTATCATGATCTTACATTGCTTCTATCAAGCTGCCTGTTAATCTTCGAAACACCAGTGGATATCAGCCTAACATTCAGCCTTTCCTTTAAGCTAACCCACCCATTTTAGGTGCAAGTTTCGTAAACCTTCTCTTTACTGTTGCCAGGGCATTTGTACTCTTCTTTAAATAAAATGGCCAATACTGTAAATAATACTTCAATAATGGTCTTACCAATGCTCTGTATAACTGAAATATAATTTCCCTAACTTTTGTATCCAATTCTCCTTCCCCACAATAAATTGGAACATTCTGCTAGGTTTCCTAATTATTTGCTATCTTTGCATACTATCCTCTCACACTCTGTACACCAGGACATCCAGATCCCGCTGCATTTCCAAATTCTGCAATCTCTCACCATTTAAAAGATATTAGTTTATTTAATCTTTCTATCAGATGGACAACTGCACATTTTGCAATATTATCCTCCATTTTCTAGCTTTCAGCCCAATTACAATGTCCCTCATCATATTCCTGACACTGTCTTGTAGACGTCATAGAAAGTTACATAGAAAGTAAGTTACATAGAACATTACAGCACAGTACAGGCCCTTCGGCCCTCGATGTTGTGCCAACCTGTCATACCAATACGAAGCCCATCTAACCTACGCTATTCCATGTACGTCCATATGCTTGTCCAATGATGACTTAAATATACTTAAAGTTGGCGAATCTACTACCATTGCAGGCAAAGCGTTCCATTCCCTTACTACTCTCTGAGTAAAGAAAGACGGGGAGTCAGGAGCTGAGATATTCATTGCAGGATTTTTATCTCCTGACCAGCCATAGTAATTAAAATGGTTACTACAGTTCAGTTTCTGGGTCCACAGTAATCCCCAGGATTTAGATAGTAGAAGATTCAGCAATGATAATGCCATTGAGCAACAAAGGAAGATGGTGATATTCTCACTGATTAGAGATGATGATTGCTTGACCCTTCTGTGATGCGAATGTAATTTGTCACTCATCTGCCCAAGCTTGGATATTGTCCAAGTCTTGCGGGAAAATGAAGTGAGTTCCTTCAGCATTTGAGGATTTGCAATTTTGCATTGTACAAGCATTAGCAAACAGCCCATCTGACTTTATGATTAAGGTAAGGTCACTGATTAAGCAACTGATAATGTCTGGAGGTAGGACACAATTCAGAGGACTCAGAATCACAGAAATGTGGTGGTTCAGAAGGACGTTAGTCACATTATGTCTGCAGCAGCTCTCTGAGCATTTTAACTTCATGCCAAATTCCAATTTGTTCCCCATAATCCTGGGCATTATTTCTATTCAAATAATCATCCACATCCTCTTGAACACCTCAGTTGAACCTGCCTCTACCACACTTCCAAGCATTGCATTCCAAACACTTGCTGTGTGAAAACGTGTATTTGCTTTTTTTGCAAAATACTTTCGAACTGTGCTAAAGTAAAACAAAGATGCTGAAAATCTGAAACAAATAAAAACTGAAATTGCTGTTCGGCCGCTGGATTTGAAATGTGAACTGTTTTCTTTCCATAGATGCTGCCACACCAGCTGAGTTTCTCTAGCTGTTTTTGTTTGTTTCTCCTAACCCACTCAGTTCAGATCCTTCCTGATTTTGGAAACTTGTATCAGGTCATTCCTCAACTTTTACTCTCCAAGGAAAACAAGCCCAACTTCAGCAATCTATACATGTAATTGAAGTTTCTCAGACCTAGAAACCTTTCTAAAACCTCTTCTGCACTCTCATGAAAGCATTCAGAACCATAAACAATGTTTAGGGGGCTACTGTCTCACTAGAGAGAGAGAGAGAGGACTGGTGGCAGGTTTAATCTGAGGCTCACCACGACTCTGGCGAGGGGCTAGGTTGAGAATGCGGGTGGCCTCAGCCAGTACAGGGCTTGGACCCACTCTGGTGCTGTCAGTCTGCATTATTTGCCATCCAGCCAACTGAGCGAAGTGACTCCACAAGACGCGGTCTAGTTTGTGATGCAGAGGGACACCAGCAGCGTGGGTTCAATTCCCACAACTGCTGAAGTCACCATGAAAGTGTCACCTTCTCAACCTCACCCTTTGCCTGAATATGCTAAGCCTCAGGTTAAACACACTACCAGTTGTCTCTCTTTAATGAGATAACAGCCTTATGGTCCCCTGGGACAAAGGCAACTTTACTTACTTCATACAGTTCTCCAGCTGAGGTCTAACCAGTGTCCCAGATATGTTCAACAAAAACTCCCTGCTCTTGTACACTGCACCCCCACTAATAAAGCTTGAAAGATTGTGTGCATTTTTAATACCTCTCTCTTGTCCTGCCACATTTAATGACTTACACACATAAACACCCAAATTTCTCAGCTGCTGAGTACCTTTTAGAACAGGACCCTTTACTTTAGACAGTCTTACTTGTTCTTTGTTCCAAAGTGAACCACCTCACACTTCTCTGCATTGAACTCCATTTGCTACCTACACACACACTCCACCAAACTATCTGTACCCTTTTAGAATTTGATACTCTCAGTTTACAGTTTATTTTTCAAATTTGCGCTATTCACAACCTTTGAAATGCTTCCCTGCACACCAAGTTATACTGAAAAGCGAGGGTCAAGTACTAACCCTAAGGAACTGCATTACAAATATTCCTCTAGCCCAAAAAAACCAATGAATCATTACTCTCTGTATCTCATCACTCAGCCAATTTAGTAGTCACATTGCTTCTGTCCCTTTTGTTCTGCCATCTATTACTTTCTTCACAAGTCTGTCTCAAATGCCTTTTGAAGTCCACATATACCACATCAAATCCTACAGTGATGTTGAGGACTGAGATGATTGACCTCCAAAGACCGTAACTATCTTTCCTTGTGCTAGGTATGACTCCTGCAGTGGAAAGATTTTTCCATTCCCACCTACTTCAGTTTTTCTAGGGCTCTTAGATGCCAAGTTTATTCAGACATTGCCTTGATGTCAAACTCTACCTCAATCTCCACCTTATCTACGGAGTTTAGCTCTTTTGTGATCTGGATCGTCATGGGCCTAGCAGAAACCAAAATGTGTGTCAGTGAGCAGTTGGCTGCTGATCAATGCTGCTGGGTAGCACAGTCACCAACTCCTCCCATCACTCTGTTGATGGTCAAAACAAAAGGCTCACTCTGGGCAGCTCTCTGATGAAGGGTCTAGGCCCGAAACATCAGCTTTTGCGCTTCTGAGATGCTGCTGGGCCTGCTGTGTTAACACTTTGTTATCTTGGATTTTCCAGCATCTGCAGTTCCCATTATCTCTGCTCACTGGGCAGTATTTGGCTGTGTGGAATTTAACTTTTTTCTAAAGGACAGGACATTGCTAGGGGCATGCCACGGTTTTAGCTGTTAAAGCAGCTTGGATAGTGGTGAGGCTGGGTCTGGAGCACAAACCTTCAGTATCAGTGGCAGAAAGTCATCAGGGCCCACAGCCTTCAGCCATTTCTTGATCTGATATGGAGTGAATCAAACTGGCTGAAGAATGGTATCAGAAAGACAACCTATTCACTCCAAGTATCACTCTAGCAAACATCCTCTAAACTGCCTCCATGCCATCCATTCTTAAATGAGGAGACCAAAATTACACAAAGTATTCGCAATGAAGACTCATCAATGCCCTGTATAACTGAAATATAACATCCTTATTTTTATGTTCAATTTGTTTCAGAATATAAGATCGTATCCTTTTGATGTTATTGTTTACGCGCTGCACTAGCAATGCTGTTATGTATGTTGTTGGGGGTGCTGCTGTTTTAAGAGGGCTGGTCAGGCGACCTGGAGGGGTAGCTTTTTGGTCCGGCCTGGAACCAGCTGTGGAGATGTATCTTCAATAAAGTGTACCTATCTAGATTTAGCATTTGATAATCTGGTTCCAAGGGAAGTACAAACATAACACTAATATTTTGTGATTCATGCACTAAAGCAACTAAATCCCTCTGCATCTCAGAATCTGGCAGTGGTTCCCCATTTAAGAGTTTAACACTCTTTGATTCTTTCCGCCAAATTGAACAATTTCACATTTTCCCAAGTTATATGCTGCCAGGATTTTGTGCACTGATACAACCTGTTGGTATTCATCTGCAATTTCCTTATGCCTTCTTCTTAACATACTTTTCAACCTAGCATGGTGTCAACTCTGAATTTATGTATCCCTTCGTCCAAGTCACTGAAGTAAAGCATAAAAAATTCAGATCTCAGCAAAGACCTTGCAGCACACTACTTGTTACTTTTCTGTCAATCAAATAACACAGCCACTGAAAAAAACCAAAAATTGCAAATGCTAAAAATCAGAAACAAAAACAGAATTGCTGGAAAATTCAGCAAGTCTAGCAGCATCTGTGGAAAGAAAGCAGAGTTAATGTTTCGGGTCCGTTAAAATGAATTAATTGGATAAAATCTCTTACATCTACTTTAAAATTTCAGTCCTAGGCCTGCTGTATTGTTGCAATGAGCACAAGGAATCTCATTTCTGCCAAGGGACTTTACAGACTTCAGAGTTCAATATACAGTTCAACAGTTTCAGAGCATGACCACTGTTCTCCATTTTGAATACAAATCCCACTGCCCTGCCCCGAAACCTTCCTGCGTCTTCTTGGCTTTGATCTCAGCACAGCAGACCCATTTTCTCTTTTCACTTTAATAAGTTACACCCCTTTTGTATTTTTGTTTTCCTCCACTACCTTATCACTCTCATTGTCTTTGCTGAACACCCTCACCTCTGTCAACAGCACATAGCCCCTTTCAGTCCTTAAGAATATATTGGATTTGAAATGCTAACTCTGTTTCTCTGCCTAAAGATACCATCAGACCTGCCGAGTTTCTCCAGCATCTTCTGTTTTACTTTCAGATATCCTGTTCCCTGGTTGGTTCCAAACCATGCCAGTCTAAGAAACCGTCTCAAAAGTGTTTCACGAACTCCTCATCCAGACTACTCCACTTTGATTTTTCCAGTTTGTACGTGGATTAAAGTCATCTGTGATTATTGTCATCCCTTTATCAGAAGCATCCAATATCTCTTCTTTTGTATTTTGTCCTTTATTGTGGTTACTGTTAGGGGGACCTATAGGCTACTCCTGTTAATGACTTCTTTCCACTACGGGTCTTCATCTCAACTTAAACAGATTCGACATCCTGATTTCCTGAACTAAGGTCATCTCTAACTATTGCAAAATACCATCCTTGATTAACAGTTCTAAATCCCCACCTTTACCTAGCTTCCTATTTATCTTAAACATCATATACGCCTCAATATTCAAGACCCATTCCTAGTCATCCTGAAGCCTTCCTCCGTACTGCGTATCACAAGATTTATTTTCTGTAATAGGTACTATAAATGAATTTATTCTGTGATAAATGTTACACGCATTCAGATACAGACTCTTTGTGAGAAAAGATTCAAGGTTTTAGTTCATTAAAAAGCTTGAATAGAACACACCTGTGTAGTACAACAACTAGAGCACCATTTGAAGACAAAGGCAATTCATTAGAAAAACAGGGAGACGAGCAGTAAATGGGAATATCAAACAGATGGGATTGGGGTATGATTGAATATTTGGTAGTCTTGCCACTCTTTCACTGTCAGTTTCTTGTACTATAAAAAGCTATGCAGAGGCTGGTACAGATAAAGAATATGCCATTCCCCAGTTCTAAAGTCACCGCATACATGAGCGGACAGGCTGTCTTGGAGACACTTCAGTTTTCCTGTTAATGTGACAGCTCAGAACACCAGAAAACTGCTAATTGCCCATTAATAGCAGCACCTGCAACATCTTTAAGGGAAGCAGTAAGCTGTTAATTGGTTATTAGTGGAATTCTAAGATACACCTGCAGCCTGGAAATGGGTCACTCTGACTTTGTGTCCCTGTCACTCAAACAGCTTACATTCATACCTGCGAATGTACAGAAAGCACCTCTTCCCACCATCAGAGGAAGCACACGGGAAGAACTAGAGGTGGCTTTGACCCACCTGCAGTGTGTCAGTGGATCAGCAGTGAGTAGCAGGCTGGCCAGCTTCAGAGCGAGCAGCTGAAGCACTCGCTGCCTGCTTCCATATCAACAATGACCAGTTAACAGCTTGCTGTTTCCCACCCACAAGCCATTCTGACCCAGACATCAAAACACCCATGATAATAAAGTGTGAAGCTGGATGAACACAGCAGGCCAAGCAGCATCTCAGGAGCACAAAAGCTGACGTTTCGGGCCTAGACCCTTCATCAGAGCTCTCCGATGAAGGGTCTAGGCCCAAAACATCAGCTTTTGTGCTCCTGAGATGCTGCTTGGCCAGCTGTGTTCATCCAGCTTCACACTTTATTATCTTGGAGTCTCCAGCATCTGCAGTTCCCATTATCTCTGATCAAAACACCCATGGTAGCTTGCCTATTAAGACACCTGAAGTCGGGGGTGGTTGTAAAATTTCAAGGCCCTGCAATTGCTCTAATAAGTCAAGCAGACTTTGCCAAAATTGTTTTTACTGACTCAGAGACCAGAGAAGGGAAGCCTCTAGGACATAGAAAAATGCAGCCAGGGTAGTTAGTGCTAGCTGGTGTAGAAAGAATTTTAACAAGTTTGTCAGATCAGGCAAGGAGGTTCAGTCACATTTTCCAAGGATGCACAGCAATTAAACATGCCTGACATTTACAGTGACCCCACCTTTGCCAGCTTTAATTGCTTATTATTGTCACCAATGACAATAAGCGCGGTTTCTGCAGATGCTCCAGCTGGAATTATTCTTTACTCACAGCCTTTCCACGCGGTGTTGTTTCAGGACACAAAAGCACAGCGGATATTTTAAAATGAAAGCATTGCGATAACTCCCAGGGACTTGAGTATTCAGCAACCTGCAAACTGCAGCACTGCTGTCAGAAACAAGTTGAACCTTCCTCTTGACGTGGGTATTGAACCCAGAAGGCATGTGAATGCAAACTAAAACTCCCTGTACCAAGGAATGCTGCTAGTTGGTAAAACTGTAAGGCCCCTTGTGCTGCCACCAATTGCCAATGGGGATAAAGATGAAATTACTTATTCTAGTTAGTAATGCCTCTGTGGTTTGTTTAAAGCATCTGTGCACGGCTGATTGACTGATGTTACTTCTGTCTCTCATGCACAGCCTAAAAAGAAACTCTGAACATGATTGTAACCTAATAAGCCAGGTCGGCTATAAGTCAGTCTGCAGCTTGTGATTGGGAAAATATCAGAGAGTTGAATCAAGGGTAAGATGAAGAGAAATTTCAGACAGTAAGCAAGTAAGGATCACTACAGAGAAAAAAATTATGCCTTCTATGAAACTGTGCAGCTCCACAGCAAACATCAAAGCATTTTTCAATGACAGAAATAAACGAACCAGAAATGGATCTGAGACCACTGGAAATATGGGGACAGTGGTACAAGCCCAGAATTCCACCTAATTATTGATATTTTTTAATCAACCCATTCAGATATGTTAATGGCACACTTCTGGAGCTGGTGAACTTGAACCCAGGCTTTCTGGCCTTCAGCACTACTACATGAGCCCTCTTCCATCTAGTTACATACGGAGGCATGGGATAGGAGGAAATGTGGCAGATTGGATTCAGAATTGGCTGACCCTTAGAAGACAAAGGGTGGTAGTGGACAGAAAATATTCAACATGGTGCTCGGTATGAGTGGTGTACCACAAGGATGTGTTCTGGTTCCTCTTCTATTTGTGATTTTTGGAAATGATTTGGATGACGGCATGGAAGGGTGGACTAGTAAGTTCGCGGATGATACGTAGGTGGGTCGAGTTGTGGATAGTGTGGAGTGCTGTTCTAGGTTACAAAGGGATATTGATAGGATGCACAGCTGGGGTGAGAAGTGGCAGATGAATTTAACCCTGAAAAGTGTGAGGTGATTCATTTTGGAAGGACAAACTTGAAAGCAGAATACAGGGCTAACGGAAAGATTCTTGGCAGTATGGAGGAGTAGAGGAATCTTGGGGTTCATGTCCACAGCTCTCTGAAAGCTGCCACCCAGGTGGTGTTAAGAAGGCATATAGTGTGTTAGTTTTCACTAATAGAGGGATTCAGTTCAAGAGCCATGAGGTTATGCTGCAGCTATACAAAAGCCTGGTTCAGCCACATCTGGAGTATTGTGTCCAGTTCTCGTTGCCTCATTACAGGAGAGATGTGGAAGCGTTGAAAGGTGCAGAGGAAATTTACCAGGTGTTGCCTGTAATGGAGGGAAGGTCTTACAGTGAAATGTTGGGACAGACTTTTCTCTTTAGAACGATGAAGGATGAGAGGTGGCTTGATAGAGGTGACCAGAGGTATAGATAGAGTGGACAGCCAGAGACTTTTTCCTAGAGTGGAGGTAGCTATTACGAAGGGGCACAGTTTTAAAGTGAGTGAAGGTAGATATAGGAGAGACGTCAGAGGCATACTGCGCTCTACTGTTCCATGTTCTATGTTCTATACTTGGCTCTTATTCCATTTTCAGGCAAATCCAACCAGACAGTCCTTGCTAATAAAATGTGAGGCTGGATGAACACAGCAGGCCAAGCAGCATCTCAGGAGCACAAAAGCTGACGTTTCGGGCCTAGACCCTTCATCAGATCTGCAGTTCCCATTATCTCAGACAGTCCTTGCTACTGTTTGCTATGATGATCAATCGCTGCAGTGCACATCATTCACACATTGTTAGGCATTTAATTTGAGTAATATCTCTGAAGGTTCAGTTTTTAGGTTCACTTAAATATATTTTCGATAAGGTTTGTTTGCTTTGTTGGTGTTCCTCTTTCTGAGAAATCTTTATTAGTTGTAAAAGAGAAATAGAGAGAATCTGTGGAATCATGCTTTCAAGAGAGATGGGAGGAAGGGAAGAAATTTTAAAAAGTAACTGTTGAATTACAAGTATAAGCAAGAATGATGATTCATTCCTACAATTCTAACATACGATTGTAAGTAGTTATAAAGTTTGTGATCCTCAGTGTAGTTTAACAGCAGTTTTGAAGGTCAATATTATTCTTTTCAAACTGGAAGCTGTACCTTTTTCACAATTTACCTTGGAGTAGAAATATGCACCCTAGGATTAACAATTAATCCAAACTGTTATCATCGCTTCATGCTACACTCACACTCTCTTTCTAATATCACATATTGTATACCATCTGCACAGTCTACCATTTACCCATGATTAATGACTACAGTAGTTGAACAACACACCTTCCATCCTTCATTTTATTTATCTTTACACTCTTATTCTTTACTGCGATTATGTTAGTTTATGGTTCTCTCCCTTCTGAGGGGAGTCCTCACTAAGATTCAGACCTTTAGTTTCTCTGAAGCCAGGGAAAAGCAGGAAGCCAGTGTATAAACCTGGGAGTGCTTGATGTCATTAATTGTGAAGGAGAGAAAACAGTCCACTTTGCAGCTGGAAAGATTTGCCAACTAGCCAAGGGAAATTGACTGCCACTTTTGAGAGCCTAGTAATCAAAGTAATTTTCTAGGTTCTAACACTAACGAGTATTTCTTTTTGTGCCCATCACCTTTCCAACCTTTTGCGGCATGCAATCTATGAGAATTATATCCTCCTCTGTCACAGCTGCCAGCTTTTACCCAATTTCAAACACTACATTAAAAACAACTTGTCTGCTTCTATAGAACATGCCAATTCACATTACACATGTAGATTCTTTTCATGAAATACAATTAAAACCAGAAAATATCTGTCTGCTTTTCAAATGCTAACAGTATCAAGAAACAAGCTCCAAAACTGCAGTGTGGCCAAGTGATTGTAGTTGGTAGTGAGAGTGTGTGTGTGTGTGTGTGTGTGTGTGTGTGTGTGTGTGTGTGTGTGTGTGTGTGTGTGTGTGTGTGTGTGTGTGTGTGTGTGTGCTTGAATGTAAGTGTGTGTGTTTGAATGTAAGTGTGTGTGTGTGTGTGTCTGTCTACCTACATATTTGACCTTTTTGGCTGGAAAGGCTGTTAATTGGGGAAACTCACAAAATTGGTTTGAAGACAAAGCTCTAAGTCACACAGACAAGAAGGTCAAAGAAAGGTGGTAGAGATGTCCAGGAGAAAAAGGGAGGAATCTTCCAAAACTATTTTTGCCCAGTTCAAACTGACTGAGCCAGTCATGATACCTACAATTTACACTGGACCTACCATGACAGGCCATTCTATTCAATCTACAATGATATCAGCAATAACAATCTATTTTAACCCTCTTGAAGGTGCAGTCAGGGTAACTGCATTGATTATCCAATGAGCTCTGTCAGGCAGTTTTGTTTAGAGAAATCGCTGTAGAAGGTTCACACCAAGGAAACTTGGCGGCACACGGGATTACGTATTGGTCTTTCACTTCTGAGACCTAGGTTCAAATCCTCTCCAGACTGCCTGAATGGAAATCTAATTTATTTGCTGACTGCAATGGATCCTTTGTGAGCATTGTGAGCAATCTCAATCGAGTTCCTAGTGGATTAAAGCGCAAAATAGACCTTAGGTTCATCAATGATTGACAATCATGCTCAATGGAACCAACAGAATAGTGTGAGAAATGGAAAATATACTGGTGCAGAACATGCTGAATTGGAGCTGAGGCATGTTGTTGGAATAGAGCAAACACAGCATTACTGTTTGATGCATGAGATATGGAAATATTTAATGATGACACTGGTTGTTTAAATTGGAAATGTTTCAGATCACAACGCTAATATCCCTTACCTCAATGTTCATATAAAAATAAAGAGAATAGTGAAAGGTTCCACACAGAATGGAAGAAAATACAAGATTAACCACAAGGCTATAGTTTAGTGACACCAAGCTGGTCTTTTTAAAGCCTGAAAGTAGAAGGAATAAAGGATGACTCAAAGGGGTTTGATACAGTTTGTAATTGTGGCATAAGGAGAAGACATCAAATATACCTTTCAGCGAAAGGGGTCGTGTCATCAAGTTGGATCAAGAACAAGATCAACTGCACTTCACTCAAAGAATGAAAAGTGAGGCAAGGAGATATTCAGGAGGTCGAAACAAAAACTGAAATTTCCCTGGGAAGGAGGAGTAACAAAGTTTCAAGTAACAGTTTTAATTGCTGGTCTAAACACTGCTTTTTAAAATTCCAAATATTAGCAACCCTCAAAGCTACATGAACAAAACTCACCAGAGTTCCCACCAGCCCCCAAATATAGTGTGACTTTGCCAATCTGGATTTTCCTTCTGAATTCAAAAGACAGTAAGAACATCAACACAACAATCCATCCTCACAATTTAACACCTAAAAGCCGATGTTAAAATAGCTGTCAATGGCAGCTATGCACCCCTGGCTCAGACTGGTGTTAGCTGTACGACTGAAAACAAAGTACTCAGCTGAAAGAGATAATGGGAACTGCAGATGCTGGAGATTCCAAGATAATAAAATGTGAGGCTGGATGAACACAGCAGGCCAAGCAGCATCTCAGGAGCACAAAAGCTGACGTTTCGGGCCTAGACCCTTCATCAGAGAGGGGGATGGGGGGAGGGAACTGGAATAAATAGGGAGAGAGGGGGAGGCGGACCGAAGATGGAGAGTAAAGAAGATAGGTGGAGAGGGTGTAGGTGGGGAGGTAGGGAGGGGATAGGTCAGTCCAGGGAAGACGGACAGGTCAAGGAGGTGGGATGAGGTTAGTAGGTAGCTGGGGGTGCGGCTTAGGGTGGGAGGAAGGGATGGGTGAGAGGAAGAACCGGTTAGGGAGGCAGAGACAGGTTGGACTGGTTTTGGGATGCAGTGGGTAGAGGGGAAGAGCTGGGCTGGTTGTGTGGTGCAGTGGGGGGAGGGGATGAACTGGGCTGGTTGAGGGATGCAGTGGGGGAAGGGGAGATTTTGAAACTGGTGAAGTCCACATTGATACCATATGGCTGCAGGGTTCCCAGGCGGAATATGAGTTGCTGTTCCTGCAACCTTCGGGTGGCATCATTGTGGCAGTGCAGGAGGCCCATGATGGACATGTCATCAAGAGAATGGGAGGGGGAGTGGAAATGGTTTGCGACTGGGAGGTGCAGTTTAACCAAGCGGAGGCTTGGGGACCGCTTTGCAGAACACCTCCGCTCAGTTCGCAACAAACAACTGCACCTCCCAGTCGCAAACCATTTCCACTCCCCCTCCCATTCTCTTGATGACATGTCCATCATGGGCCTCCTGCACTGCCACAATGATGCCACCCGAAGGTTGCAGGAACAGCAACTCATATTCCGCCTGGGAACCCTGCAGCCATATGGTATCAATGTGGACTTCACCAGTTTCAAAATCTCCCCTTCCCCCACTGCATCCCTCAACCAGCCCAGTTCATCCCCTCCCCCCACTGCACCACACAACCAGCCCAGCTCTTCCCCTCTACCCACTGCATCCCAAAACCAGTCCAACCTGTCTCTGCCTCCCTAACCGGTTCTTCCTCTCACCCATCCCTTCCTCCCACCCCAAGCCGCACCCCCAGCTACCTACTAACCTCATCCCACCTCCTTGACCTGTCCGTCTTCCCTGGACTGACCTATCCCCTCCCTACCTCCCCACCTACACCCTCTCCACCTATCTTCTTTACTCTCCATCTTCGGTCCGCCTCCCCCTCTCTCCCTATTTATTCCAGCTCCCTCCCCCCATCCCCCTCTTTACTCAGCTGAAATCTGGCCTGCATAAAAATGAGTTCTATTCCGATTTGATATGGTTGCTTTTAGAGTGATTTTACTCATGTCTGTTTGTCGTACTCCTATTCACAACCTAACTGGGAAAATCTTAACAAATGGGCAGACCAGTGACAGATGGTATTTATGATTTTTCTGATGAACGGTCTAGGCCCGAAACGTCAGCTTTTGCGCTCCTAAGATGCTGCTTGGCCTGCTGTGTTCATCCAGCTCCACAATTTGTTATCGCAGATGGTATTTGACCCTGACATGTGCAAGGTGATGCACTTTGGAAGAAGGAACAAGATAATGAAGTATTAATGAATGGCAGGACATTGGGTAGCTTAGAGGAACAGAGAGAATCTTAAGGTAACTATTCACAGATCCCTGAAGTGGGGAGATTGAATCTATGGATGCTGGAAATCTGAAACAAAAACAGAAATTACTGGAGAAACTCAGCAGGTCTGGCAGCATCTGTGGAGAGAAAATAGTTAGCGTTTCAGGTCCAGTGAACCTTTTTCAGAATTCATTTTTTTTTATTGAGGTCATTTCGACTCTTTCTACACTGAAAATCAAATAGCCTTAAAATATTAAACACATAAGCTACTTCTTTACTACAGTAATCCTTGACCCTAAACCTTCAAGAGTTATTCACCCCTTCCTTCCTAAATGAACCCAGGTAAAGCCTCTCTAGCCAAAACATCACACCACATTTTCTCTTTCAGAAACTGATCAATGTGTTTCATTCAACAAGCAGCCTCTGTTTACACTGAAACTTTCCAGCATTTGTAGTTTTATCACGATCACAGTATACTTTTTTCTTCTGTTTGAGGAGAATATTTTGGCTTTATAAGCACAGCGACAACAGTTAAATTCTAAAAGCTATCCTCTTCAAGTCCAAGGAACTGAGATAATGGTCCCGTTCATCTGAATTTCAATGTTCAGTAATCTAAGCACTATGCAAGAATGGATGGTGTTACAATAGAGTAAAAAAAACTCCCAAAGGAGGTGGCCGCTATGATCTTCTCAATACTGTCATATGCTGAGCAGCTTAGTATTTGAATGAGGCCCCAGATGGCATTTTAAATAGATACTAGCAGGAGAATAGTCTCCTGTGGGTAAAGGTTGCACTGATGGTGTGGCTGTGATATATTTCATTCCTTCATTAGATTTTTGGTCTGATGACTCAGCCAGGGAATCCTGTTAAGGATTTGGGAACAATGTTCTAATACTGTGAGATAAGGCTGTGCGAGGTACTGGTACACTGCCTTGCAAGCAATGATGCATAAAATGTAGAAAAACGGAAAGTGAAAGATGAAAAAATGAAATGAAGGAATGCTGCACAAGCTAGCCTGCATTACACAGGCTGATCTGAGCACAAAGCTCCCAAGGCTCCAAACTCTACATTACTTTCAATTAAAGCAAGAGCAGAGGTGATTGCAAGTCTCAATCAAAGGCACTTGAGACTATAAATCCAAAATACTAATACTTTCAGATGACTGAATCTGACATTCTTCATCAAAAGGAGAATATCCTAACAGATGACACATTACACTGAGATTTTCCTCCTCTTAGGCAGTTCCATTAACACTAAGGATGATGTTTTTCCACTCTAGAGATGGGAGTCCTCAGGTAACTAAACAGTCCAATGCTAGATCCACACATCATGCCACAAGTCGGGCAGGCTGTTTTTAGCAAGGTGGGGTGTGGTGAGTGGGATGCACTTTGCATGCTTCTTCCCCCATCTGCATTTGGTCTCTGCCTGTTGGAGATGCTCAGGATGTTGGACACCCCACACAGATTGTTTGATTTGATTTGATTTATTGTTGTCACATGAACCTGAGTACAGTGAAAAGTTTAGTTTTGCATGCAGTACAGGCAGATCATACCAAACAAAGTGCACAGGGTCATAGAACACAGTGAGGACTATAATGTTACTGCTGCAGAGAAGAGTCAAGAAGAGTAAACGTTAGATTTGAAATTTGAGAGCTCTGCTCAGAAGCCGAATAACAGCGGGGAAAAAGCTGTTCTTGATGTTGGGACGTGCGTTTAAGCTTGCGTACCTTCTGCACAATGGACCAGATTATAATGGGGGTGGGAGGGATCTTTGATAATATTGGCTGCCTTTCCGAGGCAGCAAGAAGTATACATGGAGTTAATGGATGGAAGGTTGGCTTACACAATGGACTGGGCTGCCTTCACAACTCTGTTGTTTCGTATGGTCCTGGGCACAGCAGTTGCCATACCAAGTTGTGATGCATCTGGTTAGAAAGCTTTCTGTGGTACATCCATAAAAGTTGGTGAGAGTCTTCATGGACATGCCTAATTTTCTTAGCCTGCTGAGGAAGTAGAGGCATTGTTGTGCTTTCTTGACCATTGCATCAATGTTGGTGTTTGGTGTTCGTCATTCCAGGAACTTGACATTCTCATCCTTCTCCTCCTCAGCGCCATTGATGTAGACGGGAGCATGCCCTCCTTTTTGCTTCCTAAAGTCAATAACCAACTCTTTCATTTTACTGACATTGAGGGAAGAGATTGGTGTCTTTACACACATGCCATCAAACACTACCTCTTTCCTGTATTCTGTCCTGTTATTGTTTGAGATCCAGCCTTTTGTTTCATTACATCTTTGTCATTTGTGTATTCTTTCATGAGATGCAGGCGTCACTAGCAATATAGCATTTTCTGCCAATCCTTAGTTGCCCTTGAATTGGGTGGATTGCTCGGGCCATTTTAGAGGGCAGTTAAGAGTTAACTACATTGCTTCGGCTGACATGTAGGCCGGATCAGGTCAAGAATGTCAGATTTCCTTCTCTAAAGGAGATTAATGATTCAGACGAGTTTTTATTACAATCATTGATGGATGTCATGGTCATCATCAATAAGACTCCAAATATTTTATTTCAATTCAAATTTCATTCGCTGTTGTCTTGTGATTTCGAACCATGAGACAAGTCTCTGGATTCCAAGTCCACCAAAATTACCTCTGTGCCATCATCTAATGCTAACCCATCCTGCTCTTCTATTCTAAACAAGACCTCCCCTTTTATTCTAACTCCACTGACATTTCTTTCAGCATAAAACCTGTCAGCTTTCTACCTTCATCAACAACAAAACCAGAAGTTGCTGGAAAAGCTCACCAGGTCTGGCAGCTTCTGTGAAGAGAAATCAGAGTTAGTGTTTCAGGTCCAATGACCGTTGCTCAGTTCTGTGGAAGGGTCATCAGATGCAAAACATTAAATCTGATTTTACTTCACAGTTGCTGCCAGACCTGCTAAGCTTTTCCAGCAATTTCTGTTTCTCATTTACAGTTTCCGCAGTTCTTTCAGCTTTCTACCTTCCTTTGCTTCTGATGAAGAGGCCTGATTTAAGTTGAGATGTCACCTGTTGATTTCCAGAATATGCAGTGTTTCGATTTTAATCATAGGATACATCTTCGTTTCAGTGATTCCCACAAAATAAACTTTTGTACTTTGAGACAGAATGCTCCTCCCATCCCCTCACAACAAGGAGGACTCAGGAAGACTGCACTTGGAGTTTGAGTCAGTAAGGCCCACAACCTGACAGTTGGCAGACGGTTCAGGTGTACTATACTGGCTAAGTATGGGGTTTGCTGTGATACCAGCATCTTACCAGAAGGGAATATACAAGATAGTGAACTGCCCTTAGATGTTAATTCCAGATCAGGCTTCTGCAGAAATCTGGAGTAATGAGATTGTACCTACATATGTTGACCTAGCTTTGAAAAAAAAACTGTGCTGATAAAAACCTGCATTTGTTTAATTTAAGCATAATGGATTCAAACAAAATAATTTGCTTCTTTCCTTTCTGGCTACATGGACCAACCAAACCCAGCCTACCAGCTAGTGTTTGATCTTGACAAGTCTTTGAACATGAATACGCATGAAAGCACTTCAGATAAAGCAAAAATAATCATCTACCATTCACAGCTACAAAAGACACCTATAATGGCTATTGTACTGGTTTTTTCTTTACCTGGCATACTTAGTGAAGCTGTGTAAAGAATTGGGAATGTGTTAGGAGCCACTAATCAATCCTTGACACTCCCTCAACATTCAATTCCGAAAGTAAGTTTGATCTCAACCTATTAGGCAGTGTAACAATAGCAAGGCAAATGGTGCTTTTCCTTCCTGTCCATGCCCTAGATGTAGACTGGTTCACCATCTCTCCCACGAATTGATCAGAAGTTCATTGTGGGGTCTACATCAGTCCACCTCTTGTGCAATGAAGTTACAATGCTCTGTTCAACCAGAAATATTTTTCAGTTGATTCCTGACTACCCCCATCGTAAATCAACAGTTAAAAGTACATGGTTTGCTCATGGGCCTCACAGAACTTGCACTAAGTTTAATTCCCATGTTTGTGCTACAACAGCTGATCCAATTGGGATAAACTGTATGAGTTAAAGTTACAGTGTCCTAAACTGATAAGGCCTAAACAAACCAGCATAATCCCCTCATTATCACTGTCAAGAGTATTGAACAAGATGTGATACCCATTATCAAGTTACAGCTTCTTACAATTTAATGTCCCAGCTCACAAATGGAACATGGTATCTGGGTGAGGTGAAATAGCACGTGACTGAATGATGTTCCACCCCACTGGCACCAGGAGGAAAGTAATACATGCAGACATCTTAGTGATGCACATAAATTGCTACCCCAGCAAAGGCAGTGTCTTCATCATCAATGTGGAGGGGTGGGAATCACTGACATCTCATCATCCAGTGCAATCAGTCTTTTTTTACCTGAATGATGTCACACATTCTGATACAAAACAAACTACACAGAAAGGTAATCACATACAAAACCAAACTATCAAATTGGGAAATAAATAAAAGACAACAATGAATAGTTTTAGGCCAGTAACATAACGAGGTTTAGATCAGAGCACTTAAACCTGTGGCATGGCACTCCTTCTGACACCAAAAACGAGGTTACAATACTCCGACAGTACAGTATAGAACATCCCCAACACCTCTATCAAACAAACATTTGGTACTCCTTCACAATTCCGATGCATCACAACAATTGATCAGTAAAGATTGCTTCATAATCCACTCAACTATATTAGTTATTCTAAAATCATCAAAATCTATCAACACAGTTCACCTGATCCCATTCTGTCAACAGACAACTCAATTAGAAACTTACCATTTGAGTCACTTCCAAGTGGGTATATACCCACTAATACACCTGGGCTGGATTCCAATTTGTTAACTCAAGTCTGGAAATCCATAATTCACATTCAAATCCTTCAATTACAACCAGCCTCGGAACTCATTTCCACATCTATTAATATTTATTCTACAAACCATCCAAACCTCTCGGTTAGATTTCGAATCAACTCACTGCCCAGTAAATGATAAATTTATTTGTGGACTTGGTACACAACCCTCAATAGCAAGTTAATTCACCTATTACTGTACTTTCGGATGTTCATATTTCAATTGAACTCTGACTAAGTATTCTATAGTTTGACAAATTGTCTCAGTTCTAACAAACATTACTGGCAAATTCATTTATAAATGTTGTTAACTGTGATCACTGGATAACTGTGACTATACGATACATTTCATTACCCATGCAAGCAATCCACATTAAAGAATTATGAAGTCACTTTGTTCCCAATTACATGCTTAATAGTTTTTAAAAAGTTAATGTCTATCTAAGAACATTCTGCTCAAACCATGGAAAGCACAATGTCTTTTACAAGTGGTTAGGCAATTAAGTGCTTTATATTAAAATATTTCTATCACCTTAAATGCTGTTTTGTGATCTACATATATGTTAATTGAAGGGTGTGTTATATACCAAGTTTTGTATTTTGTTGTTTGCACAGCAATTCAGCTCAGCACATATTCCTTAAAATTCATTCAGGGCATGTGAGTGTCACAGGATGGGCCAGCATTTACTACTCACTCTTGACTGCCCAGGGGAAGGTGGTGATGAGCCATCCTCTTGAACTGTTACAGTCCATTTGGTGTAGAGACTGTCACAGTGCTAGTAGGGAGAGACTTCCAGGATTTTGACACAGCAATGGTGAAGATAGAGTGATATATTTCCAAGTCAGGAAGGTGAGGAACTTGTAAGTGATGGTGTTCCCATACATCTATTACCCTTGTCCTTCTAAATGGTAGAGTCTGTGGGTCTGAAAGTTGTTTCCTAAGGAGATTCGGTGAATTTTTGTAGTGCATCTTGTAGATGGTATACACTGCTGCCACTGAACACTGGTAGATAAAGTGAATGTTCATGGATGCGGTATCAGTCAATTGGGCTGTTTTCTCCTGTACAATGTCCAGCTTATTCAGCCTAGTTGGAGCTGCACTCATCCAGGCAAATGGAGAGTACCCCTTCATACTTCTAACCTATGCCTTGTAGATAGTGCACAACTTTGGGAAGTCAGGAAATGAGCCATTTGCTGCTGAATTCCTAGCCTCTGGGGTGTTCCTGTAGCTATGCTACTAATATTGCTGGTCCAGATCAGTTTAATTTCAGTAGGTTCCACCACTGAGGACTTAAATCAAGACTGGGAGTGGTGGAATGCAGAACATTTTCAGAATGATGAAGTAAGAGATACGTCTCTAATCAAAACAGGGGCTGAATTGCAATTTCCCCATACACAGTCCCTGGCAAAAGTTGTTGTTGAAAGTTCATATGTTTCAGGGATTGAATTGTCAAGTCTGACTAAATGTGAGTTTGATTTCTCTTGTGATATAGAATATGTCACATCAGCCTTTAAATATACACACAGTGACAGTCTGACATGTCTTTAAATTTTAATTGTCTATTCAATTCTTATAAAAGGATTAACATTGAAGTTTAACATTGAACATCCATGAACCAGAACGATATTAATACAAACAATTTCATTATCACCATCTCCTTAAATTTTCATTTACAGCTCTCAATTTTATACCCCTTTGGTTCACACACTCTACAATTTAGCAAATGCACGAAGCACAGGTGAAATGACAAACACTTTTTACCTTGCTCACTTACAGATGAGATTTAAGGCTTCTTCCAGACTCAACTTCACATGACAAAGGGGCTACACTCCGAAAGTTTGTGATTTCAAACAAAACCTGTTGGACTATAACCTGGTGTTGTGTGACTTCTGAATTTATCCACCCCAGTCCAACAACAGCACCTCCACATCAAAATCAACTGGATACTGAATTAACAAGGTATAGAGCTGGATGAACACAGCAGGCCAAGCAGCATCAGAGGAGCAGGAAAGCTGACGTTTTGGGCCTAGATCCTTCTTCAGGGTCTAGACCCGAAACATCAGCTTTCCTGTTCCTCTGATGCTGCTTGGAGTGCTGTGTTCATCCAGTTATACACCTTGTTATCTCAGATTCTCAAGCATCTGCAGTTGCTACTATCTTAGGATATTGAATTATTTTACTTTGATTTCCTATCTTCTGTTCCTATAATTCCTTTACAGATTTTATTTGAACAGTGAGTATATAGGTACTGTAATGGAGAGAGGAATTGCAACAGCTAGATGGCAAGTGTTCAAAACAGCAAACTATATGTGGAAGTTGAATCATCTTCAGTAGATTTGTACAGTTTTCCCCAATTGCCTCCAATTTCTCTTGCTCCTTTCTTAAAGGGACTATCTCCAATCCATGCACAAATATGAGGAGGAACTTCTCCACTCAAGTAAAAGGTTGTGAATATACGGAATTCTGGACCACAGAGGACAGTTGACCCTTGGTTATTATAAATATTCAAGACTGATATAAACAAATTTTTAACCAGTAAGGGAATCAAGAGTTATTGGGAAAAGGAAGGAAAGTGAAGTTAAAGATAGTAAGATCGGCCACAATCTGTGAATGGCAGAACAGGCTCCATGGTTAAATAATTCTGTTCCTAAGTCTTATGGTCTTATTGTGGTTTCCAAGGCCATGGGGCTCTCTCTAACATTGTGGGCAAGGGGCCACACTTTCTGTGTCAGCTCAGACAGCGTGGGCTGTCATTGTTAAGTTACAGTTAAGCGTAGCTCTGTACTTACCTGACGTGCACAGTTTGCATTATTCAGGAAACGTCAGCCTTCCTGCTCCTCTGATGCTGCTTGGCCTGCTGAGTTCATCCAGCTCTACACCTTGTTATCTCAAGAAATAACCTTCCTGATCTGTATGATTTAACCACACTGGGCATCATCTTAAGCCATAAAATCGAAGTCCATGATACGGCACCTAAGCCTTTTATTGATCTCATGTGCTGATTTCCCCTTTGTACTGACTTTATCTCCTTCAACTCATCCATTAAGGTCCCCATGCCTGGTGGATTAGAAAGGGTTGCTCCCAGATTGGTGGATTTTGACTACTCAGGGAAAAGATTCTGCCAAACATCACTGTAGGAAGTACTAACATTTTTCCCTTCAAATCCCCATTATACTTCTTGCAGACTTTATTCATGACAAAAAATGCTTTTAAAGCAGGGATTGGGGAGTGTTTCTGCCAAAGATGTGCCATAAACTGTAAGGAGAAACAAAGAAGACAGACAGCGAGTGGCAGGTAGGCAAAGAAAAAGGGTGAGAGAAAGAGTGTGAGCAAGTCACTGGAAAAACACATAAAAGAACAAATGAAAGAGGGAGAAACATTAGAGGAGAGAGTGGACCAGTAAATGTGGGGATTAGGTGGTGAATAGAGGGATAGAACAGGGCTGCAGAAGTCAAACAGGATGGACAAGCTCAGGAAAAACAGGATAAGGGTATAAAATAGTTTTCACATTTTATAAAAGGCTGTTCATCTTATTGAAAATCATATTTGGCCCAATTGCTGATCTTGATGAGTGTTTCTAGTTGGCAGTTCCAAAAAGTTAGATAGTTCTGCACCAAAGATGTGCAGCTTAGGGTGGATTGGTCATGCTAAGTTACCCATAGTGTTCAGAAATGTGTAGGTTAGGCGCATTGGTCACTGGAAATGCAGGGTTACAGAGATAGGGTGGGGGAGGGGAATGGATCTGGGTGGGATGCTCTTCGGAGGGTCAGTGTGGACTGGTTGGGCCAAATGGTCAGTTTTCACACTGTGGGGATTCTACTAAAAAAAATCAGCAGGGAATTCTGTTTACCTCATTTATGTGTCAGGGCTTAACCGAGAAGTGTGCACCGATGATCGCATACCACTGTTCCACAAGCCATCACAAAATGTATAAAATCCAATTAGCCTATCTGCCTTACAGATTGGCAGCAATACAGGAGAAAAGAATTCACTCAATATTTCATCATTAACTGAAAATAACTACTTACTAATGTACATTTACCTTTAATAAATAACAAAGAAAATAAATGATTACTGATAAACCACTATGCAACTTACCTACAGTCGTTTAATAACCCCATATTCACACATTCATTCACAGTTCAGGTAGACAAAGGATAAAAACTGAAAGAACTGTGGATCCTGTCAATCACAAACGAATACAGAAATTGTTGGAAAAACTCAGCAGGTCTGGCAACATCTGGGGAGAGAAATCAAAGTTAACGTTTTGGGTCGAGTCACCCTTCCTCAGAACTGAAGCTGAACTTTTCCATCAATTTCTTTTTGTAGCCAAAGATAGTTGGCTTGACACATATTATTGGTGGAGGAAGAATGTCGACAAAAAACAAAATTCTGAAGATCAAAAGTCCCTATCATAATAGGTGAGTTAAATTGTCTCTCACATCTTTTTTGATTTCAGCAACAATGACATGCTGTTGACTCTAAAGTAATAATTGTTCCACACTTTCACATAGTTGATCCACGGGACCACATCTTTTCTTGTTAGAATTCTTTATTTTAAGCTTTCTTGCCTTGTCTTGTCTTTTCACTTACACCAGGAGAACGAAAGAGAGCCAGTTTGCCAGGTCTGAAGTCCTATGACTGCTCTGCACCTATAGATTTCTAATAATCTGCAGCTGGACCAATCTAAAGGTTCTAATCAGGCAGTTTTTCCTTAACTCCAAAAATTGCTGGTGCTGCTCTGTGTCAATAATATCAGTCCCATTCATCCAACAGCAACATTGTCTTGTGCTATTATAAATCTGCACCACTTCATTTTATTAAAGTTTCTAAACTCTCCTGGTATTTCAGCTATAGCACAGTCTAACATCCATTTGCGTTTACAATCTAAAAAAGAAAAATATGTGGGCCCTAAAATACAGAAATACAAAGAATAATTTTATGACGTTCTTCTGTAAGAGTGGAGCCTCAATCCGTAAAATAGAATGAGCGGCAGAAAGGGCCCCACTGTGTTCCAGTTCTACTTACATCTAGATTTCCGTTTACAAGCAGAAAATCAAAAATGCCAACTAGACTGTAAAGCTCATGGCTTTGTGCTGACACCGGTTGTCAGTTTTATTACTCCCATTCCACATCTCTGATACATATTGGCACACGTGGATTAACATTCATGGTACAATTACAGTTTTTCCAACCGAGACACAAATGATTCCCGAGAAATTCCATAACCGGTACAGATTTAATACACCCTACAGGCACCGTGTTTTAATTGGCAAATCCTGTCCAGTTACAGTAATTAGTGAAAATGAATGTCATGCAGATTAAATGTAAGCAGGGGTTAAACATGTTCACCTAACAGCTAACATTCAAAAATAATTAAACAAACAAAAGGAATTCAAACCTGCCTTATGTACAGAAAATGACATTTAGTTGGATATTAGTCTGTGAGCAATCAGCTAATGTTTTCTTCCCCTAAGGATTTTTAATGATAGATGCTTGCCGGTCTTCAATAAAATGCTGCTGACTCAAAGTGCAATTGTCCAAACAATTAGCACAAATAGAAAGCTTTTCAACAAGCATCATTTCACAAAGGGTTCTCAGATTTACAACAAGGAAAAGGACTCATATATTCTGGTTGCAAGGAACAAGACTATGATGTGATTTTAGGTTGCTATAGTAAAGCTTTCCTGTAAGGAAGAATAGCAGGTAAGGAAAAATGGCATAATCATTGACACTACTGATAGAGAATTCGCTCTATCATATTTAATTAGACAGACTTTCATTGTTACTTGTTCCCAGAAAGTGTTTGATATTGATGATGTTGCTTTGATGACCCATCTCTCATTGCACTTAGAAAATGATGGTAGGCCTTTAACAGGAATTGCTTTTACAACTGAGTAACCTGCTGGGGCATTTCATAATGAATTATGAAACTGTACATGATGAGACTGGTCAGATGAAGCCTGGTCAGGTCAAAGGGGTAGATTTTCCTGTCTGAAAGACAATGACTAGTTAGCTTTTACAACAATGTCCATTCTTTGTCCCCAAGCACTCTTGTTTCTGGTGCCAGCAGGCTGATTTGTTTGAGTAAATTTCAAAACTTATAACAAAGATTTGAACTCAACCTTTTTTGGTAGGCTGCTAGTCCAGGACTATGATCATCAGGTGCAAGGACATTCTTATAAATTATAAATCAGATGTTTGATCTATCCCAATTTGCTAATATTGCTTTGCTTGGGAAGTTTATGTGTGCATTTCTGGATTTGCACCTGAAAATTGGTAATGAAAAGGGTTGGACATATAACTGCTACTTCCCCTCCCCTCCCTAGAATTGTGGCTTGCTCCTAAGTCTCTCTAACTGATGCGTGAACTCCAAGAAGGTGCTCAAGAGTAGTCTAAATCTGAATTTTCTCCCCCACCATTTCTGTGTGTTAGGTTCCTGATGCTGCAAGATTGAAACTCAATGAAGTGTGGAAATCTGGCTCACACCCAAAATTTCCATGGCAAAGAGATTAATGTGGTAACATGCTGCCTAACCAGTCACACAATACAATGTCATATTGGTTAAAGGAATTACCTAGTTTAGCAAATTGAGCTTTGCACTTTGCTTTGATTTTACATTGCCGATAGATATGGTAGTTTTCAATATCAATCCATAGTTTCTGTATTGACTGTAAAGAATTGACCCGGTGACCAGGAATGCAGTGTTTATGAAATAATATTTATTAAGTGATGAACAGGAAACTATACCTCATGCTGTTAGTACAAATCACCTCAGCTGAATAAAATTGTAAGGAAGAGATTAAAAAATGAAACTGGTGGGTAATTCTGTTCAATGTTTCCAACAGCTAGAAAACTAGTTCCCATGGAAACAAGGGTTCCCTGGTTGCAAGTGCACATGCCTGCCACCTATCTGCTTTCAAGGGTCAAGGAACAGGAAGCCTAAAGTAAAAGATACAATTTCTATTGTACTCAGTAAAATTCAGAAGCCTTTGTTCCACGAAGACTACAGTGTCCTGTTCTAATTATTACATAATTTCAAGAGACTAAGAGATGAACTGATAGTTCAGAATTGTGCTGATTAGTACACTATATTAAGATATCGTACTAACAAGCATTTTTGTTTCTCTGAATCGTGCTGGTGCAACTGAAAGGACAAGATAATATTGTGATCTCTCTACACCTGATGTGAGAAGTAGAAAAGGAAACATTTTTCAGTAGAATTTACTCAAGTAAGTATGTTCACAAAATGTACTTTTAAACCCCCGAATGCCAGAATAATTGTTTTTATTTCTGCAAGATTAAAGTATAAATTCTCTAACACCTGAAAAGACATCAACAATCTGATCTATATGTTACGCACTGAGTTGACACTGATAAAGTTAATTTAGTTCCTGGCCCATCTAATAATTGATTCAAGATTTTCCATCATTTGAAGATTATTCTGTTTGTGATGTGACACCATCAGACCACTCTAGTGAAAACAGACAGCAAAACACTTTACATAAGAACGTACGAATTAGAATCTTGAGTATGCCACTCAGCCTTTAAAATTTGTTCTACCATTCAACTGGATCACAGTTGAGCTGATTACTCCACAGTCTGCCTTGATAACTCCCATTTCCCCCTTACTTATCAGCCATCTCATCTCTGTTTCTAAAATATTTAAAGATTCTGCATCCATCACCTTTTGAAAAAGTGTTCCAAAGACTCATGAGGAAAATATTCTCTCCATTTCTGTCTTGAAAAGGCGGCCCCTTATTTTTAAATGCTGACCCCTAGTTTTAGAATTTCTCACAAGAGGAAACATCCACTTCAAACGCACCCTGTCAAGACCCCTCAGGATCTTATATGTTTCAATCTAGTCACCTCTTTCTCTTCCAAACTCTATCAGATTCAGGCCTAGCCCATAAAACTTTTTTCATAAGACAACTCACCCATTCCAGGCATTAGGCTTATAAAGCTTTTCTGAATTGCTTCCAATGCATTTACATCCATATTGAAGTTAGGAGACCAATACTGTACACAGTACTCCAGACGTGTTCTCAGCAATGCTGTACTGACACATGACCTCCTGCTATGACTGTGACACTGCCAATCAAGCCCCACTGCCCAACCAGTCACACCATTAGTCTAAGTATGTTGAATCAATTACCAAAATGGCCAACTGTTTCTCTATTATCCAGAATAAAAGAAACCTCCAATAGACTTCTGGTTAACATCTAAACTATGATCCAGAATTAAAAATATCTCACCTTAATTTCAAACACAGACACACGTACATTCACAACACAAAAAGGTCAAGTCTCTAATGAGATAATTTTTTTAAAATGACAAAACAGAGAAGCAGCCCACAACTGGCAAAGGGTTTGGAAACAAATAGTTGAAGGTGGTAACTTGACAAGTCTACTGGATTTCCTGTTGATGGAGTTGAATTGCAAACAGCTATAGACCAATAGAAGATCTCTAACTCCGACCACAATCAACCTGGGTTTGAATCTTCAGAACACAGTCACCATCCAGTCCTTGAGCTCCACACGACAGTCAGAAACATGGGCACTTGCAAGCTCTAGCAGAACACCAGAAACATTCACTGAGGACACATTTGGGAAAGAAACTAGCAGCTTCTATGGTGTCTTTTTGACTGATTCCTGGGTCTATAAAAGAGAATTCTAAGCACAGAAAGGATTATGAGGCATTCATTAGCATGGAAGCTCCCTAGACTTTTCAAAGCCAATTTTCCAGTTATTAAGACAATAAATCCTATTTCCTTTCTCCTTGGAAGGTTTGATTAGCTATTTTCTTCAAAGTCACTTGATTTTTCTGTAAACAGCAAGGATTTACAGCACACCATAACCTGTTAGTGTCACTCCTTGGTGAAACCCTGTTAAACCGAAAGAATGTCCACAACCTTTCCAAAATTTCTAATTTTTCCTTGAGACCCTGAAATATAAACTTGAATTCCCAAACTCCCACTTTTATATCTAATTCCTCTCACAATTAACGAGAACATTCTGTTTGCTTTTCTAATTTCTTGCTGTTTTTGCAATGTTTGCAATTCATGTATTAGGATACTCATATCTTTCCACGTTCCAAAGCTCTGCCATTGCACACTATTGAGATGATATGTTTTGTGTTATTCTTCCTGTCAAAATAGACAATTTCATATTTTCTCACACTATACCCCATTTATCAGATACCATCTAACATATCTATATCAGTTTGCCCTAATCACAAATTGCTTTCTGACCTACCTTTGTGTTTTCAACAAATTTAGCTACCATATTTTTGTCCCTGCATCCAAGTAATTTATTTACATATTAAATAGTTGAGGCCTACCACTAATCTAAGTAGCACACTACTCATTACATCTTGCCAACCAGAAATGACATATTTATGCCTATTCTCTGTTTCTTGTTACCAAGCCATTCCTGACGATCTGTTACCCTCTGCACCACAAGCTTCTATTTTCCACAATAACCTTTGATATGGCACCTTATCAAATGCATCTGGAAATCTAAGTACAGAACATTCGACAATTCTCTGATGTCCACAATTGATGTAACTTTCTCAAAGAACTCCAATAAAATGATGAAGCATGTTTTCCCTTTCTCAAAACCATGCTGACTTTGAGGGTAGGAGTTGGGAAGTCATGTTGAGATCGTACAGAACATTGGCAAGGCCTCCTCTGGAATACTGTGTCCAGTTCTGGTCACCCAGTTATAGGAAATTATTAAGCTGAGAGGGTTCAGAAGAGATTTCCCGGGATGTTGCTGGGTATGGAAGTTTTGAGTTGTAAAGAAAGGCTAGATAGGCTGGAACTTTTTTCACTGGAGCATAGAAAGTTGAGAGACGACCTTAGGGACATTCATAAAATAATGCGGGTACAAATATGTTAATGTGTTAGTGGTGTGTGTCTTTTCCCTAGGATACGGGATATCAAGCACATTTTCAGGTTCAGAGGAGAGAGAATTAAAAAAGATATGAGGAATAAATATTTTCAACACAGGGCAGTGCGCGTGTGGAATGACCTTCCAGAGAATGGTGGATGTGGGTGCAGTTAACGTTTAAAAGAAATTTGGATAAGAACATGAATAGAAAAGGTTTGGAGGGATATGGACCAGGAGGAGGCGGGTGGAACTAGTTTAATTTGGGGCTATAATCAGCATAGACTCGTTGCACCAAGGGTCTGTCTCTGTGTTGAATGACTCTATGACTGCCTGATTGAGACTAGGACCTGTGGGCACAGCCTTAAAATTAGAGGGGGTAAATTTAAAACTGAAATGAGACGACATTTCTTCAGCCAGAGAGTGGTGGGTTGTGGAATTCATTGCCGCAGAGTGCAGTGGAGGCCGGGACGTTGGATGCCTTCAAAAGGCAAAGATCGACAAATTCTTGATCTCAAAAAGAATCAAGGGTTATGGGGAGAGTGCAGGGAAGTGGTGTTGAAATGCCCATCAGCCATGATTTAAATGGCGGAGTGGTGTTGATGGGCCAAATGGCCTTACTTCCACTCCTATGTCTTATGGTCTTATGATTATCGTAAAGCTTTCTAAGTACCCTTCTACAATATTGTTAATAATAGCATCTAACATCTTCTCTATAACAGATGTTAAGCTAACTGGTCTATAGTTGCCTGTTTTCTCTCCTTCCTTTTTTAAGAAAGGTGTTACATTGGCTACTTTCCAATTTAATGATACATTCCCTGAATCTGAAGTTTCTTGGAAAATTAAAACTAATGCATCAACCTTCTCATTAGCCTCTTATTTTTAGGATGAATTTCTTCAGAATCTGGGGACGTGTCAAACCACAGCTCCAACAATTTGCTCAGTATTATTTGGTTATTGCGATTTTCTTGAGTCTCTTCCTCCCTGACATTTCCAGATCGACAGCTATTTCTGGGATGTTAATTGTATTCTCTACTTTTTCTTCATACTCATTTTCTGTTGGACCAAAAACTCAATTGGTTCATTCTTTTCTTCTTACATTATCTATAGAAATGTCTACTATTTTGTTTTTAATATTTTTCACTGTATTTAGCTTGTACTTTAACTGCTTTACTACCAACTAATCTTTTGGCCATTCCTTGGATTTTTTATATATTTTGTCCTGCCATGCGCATTAGTGTCAAACTTAATGAAAAACTTTTAATTGTACAATCTGTGACATTTTTTAAAACAATCATAAGTCCAAAAGAGGCCCTTTGGCTCATTGAGTCAGCACGGCCAAAAATATACTACTACCTACATCACTCCCACTTTCCTGTACTGTATCCCCAGCCTTGAATGTTATGACATTTCAAGTAATTCTCAGGAGAATGTAGCATTAACAACCAGGCTTCTGGTACCGAGTCATACCACGTCGTATGTCTCTCTCAGACTGAATATAAGAACATAGAATGAGGAGCAGGGGTAGGCCATCCAGCCCCTCGAGCCTGCCCTGCCATTTAATAAGATCATGGCTGATCATTTTGAGATTCAGTTCCACTTACCCGCCCGCTCACCATAACCCTTAATTCCTTTACCGTTCAAAAATGTATTTAGCCTTGCCTTAAAATCATTCAGCAAGGTAGCTTCAACCGTTTCACTGGCAGGGAATTCCACAGATTCACAACCCTTTGGGTGAAGAAGTCCCTCCTGACCTCAGTCCTACATCTGCTTCCCATTATTATGAGGCGATGCCCCCTAGTCCTAGTTTCACCTGCTAGTGGAAACAACTTCCCTGCCACCACTGCTGTCCCTGGCTGCTGATCGAATTAACATTAGTGACTACCTCCTGGAACACAGCATCCAGATATCCCACCCCTCCCAGATGTGCCGCAGTGTTTGGAGTTCGGATTCCAGCTCATCAATTTTGAGCCGGAGCCCCTCAAGCAACCAACACTTGCTGCAGATGTGGTCACTGCCGTTCTATTAGCTGGCTGACAGGAAGCAAAGAGTACTGATAAACGGGTACCTTTCGGAATGGCAGGCAGTAACCAGTGGGGTACCACAGGGTTCGGTGCTGGGACCGCAGCTGTTTACGATATATATTAATGATATAGACAAAGGCATTAGAAGTAATATTAGCAAATTTGCCGATGACACAAAGTTGGGTGGCAGTGTGAAATGTGAGGAGGATGTTATGAGAATACAGGGTGACTTGGACAGGCTGGGTGAGTGGACGGATGCATGGCAGATGCAGTTTAATGTGGATAAATATGTGCTTATCCACTTTGGTGGCAAGAACAGGAAGGCAGATTACGATCTCAATGGAGTCAAGTTAGGTAAAGGGGAAGCACAACGAGATCTAGGTGTTCTTGTACATCAGTCAATGAAAGCAAGCAGGCAGTGAAGAATGCTATTAGCATGCTGGCCTTCATAACAAGAGGAATTGAGTATAGGAGCAAAGAGGTCCTTCTGCAGCTGTACAGGGCCCTGGTGAGACCACACCTGGAGTATTGTGTCTCCAAATTTGAGAAGGACATTCTTGCTATTGAGGGTGTGCAGCGTAGGTTCACGAGGTCAATTCCCGGAATGGCGGGACTATCATATGTTGAAAGATTGGAGTGACTGGGCTTGTATACACTTGAGTTTAGAAGGATGAGAGGGGATCTGATTGAGACGTATAAGATTATTAAGGGATTGGACACTCTGGAGGCAGGAAGCATGTTTCCGCTGATGGGTAAGTCCAGAACCAGAGGACACAGTTTAAAAATAAGGGGTAGGCCATTTAGAACAGAATTGAGGAAAAACTTCTTCATCCAGAAGGTGGTGGATATATGGAATGCTCTGCCCCAGAAGCAATGGAGGCCAACTCTCTGCATATTTTCAAGAAAGTGATGGATAGAGCTCTTAAAGATAGTGGAATCAAGGGTTATGGGGATAAGGCAGGAACAGGATACTGATGGTGGATGATCTGCCATGATCATAATGAATGGTGGTGCTGGCTCAAAGGGCCGAATGGCCTACTCCAGCGCCTATTGTCTATTGTCTATTGAAGCTATGAAATTAAATCATAATATGATTGTTGCTACAAATAAAACCCAAGGGCACCTTCAGTGAGGTCATTAATTAATTCATCTCATTACACAATACCAGGACCAGTCTGGTCTCAGGTCGGCTTCAGAAAATGCTAAGCAACTATCCTGAAAACATTCTATGAACTCATCTACCAATAGGATGTCTGTACAGCATCCCGACAAATGACAGCTTGACCTTATCATTCCATATCTCCACCCAGACCACTTGAATATAAGTCCTCCATCTCTATTACAGTAATACCATCATTAAGTAATAGAGGTAACCATTTGCCTTTTCCTATTCTTCATAAATTATAAGTACTTTTCAATACTCAATTCCCAACCTATCCTGCAGTTATGTGTCTGTAATGGCTGTCAGATCATTCTTATTTATTTCTATTTGAACTATCCGCTAATCTGTTTTGTTTCATATACTGCATGCATTCAGATACAGAGCCCTTAGTTTTGCCCTCTTGTTATTTCTGTAACCTCTTGGCTTAGTAATAGGACACAAAGGGTAAAGGTGGAAGGCTGTATGAGTAACTGGAAGCCAGTGTCCAGCATTGTACCACAAGGATCAGTACTGGGGCCCTTACTGTTTGTTGTAAACATAAATGATATAGATTAAAATGTGGGGGAATGTTAAGCAAATTTGCAGTCGACACCAAAATTGGTAGATAGTTAACAGTGAAGAAGACATCTGTAGGTTACAGGAAGATACAGATGGGTTGGTCAGATCAGTAGTAGATGGTATTTAACCCTGATAAGTGTGAGGTGATGCACTTTAGAAGAAGAAACAAGTTGAGGGAGCATTTAAGGAATAGCAGGACACTGGGTAACTTAGAGGAACAGGGGATCTTGGGGTAATTATTCACAGACCCCAGAAGTGGGCACAGCACATGAATAAGTTAGTTACGAAGACATATGGGACACATGCTTTCATCAGTTGTGGCACAGAGTATAAGAGCAAGGAGGTGGAGTTGTACAGAGTTGGAGTTATACAGAGCATTAGTTAGGCAACAGCTGGAACGTCAGCTTTTGTGCCCCCTCATCCTCACGTACCACCCCACCAACCTCCAAATCCAACGCATCATCCACCAACCTTTCCGCCATCCGCAGTCTGACCCCACTACCAAAGACAGTTTTCCCTCCCCATCCTTATGTGCTTTCTGGAGGGGCCACTTTCTCCGCGACTCCCTTGTCCGCTCCATACTCCTCTCCAGCCCCATCACCCTCGGCACTTTTCCCTGCAACTGAAGCAAGTGCTACACCTGTCCCTATACCTCACCCCTCACCCCCATCCCAGGCCCTAAGAAGACTTTCCACACCAAACAGAGGTACACCTGCTCATCTGTTAATTTGATATGCTGTATCTGCTGTTCGCGTTATGGCCTCCTCTACATCAGGGAAACACATGGAGGCTTGGGGACAGCTTTGCAGAACACCTACGCTCAGTTCGCAACGAACAACTACACCTCCCAGTCGTGAACCATTTCAACTCCCCCCCAGTTCCTTGGATGACATGTCCATCCTGAGCCTCCTGCATTGCCATGATGACACCACCTGAAAGATGCAGGAATAGCAGCTTACATTTCACTTGGGAACTCTGCAGGGTATCAACGTGGACTTCACAAGCTTCAAAATCTCCCCTCCCCCCGACCACATCCCAAAACCAGCCCAGCTAGACCCCACCTCCATAACTATTCCTCCCACCTCAAGCCCCACCTCCATATCCTACCCACTAACCTCATCCCACCTCCTTGGCCTGTCTGTCCTCTCTGGACCGACCTATCCTCTCCCTAACTCCCCACCTACATTCATCTTCACTGGCTTTAACCCCGCCTCTTTAATCTGTCTGTCTCCTCTCAACCTATCTTCTCCTTTATCCATCTTCTATCCGCCTCCCCCTGTCTCCCTGTTTATTTCAGAATCCCCTTACCCTCCCCCATTTCTGAAGAAGGGTCTCAACCTGAAACATCAACTTTCCTGCTTCTCTGATGCTGCTCGGCCTGCTGTGTTCATCCAGCTTCACACCATGTTATCTCAGATTCGCCAGCATCGGCAGTTCCTACTATCTCTGTAACTAGTTTAAAATATGCTTATTTATGCAAGTGACTAGAATGCAGGTGTGGATTGACCCACTTTCACCATACTGGTATCACTGTCCATAAACCAGAACCATTCTTTGAGCTAAACACTCATTTCTCTAATTTTATTTACTCTATGCCAATTTGCAAAAGGTTCTAATTCTTAATTCAGTATCTAGCTCCTCATCCTAACTATAGAGCCTCTTTTCTTGTCCTAGATAACAAAGTGTGAAGATGGATGAACACAGCAGGCCAAGCAGCATCTTAGGAGCACAAAAGCTGACGTTTCGGGCCTAGACCCTTCATCGTAGGCCTGAAACGTCAGCTTTTGTGCTCCTAAGATGCTGCTTGGCCTGCTGTGTTCATCTAGCTTCACACTTTGTTATCTCGGATTCTCCAGCATCTGCAGTTCCCATTATCTCTTTCTTTGTCCTGCCATGTTTTTGGTACCCATATGGACCATGATGACTCAATCCACACCCTTATTTTGCAGGTTCTGCTGCAGCCCTGACCAGATGTTCCAAAGCCTGGCACTAGGTTACTCTTTTAAAATTAAAGGACATAAACATGGCAATTAGAACTCCACTAAAGGTTTATCATGATACCATAATTGACAAAGCTGCGCTGCAGGGAATGCTGTCATGCTATGGCAGAAACTTGTCAAGCTTTTCTATAAAGAAGAGTGACTCTTTAGTTGTGTCTCAAAGTGTTTTATGGTCAATTTCTATTCTTCTTAACTTGGAATAATCATTGTTACAATGCAATTTCAACACTGCTGCATACAGATGCATAAGCCTGCACTTTTGCACACACTCACTTGAAACTATCAGCTATGACTCATTGGATAATACTTATGTAAAAGCACTGAAAGTGAAACTAGGGAGGCCAATCAGCCCTTCAATCCTGCTCCTCCATTCAACCTAACAATGTTTGATATCCAATTCAGCACCCTGCTCCTCCTTTTTCCCAATATGCTTTGATTGCTTTAGCCCTTATAATTATACATAGGTAAAGTAAAAATCAAGTCGCTAGAGTCTTACCAATCCATAGGGTTGCTGTCTCATTACAGAGAGATAACTGGTGGTGGTTTAACCTGAAGGTTACCATGCCTCAGGCAAGGGAAGATGTTAAGAAGGAGAATCCTTCATGGTAATCTCAGTCTGTGCAGCAAATGAACCCATGCTGTTGGCATCACTCTGCATTGTAACCAGCTGTTCTGCAAACTGAGCTGACCAACACCCACCCAAAGTATAACTAATTCCTTCTTGAAAAAAATACAATGTTGTGGCCTCAACCACTTTCTGTAACAGAGAGTGGCACAGGCTCACCACTCTCTGGGTGAACAAGTTTCTCTTCCTCTCAGTCCTAAATGGCCTACTCCTGTGTCTTCTGTGACAGCAGCCTGTAGATTCAAGGCCCAGTGCAGATATTTGACCACAGTATCTAATGTTTCCAATTCAATACTGAGAGAATACAGCACTGCTGAAGGTGCCATATTTCAGAGAGTATGTTAAACCAATCCATGTCTTCCTTTGCAGGAGGATGTAAAAAATGTCACCCATTATTTTGAAGAATTGCGGAGACATTGTCCACAGTGGATGGGGCAATATTTACCCCCAAGTCAAGATTACTGAACAAACAGGCAATCAGGTCATTATCTGTTCTCAGGAGGGGTCACTGGACCTGAAACATTAACTTTGATTTCTCATCACAGATGCTGCCAGACCTGTTGAGCTTTTCCAGCAACTTCTGCTTTGTTTCTGATTTACAGCATCCGCAGTTCTTTTGGTTTTCATTATCACATCACTGTTTGTTAGAGCTTGCTGTACCCAAATTGGCTGTTTTCTTTTTAATATTTACTTCAGTGCCTGTGAAGTATTTTGAAATGTCCCAATGTTGGAAAGGCATACATAAATAAACACCTTCCTCCTTTTTGCACATTCAGCAGAGGAATATCATTGAAAGAACACATGCTGGTGCGTCCATGAAGAACTCTTCAGAGACTGGAGTTATAGACCACATTATCAAGCTCTGTAAATATGGCATGGCACTGCACCTGGGGCACAGCTTCTAGGATTTATACTCAGTTTCTAACTTCTCAGTCAATCACCTCAGGGCGCAGCAGAAATATAAGCAGTGAATGAATAATATTTACATGAAACATCTTGGCATTTTTCTATTAAAATCCATTCAAGATGCAGAGTTGCTCCTTTCCTAGTCACTAATCTCTAGGAGCTTTCAAGAAAGTAAGAAACATACTCCATCCTGTAATGGTAGACAGCATGCACAATGGAGACACATAAAAAGAAAGATAACAGTAACAGAGGAGTTGAAGCATATGACATCTTGTAACTGGTATTTCAGCAAGACTAACATTTGATGTCTAGCAGTTCAAAGAAAAATATACACCACGGTGGCTCAGTGATTAGCACTGCGATCTCACAGCACTAGTGAGCCAGTTCGATTCCACCCTCGGGCGACTGTCTGTGTGGCTTTTGCACATTCTCCCTGTGTCTGCGTGCTCCGGTTTCCTCCCACAGTCCAAAGATGTGCAGGTTAGGATGGATTTGCCATGCTAAATTGTCCTATTGTGTTCAGGGATGTGTAGATTAGCTGGTTATAGGAGTATGGGTCTGGGTGAGATGCTGTGAGGGTTGGCGTGGACTTGTTGGTCTGAAGGGCCTGTTTCCACATCGTAGGGATTCTATGATTGACTCTATGATGTATTTGGTTTTTTTAAAATGGAGCGATCACAGTACAAAGTTAAACACACCACCAACGTTAAAAACGGTGTAAGAGTAAAGTTATGCAGGAACAATTAATTAGCAACAAGCTGAGGTTTTAGAAACCTGCAAACAGTTGGAGGGCGGAAAGATTAAAAGAGATAAGGAGTGTCACTAACAGTAATTATAATACATACTTTATGAAATAATATATATTCCCAAATGGCAAAAACAGAGCCAATATCTTCTACATATATACAGCAGGCTTAAGAAGGTGTTAACAAGGCAGTAATCTAATAAAAGGAGTCGTGCAAAATCTCAAATGAATTCACAATTCTGAAAGGTTGGTTCTTTTCTCTGTTATGCGATTGCATCTCCCGAAGTGTTGCCCATAATGAGTCAGATCTTTTTGTTCTAAATGTGACCTAAATCTTGTTATTTTTGCCAAGTGGCCAGAGCAAGACATTGTGGAAAGGCATGTGAAAGCCTGCAATCCAGTATATTTAGCAATTCAGTAGCTATTATTAAGAAAAAAAGGCAAAGCCAGAAGCAATAAGAGCTGTGTCAAATACATTGTGTGTACACAAATGTCATTGGCTTTTTCAGTGTTTCTGAACAGCATTTTGTATTAATTGAATACATAGGAAGAAGCAATAAGTTTTATTTTCCTCTTTCCTCATCAAAATAAATGAGTAATAGCTTTGCTGTGTCGATAAAGAATAATTCTTGTATGCAATGTGTGAGTATTGTTTTCTACAGATTACTGAATGCAACTGAACTGCAGAAATTTGTTCAGTTTAGAATGGAGAAAATTCTGAAGTTTGTAAATTAATTGAATCTTCTGCATGAGAGGAAGGTGTAAGCAGTGGTGGAACAGACTCTCTATCTCCCTAATTTTGATAATTTTCTCACTGAGCTGCTTCTATGCCAGCTTACATTTGCAAATCGGACCTCAGTCCTCTTAAATGTCTTTTATTCTTCTTTAAGTCAGGATGATGAAAACATCAATGTCTGTGTGGGTCTCCTCTGGGTGCTCCAGTTTCCTCCACAGTCCAAAGATGTGCAGGTTAAGTGGATTGGCCATGATAAATTGCCCGTAGTGTTCAGGGGTGTATAGATGAGGTGGATTATAGGAGGATGAGGATGGGTCTGGGTGGGATGCTCCAAGGGTGGACTTGTTGGGCCAAAGGGCCTGTTTCCACACTGTAGGGATTCTGTGATTCTATGATCACATTCCCTACCGATGGCACGTCAGACCTAAGGCCAAATTTGGGCTCACCCAATGTAGATTTACAGGCATCGACAACTGAAATCTTCTCATTTATTCTACAAATGTAGTCGCACCAGCAAGACCCCTAGTTCTAGATCCTCCCATAAGGAGAAAATTCTTCTTTCTACCCACCTGTAAGATGACTACAGATCATAGGCCAGATTACCTATACAGATATCAAGGTCTAATTCCAAGATGTGTTTTTCAAGAGAGGTTAATGCAGCCAAAATGACTGTAGCTATAAATTCAGTGTTAATCTGGGGAAACAGAGATCCTGGAATGTCACATCTGACAAGGTGTCAAGGAAGATTCAAAAGGTATTGACCTAAAGGATAGAAACACACTGCAAATTGAACTGAAATCACCTGGGAGTTATCTCACACTGTGAACATGATGGGGCAGTTGTCTGATGAGAAACATGTTTCGTGTCTACAAAGAACACACAAGAATGGGAGTGAAAAATGAGTTCTACTCTGGCCTTTGGGTGCTAGTGCAAGGAAGTGAATCGTGGTGCTCATATGTGCCAGTGGGCTTAAGTATTTATATGTGCTAACCTGTTTTTGTGCATTAATGTAATTGTGTATAATGAAACCACTGGCTCCCCTCCCTACTATAAATAACATATTGGCCTCTTCGGTGTACTTTCTGTTCAATGGGTTATAATCAAAGCATTGAAGTTAAAATCTACAGGAACGTTGGAAAATACCTATGGAATATAAAGTTATGAGACTTGTTTTCGAACTTACCCGATACAGAATAAAATGGAAAGGATGCTTAAACAGAACAAACTATAATGCCAGGTGGTTAGAATTTGGACAACAAAGCATTTTAAATGTAAATCCTGATGAAACAACATTAGGCCAGGGTTAGTAATATCATAGTGACAATTAGATTTCATCTCTTTTTAATTCTTGCACAAAGCCAAACAATGAGAAAACAGATTGAAAAACTTCATTTACACTCTGATTCTGAGTAGATCACTGATGATGTGACTTCAGAACCAACTGCTCCATTAATATGGGATA
The DNA here is from genome assembly GCF_030684315.1 of Stegostoma tigrinum. Taxonomy (NCBI): domain Eukaryota; kingdom Metazoa; phylum Chordata; class Chondrichthyes; order Orectolobiformes; family Stegostomatidae; genus Stegostoma; species Stegostoma tigrinum. Next base: position 4,764,492 of record NC_081395.1, on the reverse strand, counting down.
TCAATTCTTCCAAGAATACCAGCTTTGTTGTCATTCGATTAAATGTCAAGTCTTCAAAAGGCCAATCTTCCAATTTACACAGATGCAGCAAATTACTCCATGGAATAATATCTGCCTTTAAACACAGGAAGCAAGAAACCCAATTTACCTGCAATCAACAATGGATAGAAGATTAGTCAACACAGGTTTTGGGAGCTTCCACCTTTCAGTAACTCACACAGAACAGCCCCGAATTGCCATGATCTTTTAAGTTTTCAAAAGACACAACACAAATGGCTGAATGCATAGGAGTAACAAAGGCATAGTTTCAACACATACAATGATTTTACTTTGAGTAGAATGGAGTTATGGGGGTCTGAGTAGAGAATGCTGAGGATTTTTTTATTTTGCTCAGTTTCTGGGCCTGAAGAAGATGTATCTTGTTAGGGGCTCCTTTAATTCCTTTTAGCTTATGAGCAATTATTCCAACCATTTTGTCTACATTTTCCTTTTCCATACTTATTGTATTCGGTTCCCTTGGAATTTTGCAGCTAAGGCGATAGATGTGCTCAAGTTATCAGAAGTTTTTGCTGCCCTGCTGACCCACACCATGGCAAAGTATGTTCAAGTAGGTTCCATGAGCAGAGGGTGCCATCTGTTTACTCACCCAAGATGTCACTGTGCCTTGTGCATCGACAGTAAGCATCATTATGGAAAAAATCAAAGACAACATGAGGAAAATGTTTTTAAGGCAGCATGTGGTTAGGATCTGGAATACACTGCATGAACCTGCTGGAGGCAGTTCCAATTGTGGTTTTCAAAAGGAAATTGGATAATTATCTGCAGATAAAAATTTGCAGAGCTACAGGGAAAGGATAATTTCAGAGCACCAATAGGGTTACAGAGAGCTGAACTGGCTCCTTCTTTGCTGCTGAATTTTCCCATTTGTGTTTTCTCAAATGAGACATGGTGGCCAACTCAACCTTTTCCATGCAAGCTTCCACCTGTCAGCTCATTGATTTTGTGACTGGCCTGTTTGGTAGCCATTTCTGGAATCCTGTGAAGTGTTTGTAACATACACACTGCTGGCACTGTGTTTAAACCCCAGCTGCAAACTGTTTCAGACACTGCAAGCCCGGAACTGCCCTTCACACTGTGGTCCTTCACTGTAATCCCAAATAGTCCATAAAGACAAGCAAACTCCTTAGGTCACCGTGTGGACCTGGAGTTTTGGGGAGGAGGTGGTCGAAAGGAGATTAATGCTAAATCCCGCTGACTGACAAAGAAGTTCATGTCACCAGACACAACTGGCTTGAATCAAAACAGCAGATCAAATCAGTATAATGTGCTGGGTGAAATGCAACACATATCAGTGCAGGAAGGAGGTTAACGGTCTTCTACACTCCACAAGAGTAAGTGTCACAATTTTCTCTCTGCTACTTGCATTTCGTTAAAACAAATACTGGCAGGACTTGATACAGTTAATGGTAGGACCCTGGGTAGTGTTTTGAACAGAGAGACCTAGGGGTTCAGATGCATAGTTCTTGAAAAGTTGCATCACGGGTAGAAAGGATGGTTTAGAAGGTATTTAGCATTGCTTGCCTTCAGTGCTCAGATCATTGAGTACAGGAGTTGGGGCATCATGTTTGGCTTGTACAGGACATTGATGAGGCCAGTTTTGAAGTACTTACATACAGTTCTGGTCATGCCACTGTAGAAAGTACATTATTAAATTGAAGAGTGTTCAGAAAAGGTTGTTGCCAGGACTGGAGGGTTTGAGTTACAGGAATAGACTGGAAAAGGGGGACTTTTTTTTACTGGAGTATAAGAAGTTGACAAGCGACCTTAAAGAGATTTATAAAATCATGAGGAGCATAGATATGGTGAATAGCAAAGATCTTTTCCCGAGGGTGGGTGAGTTCAAAACTAGGGAGCATATTTTGAAGTGAGAGGAGAAAAATTTAAAAGGGACCTGAGGAGCAACTTTTTTTTTCCACAGAGCGTCATTCGCATGTGGAATGAATTGCTAGAGGAAATGGTACGTTCAGGTACAGTTACAACATTTAAAAGACATTTGGACAGGTAAATGAATAGTAAAGATTTAGAGGGATAACACAGTGTGGAGCTGGATGAACACAGCAGGCCAAGCAGCAACTCAGGAGCACAAAAGCTGACGTTTCGGGCCTAGAACTTTCATCAGAAAGGACCCTTTTCTGATGAAGGGTCTTGGCCCGAAACGTCAGCTTTTGTGCTCCTGAGATGCTGCTTGGTCTACTGTGTTCATCCAGTCCACATTTTGTCATCTCGGATTCTCCAGCATCTGCAGTTCCCATTATCTCTGATACAAGATTTAGAGGGATACAGGTCAAATGCAGGCAAGTGGGACTAGTTTAGTTTGGAAAATTTGGTCAGCACCGACAAGTTGGATCAAAGTATCTGTTTACATGCTATATGATTCTAGGACTTTAATCCCGCTCACAGGCCCACCACTCACTCTCATTCTGCCACTGTACAGTTACCTCAACAGGAAACATCTGGTCCTGGTTAAGTGTATTCTCCCTGTTGCCCTAAGTATCAATGCAAACTAAATTTGTGCAGAATTAGCATCAAATCTAATGTGTACAAATATGTTACATACTAGGTAGTGTATTAAAGCCAACGGCTATTGTGGCAGCTCAAACACGGCTTCAATGAGACAATAATCAAAATAACTCACTGATATGGGCAAGAGGAGAGCATTGTATTCGCAAGAAGTGAAAACCACAAGAATGAGAAGATTTATTTTCTTCCAATTCAGCACTTGCACAAACCCTGCAATAGCGTCTAAGTACAGTGACAGGGTTCACTTGGTAGTAATGAACGCAATTTGTGGGTTCTTGAGCAGTTGTCTCTCTGCTGAAAACTGTCTTTAGTGTTGTGTTCACTCATACAGGAACAAATCAATGAAACCCTTTCCAGCAGAAGCAGCAGTCTTCAAAATCTCTGATGAGGGTATTAAAACAATCTAACTGTAAATTTGAGACCACATACTATACCTCACCAAGATTATAAAATAAAGATAACTGATCACATCTTTTCCTTTGCACCAATAGCCTGTGTCTAATTAAATGCCTCTCACACAGTCAAGCAAAGTTGTCCCATACTTACAAAATTAATTTAATTCAATTAACTGAGATAATGGGAACTGCAAATGCTGGAGATTCCAAGATAATAAAATGTGAGGCTGGATGAACACAGCAGGCCAAGCAGCATCTCAGGAGCACAAAAGCTGACGTTTCGGGCCTAGACCCTTCATCAGAGTGGGGGATGGGGAGGAAACTGGAATAAATAGGGAGAGAGGGGGAGGCGGACCGAAGATGGAGAGTAAAGAAGATAGGTGGAGAGGGTGTAAGTGGGGAGGTAGGGAGGGGATAGGTCAGTCCAGGGAAGACGGACAGGTCAAGGAGGTGGGATGAGGTTAGTAGGTAGCTGGGGGTGCGGCTTGGGGTGGGAGGAAGGGATGGGTGAGAGGAAGAACCGGTTAGGGAGGCAGAGACAGGTTGGACTGGTTTTGGGATGCAGTGGGTGGGGGGGGGAAGAGCTGGGCTGGTTGTGTGGTGCAGTGGGGGGAGGGGATGAACTGGGCTGGTTTAGGGATGCAGTAGGGGAAGGGGAGATTTTGAAACTGGTGAAGTCCACATTGATACCATATGGCTGCAGGGTTCCCAGGCGGAATATGAGTTGCTGTTCCTGCAACCTTCGGGTGGCATCATTGTGGCAGTGCAGGAGGCCCATGATGGACATGTCATCAAGAGAATGGGAGGGGGAGTGGAAATGGTTTGCGACTGGGAGGTGCAGTTGTTTGTTGCGAACTGAGCGGAGGTGTTCTGCAAAGCGGTCCCCAAGCCTCCGCTTGGTTTCCCCAATGTAGAGGAAGCCGCACCGGGTACAGTGGATGCAGTATACCACATTGGCAGATGTGCAGGTGAACCTCAGCTTAATGTGGAATGTCATCTTGGGGCCTGGGATGGGGGTGAGGGACGAGGTGTGGGGACAAGTGTAGCATTTCCTGCGGTTGCAGGGGAAGGTGCCGGGTGTGGTGGGGTTGGAGGGCAGTGTGGAGCGAACAAGGGAGTCACGGAGAGAGTGGTCTCTCCGGAAAGCAGACAGGGGAGGGGATGGAAACATTTCAAGCCCACCGACTCCCACAGCTACCTAGAATACACCTCCTCCCACCCACCCTCCTGCAAAAATTCCATCCCCTATTCCCAATTCCTCCGCCTCCGCCGCATCTGCTCCCACGATAAGACATTCCACTCCCGCACATCCCAGATGTCCAAGTTCTTTAAGGACCGCAACTTTCCCCCCACGGTGATTGAGAACGCCCTTGACCGCGTCTCCCGCATTTCCCGCGACACATCCCTCACACCCCGCCCCCGCCACAACCGCCCCAAGAGGATCCCCCTCGTTCTCACACACCACCCTACCAACCTCCGGATACAACGCATTATCCTCCGACACTTCCGCCATTTACAATCCGACCCCACCACCCAAGACATTTTTCCATCCCCTCCCCTGTCTGCTTTCCGGAGAGACCACTCTCTCCGTGACTCCCTTGTTCGCTCCACACTGCCCTCCAACCCCACCACACCCGGCACCTTCCCCTGCAACCGCAGGAAATGCTACACTTGTCCCCACACCTCCTCCCTCACTCCCATCCCAGGCCCCAAGATGACATTCCACATTAAGCAGAGGTTCACCTGCACATCTGCCAATGTGGTATACTGCATCCACTGTACCCGGTGCGGCTTCCTCTACATTGGGGAAACCAAGCGGAGGCTTGGGGACCGCTTTGCAGAACACCTCCGCTCAGTTCGCAACAAACAACTGCACCTCCCAGTCGCAAACCATTTCCACTCCCCCTCCCATTCTCTTGATGACATGTCCATCATGGGCCTCCTGCACTGCCACAATGATGCCACCCGAAGGTTGCAGGAACAGCAACTCATATTCCGCCTGGGAACCCTGCAGCCATATGGTATCAATGTGGACTTCACCAGTTTCAAAATCTCCCCTTCCCCTACTGCATCCCTAAACCAGCCCAGTTCATCCCCTCCCCCCACTGCACCACACAACCAGCCCAGCTCTTCCCCCCCCCACCCACTGCATCCCAAAACCAGTCCAACCTGTCTCTGCCTCCCTAACCGGTTCTTCCTCTCACCCATCCCTTCCTCCCACCCCAAGCCGCACCCCCAGCTACCTACTAACCTCATCCCACCTCCTTGACCTGTCCGTCTTCCCTGGACTGACCTATCCCCTCCCTACCTCCACACTTACACCCTCTCCACCTATCTTCTTTACTCTCCATCTTCGGTCCGCCTCCCCCTCTCTCCCTATTTATTCCAGTTCCCTCCCCCCATCCCCCTCTCTGATGAAGGGTCTAGGCCCGAAACGTCAGCTTTTGTGCTCCTGAGATGCTGCTTGGCCTGCTGTGTTCATCCAGCCTCACATTTTATTATCTAATTCAATTAACTGTCTGTTCTGCACATTATAAGAAGCAGCATTTGCTCTCATATCTATCAATCCAATCCATATTATAGGTTGGATTCCATACAGTGCTGGGAGAACAGGGAACAGTTGGTTTAAGTTTCCAGCTTTCTTTTTCGGACAATCTAGTTACCCAGACTGTGAAATCACACTTTTGTTGGTTTGTGTGAAAAGACTGCCATCCAACTCTGCAGTGTGTTGCTCAGGTAGTTTTCTGCATTTTGCCAAGCTTTCAGTTGTGAATGCCAGTGGGCTTTAAAAATGAAGAATAGAAAAGGGGAAAGGGGAAAGGAAGAGGTCAGGTTGTTTATATTGTTTGGTCTCACCAATGTGATTTTCTAGCAAGCACCATAATACAATAAGCAGGGCTAAGAACCAGAAACAGATGTGCCTTTGCCTAGCACCTGTCCATATGTGGAACCAGACTGTTGCTCCAGTCAGCGTCCCAATTCAAAGTAGACAAGGGGTTGCAACAGAGCCAAACAGTCTGAGTTGTTGTCCCAGCTTTGGAAAATTCCTTTGTAACAATTCTTTGTTTTCCTCAAGTAACGTGTTGGCACAAAACTATTGCTAGGAAGCAGTGAGGCAACTACGCAGAAACTAATGTAGAGGGCAATCTCAGCAAAGACCCAGCCATTGTTATTAATCATCCAGTAGAGAATTACAACACCCTTGCAATTTGAGTTCACAGAATAACAATCCCCACCCCATCTCCCAGTGATGCTGAAGAGGATATTAAAACATCTTCAAACAAGGATCTTTGCCTTAGACATAGTAGGAATTGCCAATGCTGGAGAATCTGAGATAACAAGGTATAAGAGCAGGATGAACACAGCAGGCTAAGCAGCATCAGAGGAGCAGGAAAGCTGATGTTTCGGGCCTAGACCCTTCTTCAGAAGTGGGGGGGGGGGGGGGTAAAGGGATTCTGAAATAAATAGTGAGAGAGGGGGAGACAGATAGAAGATGGATAAAGGAGTAGATAGGTAGAGAGGAGAGAGACAGGTCAAAGAGGCAGGGGTGGAACCAGTAAAGGTGAGTATAGGTGGGGAGTTAGGGAGGGGATAGGTCAGTACAGGAAGGATGGACAGGTGAAGGGTTTTTCTGAAGAAGGGTCTCAACCTGAAATGTCAGCTTTCCTGCTCCTCTGATGCTGCCTGGCCTGCTGTGTTTATCCAGCTCTACACCTTGTTATCTCAGATTCTCCAGAATCAGCAGTTCCTACTATCTCACTAGAAGAATGGAGAGGGTGCAGGGAAGGTTTACCAGGATGTTTCCCGGTCTGGAGGGTTTTAGTTATGAGGAAAGGTTGGATAAATTCAGACTGTTTTCACTGGAAAGACAGAGGCTGGGGGTGGGGGGTCCTGACAGAGGTCTACAAGATTATGAAAGGCATAGATAGGGTGGATAGTCAGATGCTTTTCGCCCAGGGTGGAGAGGTCAACTACAAGAAGGAACAGGTTCAAGGTGAGAAGGGGAAAGTTTAGGGGAGAGGTATGGGGAAAACCTTTCCCCGCATGGCCCACTCCTGCTCATAGTTTCTATGTTTCCTCTGCTTTCCCTTTCCCTACCTCCATTGTTAACTCCATCATCCCAAGTGCCTCCATCCCTTCCTAAGCTAACTGGGTCACTCAACATCTTTCAAATCTCGGCAAAGTTCCACACAGGGTCTCTGCGCTGCACCGAGGTAGGTCAACTTGTGTATATCCGGACATCCCATTCCAAAGCAAAGGCTTTCACCACATTCTCAAAAACCCTTCCAAATTAACTAAAGGACAATGCCAGATTGGAGTATCATTCTCCTGATCCTAATATAGTTACATCACTTTAGAACCACGTAAGATTCCTCAAAACAAAATTTGCAAATTGTATTTCCTTTAATTCTGCCCTCTGTAGACGTGGAAGGATTTTACTAGAAACTACACAAATGGTATTGAACAGAATCCCAGCAGACATCAGACAAATGCAAACTGATACTGTTATATTTTGATGAAACTGCAAAGAAGACTCTTTTTGAGGTTGGCACTGAGTGTTATTAGTAAATGAGACTTCCTTCCACTTCTTCCCCATTTCTCTTGGATGCAAACCACACTTATAGCTGGGAAGGCATGCTCGCCAAACGTAGACATCCTCTTCCCCCCATTATCAGTTGTGGAGTGCTGTATTTGGATTAGGACATCATTAGATGGCTTAAATACTCTTATTTTGTTTGCTTCTGTGAATGGTTATTAGGCAGGATGAAAGGGGAGACATTCTCAATCTCCTGGAGCTTGTAGCACACCAGTCAACTTTTCATGACAAAAAAACAGCATTTTGACAACTAAAACTACTCTCAGCAAGAAGTCTCTGCCATCTGGGAATAAAGGCTTTTCTCTTCACCTGAAATCATTATCTCCTCCAATATGCACCTGATAGGAATGTTCTCACCCGCTGATACAATCAATGTTTACACAAAGGAGTTCTGAGCAAGGGCCAAGCTCCAAGCCAGTAATCCTAGGCAATTTCTCAAAAGGCCTCTCACAATGCAAACAGGGGACAGATCACTAATAAGATACTCAGTGAGCTCTTTGTTGAAAAATAATCATTCACTGTTTGGGAATAATCTATTCCTGTACTGAGAAGATCCCGTGGGTCAGCAGAGTTTCCATGTCTTTTTCCATCATTTATGCCGTAATTTGAGTTGATGGCACAGGCAGGGCAACAGTGTGTGATCAGGCTTGAATATGTAATTGCAATGGAAAAAGCTGAAGGGAAAGCCTTTATTAAAAAGAAATGAATGGAAGCCTAAAAAATCAGTTGGGAACAGAGGTTAAAAGGCATAGTGCAGATGTAAATGATCAGTGCGGATTCCAAAAACAGAGTTTAAGAACTGTAAGAAGAATCTTCTGCAGTCTTCAGTCTGTGCTCTTTTACTTAACATCCACCAAGGAAGTAGTTGAGTGTTACGACGACACTTAGTATCACAATGTCAGAAAAGGGATAAACAAAACAATCAATCAATCAGGGTTTCAGCTCCAAATTACTACCCAACATGCCAAATTATGGAAAGTATTGTGTTTGGGTATAGGGCAGGATTGGTTACACCTGTAATGCCACTGACAGCTGAATATTCTATTAACACTCACTGACCAACAAGGAATGCATTTTGACTCTGGAAAGCAATCGGCGTGCTTGAAAATACACCTTGGCAAGCATAAACAGCTTCAGGAAAGGTGCAAACTAAACTGAGAGGGGAATGAATAATTAATATGAAAGCAAAGTAGTGCTGGAAATCTAAAATAACAAAACATGCTCTAATGATTCAACGGGTCAGGCATCATCTCTGTGAGTTAACATTTTGGGTCAGTGACATTTCATCGGAACTGAAAAAAGTGAAAAGAGTGGTAGGTTTGCAGCAAGTGAAAGGTGGAAGGATAGAGAAACAACAAAGAAAAGGTTTTAGTTTTTTTGTGTGTTTTGCTTTATGATGGCTGCTCTTAACCTTCTGCCAATCCTACCTCCTCTAGAAATGTATTTTTTTGTCCCATTAGCAGATTCATCAGTGGTTCTTCTGTCATTTATCTTCTTTTTAGACATCCCTTTTAACCTTATGAAATTCAAACATAATTACATGGATCTGTACAGCTCAGAAAGTGGTCAATGTCAATCTCCTCACAAGCCTTCTCCTCCAAACAAAGCTCATTTCACTCTATCCTTCTACTTCATTCTCCCTCATGTCTTTATCCAGTTTCCCCTTAATTATGTTAATACTAGTCCCTTCAACCACTCCCTGAAGTACTGAGTTTAACATTCTGACTCTGGCTTTTTGTTTATGGTCCCTAATTTTGGATTACCACACAAGTCGAAATAGTTTCTCTGCAAATAACCTGTCATAATGTTAAAGGCCTCTACAGGACAGAATTGTTTGAGCATTGTCAGCTAAAAAGACCAAGTTTCATTGGATGCATTCGGCCCAGAGTCAAAAGCTGCACACCCCATACTTTATTATCATTAACGTGCAAATGTCAGACGCCCCAATCACAGAAAAGTAAAGTGCATTAGTGAGGGAATCTAACAGTTCCGACTGGCTCCATAGTCATATAATTAGCTGTTCCTGTACACTTCATATAATGCTTCAGTGCAAGATGAAGTTATCTTTATTATAGCAAGTGCCAACCACTACAAGATCTTCAGGATAATCTGAAATGACTACCTCTCTCCACTTCAGTCACAGTTTCGACAACCAGTGTCTTAATTGAATGCATCGACGCAGTATTCACTTCTTCCCTACTGTGAAATTTCCAGTTCAGTACTCCCAAAATGCATTCACAAAAATGATATATTGATGCTGCATATCTGAAAGGAATAGCAGCACATTCCTTGAGTTCATCTACTTGACCAATCACCTCCCACAAATATCTTGTAAGTCGAAAAGTAAAAGTGAACAGAATTAATTCCCTTTCTTGGGAATGCAAGTGAGTTATGAAAAATCACACAAAATAAAAATAAAGTGTTGTCTTTCATGTACAACACTGATGTTGGAAGGTATTATTAAATTTATACTTTGTAAGTAAAGTGAACTTCCAAATGTTATCGATTTTCAAAGTACATGGAAGTGGGGGGTGAAAACACATTCCTATCAAGGCAACTGAGTCATTTATTGGATGATGAAGTACAATTTTCCATCCATATCCTTGCCAATATTTACCCCTCAGCCAAAAGCACTCAAAGAAAAGCTGGATAATTTAATTCAGACTATTGAAGTCTGAGTGAGTTTACTGTGTACGAGTTAGCAGCTATGTTTCCCACATTACAACAATGACTATACTTCAAAAAGTACATTATTAGCCACGAAGTGCCTGTAAAGGGACTTCTAATGTTGCAAAAGACACTAAATAAAAGTAGAAATTGCTGGAGAAACTCAACAGATCTGGTAGCATCTGTGGAGAAAAAGGAGTAGTTACGTTTTGAGTCCAGTGACCCTTCAGCAAAACAATTCTGAAGGTCGGTCATTGGACTCAAATGTTAGTTCTGCTTCCTCTCCATAGATGGTGCCAGACATACTGAGGTTCTCCAGCAATTCCTGTTTTTGTTTCAGATTTACAGCATCCACAGTTTTGTTCTGTTTTAAATAAATAGTTTCTGGTTTATGTTGTACTGCAGCAAATGGATATTGGAGATAGAAACTATGCACGTTATAACAGACTGATGCTGGGGCTTCAGTGATCATTATAGGTTAATTTTCTGTTGATATCTACGTTCCCAGTATTGTGTCACCATCTGCCTAGAGCCCAGTTGCCCAACCCCTCGGGGTTTATGTTGCTTTTCTGGGTGCAAGAATGTGCCTAATTGGAAGAAATTAGTTAGTAATTCTTAAAGAGACTTGTGCAAAGCTCAAGCCAATTGCCTGCTGAAAACTTGAAGCTCCTAATGTCTGTAGTCATACGTGCACTCCTGACTTAGGGAATCTCATGAAGACGCAATCATTTTCTCAAGCATGCAATAGCAAGGAGGGAATTTCATAATTTAATACTTCAAGTTGGAGTATAGTTTAAAGAGCTGCTTCTCCAGAAACAGAGACTTGCTCCTCCAATCACAGGTTTCCACCAACACACTTTTTCTCTCCTACCTTGTTCTTTTCTCTTCCTAGAGGTCCAAGTTTTCTTAGTTAGCAGTGCCACTTGGGTGTTGAGCTGGCTCATTCCCCATTCCACCCTCAAAACAAATGCAATGGTCACCAAATCCAGCAGCTCACGCAGCTTCTCACTGTTGAGGTCACAAACTGCTTAAGCTGCAGGGGCAGGGAATGAACTGGGTCTTCTCAACGCCCTGGGCTCCATGGTCAACAAGCCCTAGGTGTCAGCAGTTCTCACTGGGTGGGGACTCTGGCCTCCACATTCTTGACTTAGTGGCCATCAGCTGACAGGGAAGTGGAGGGTAGGACTTGCCTTGGCCAGCTACTGGGAATGCTGCTTGATTGGCAACAACCACTGTGCTCTCTCTCATTTGTGCTGTGCCCCTGCTGGCAAAACAGTCACTGAGGCCTTGGAATCTAGTTAAGCGGGGCTGCAACCAAGAAGTCAGTCAGGCAGGTCTGGCCCTGAGGAAAGAAAGCAGGAACTTAGTTTGGAGAGATGGAGGTAAGGTCCTACAGTGGTGGCCCTTCTCTCAACCCTCGTTGGATAAAGAGAGCTCGTGTAGAAGTCTCCACCCACCACTCTGACCAGTGACTGATCAGCAAGATCAACCAGGTCGTGGTATCAACTGGGGCAGGTTTGTACCGTAGCAGCAGCTGCACCGGTGGACCGCAACCAATACAGTTTCCCAAACAAGTGAAGTGAAGTAACAGAGAAATGCTGTGGTCCTATTTTATTAATTCTGTTCAGTAACGTTTTGGTGCTATGAACTGATATTTCTGACAAAATACCATAAGCTAAATTGATTTGTAAGCATGTTATTGAGGAAACACTCATATGTCAGTGAAGTGCAATTGGCCTACAAGTGAAATTCTTGATTAGATTACAATGTCGAATCTCATTCCCAATGTTACATCTGTTCTTCAGCTTTACACCCATGGCTCTCCCTCTACGGCCCTATGAATTCTGTTCCATTGTTTCAAAACAAAATTTGAAAGAAAATACAAAAAAAACAAAGGAAGAATAGTTTCCCGAAGTTCTTGTGTGAAAATTAAAATGTTGCCCTCGAAACTCAAAAAGCATCCCTCAAGTAAATCTTAAGACAAACGTGCAGAGAAAATAATTTTTGACCCTCCTCTGGAACTTACACCTTAGCCACTCCATCACATTTAAAATGCTCTTAAAACTTATCATATTGACCGAGCTGCTCGTTACCTGTCACTCATAGCACCTTAGATAACATGGTGTAGAGCTGGATGAACACAGCAGGATAAGCAGCATCAGAGGAGCAGGAAAGCTGATGTTTCGGGTCTAGACCCTTCTTCACAAATTCTTCATTTTCATTTTCTGAATTAGGGTCTAGACCCGAAACATCAGCTTTCCTGCTCCTCTGATGCTGCTTACCCTGCTGTGTTCTTCCAGCTCTACACCTTGTTTATCTCAGATTCTCCAGCATCAACAGTTCCTACCATCTCAGTAACTAATAGCACTTTGTCTGGTTGGCTTAAATTTTGTTTGATCATGCTCCTGTAAAGCTCCTTGGGCCTTGTAACACATTGAAAGAGCTATATGAATGCAAGTTGTTGTTGCTGATGACCGATGCCCAGTGCTGAGTGGGGCACAATTCAGTGGGTTTAAGCAAGCCTCCTGTTTCTCTACCAAACATCTGCGCATCAATTCTGACCGTTGACACTGGTACTCCCTGGAGGAAATCAAAGCTGAGTGACTCTCTGATGAAGGGTCTAGGCCCGAAACGTCAGCTTTTGTGCTCCTGAGATGCTGCTTGGCCTGCTGTGTTCATCCAGCCTCACATTTTATTATCTTGCAAAGCTGAGTGATCTTGGTCACAATCTGAAGAGTCAACATGGTGCTTGGCTAAGATGGTACAAATGAGAGATGTTGAGTTTAAATCATGCCATAGCCAATCATAAACTTAATTGCAATAAACATGATCATTGGTAGCCAAACAACAGAAAAACTACCCGTAAAAGTAGATGGATTGTTGGACTCCTTCAGGATTTCTTTCAGGATAAGAAGCTGTCACCCTGAACACATTGGATTATGGCCTGCATTTAGACTTACTCTTAATCTACTCAGAAGAGGAGGAGTGAGCCTTCAATGGTCATGGATCTAGGAATGGGTACAGAAAGTACTCTTGTCAGAAGTGTCTATACTCTTCGTAACACATTAAAAACCATACAGGCAGATTTCTCAGCATGCAACCTTCTTAACTGTGATCCAAAGTGGGAATCCTTTTTAATTTCTATTGTGCAGCTAATTCTGCATTGACCATGAAAGAAACCCAGTCTGAATGGCTCAGTACAACACTGGATGGCGCATTAACTGAATTAACCTGTTGCTGTACTGAAAACAAAAAATTCTGGAAACCACAGCAGGTCAGGCAACATCCGTGGAAAGAAGCAAGCTCACGTTTTGAGTGTAGATGACTCTTCATCAAGTTGACATGAAGTATGGTGTGGCAGCATTTATGCAATAGACGAACGTGGGGGGAAAGGGAGTGCTGGGGGAGAAAGGGTGTTGATAGTTCAGATTAAGTGGTCAGAATGTGTAAATGGCAGAACAATGGTGTGTCTAACTGCCAGACTGGAAAGAACAGTCCTACTGAAATGGGGGAAGAGGAGAGAGAACGTGGTGATAGAGAATACAAAAAGTAAAGCTAGAAGAAAGGGAACAAATAGGAGTGAGTGAGTTCATAATCTGAAGGCGTTGAACTCAATATTAAGTCCAGAAGTTGAGATGTTGATCGTCCAGTTTTTTCTGAGATCCACTGGAGCATGACAGCACGCCAAGGACAGGCAAGTGGGTACATGAGCAGGATGCTGTGTTAAAATGACCAGCTACGGGAAGGTCAGGGGTCATGCTTGTGCACGGACCAGAGGTGTTCTGCAAAGTCATCACTTAGTCTGCGTTTGGTTTCTCCAATGCGAGTAGGCCACATTGGATGCAGTGAATGCAATACACCAGATTGGAGGAGGGACAGGTAAAATGCTGCTTCACCTGGAAGTTTAAAGCCTTGGGATGGTGAGCAGGGAGGAGGTGAAGGGCCAGGTGTTGCATCTTCTGCAGTTACATGGCAAGGTACTGTGGAAAGGGGCCATGGTGTTAGTGGTTGTGGAATGGACTAGGGTGTCCCAGAGGGAATGATCCCTGAGAAATGGCCATGGGAAAGTGAGGGGACGATGTGTTTGGTGGTGGCATTCTGCTGGAATTGTCTGAAATGGCAGAGGATTATCTTTGAATACAGAGGCTGGTGGGATGAAAAGTGAGGGCAAATAAACCAGATGACACTGTTCTGAGTGATGTGAAGGGGGAAGGGCAGAAATATGGGTGATAGGTCAGATGCGCTTGAGGGACCTATCAACCACAGTGGGCGAGCAGTCAAGGTTATGGAAGAAGGAAGTCATGTCAGCAGCACTGTTTTGGAACATGGTATCATCCCATGTAGGCGAAGGAATTGGGAGAATAGAAAGGAATCCTTATAAGACTTGGAGGTGAAGAGTTGTAGGGAAGGTACTATGAAAGTCAGAGGCTTTGTAGTGGATGACAGTGGACAGTTTATTGCCCGAAATAGAGAAGGAGAGGCCATGGACATGAAGGGAAGTGTCGGAGATGGATCATGTGAAAGTTATAGCAGGGTGGAAATTGGAGGCAACATGAACAAATTTTTGAAAGTCCAGGCAGAAGCATGAAGTAGCACTAAAGCAGTCTTCAATGTACTGATAAAAGAGTTGTAGCAGGGGCCAGTGTAGGACTGGAACAAGGATTGTTCCACAAACTCCTTGATCAGGCACAAATAACTGGGACCCATGCAGGGTGCGCATAGCTATTCCTCTGACTTGGCAGAAGTGAGATGAATTAAAAGAGAAATCGTTCAGTGACAGAACAAGTTCAGCCAAGTGGAGGAGAGTAGTGGTGGATGGGGATTGTTCAGGCCTCCAGTCAAGGAAGAAGCTGATAGCTCTCAAACCATCATGGTGGAGAATGCAGTTATGGAAGGACTGGACATCCATGGTGAAGATGAGGCAGTTAGGGCCAGGGAACTTGAAGGTGTCAGTATGGTAGAGGGCATCAGAAGAATCGCAGATGTAGTTGGGCAGGGTCTCGACAAGTAGAATGAGCACAGTGGGGCGGGAACTGGCTGACACAATAGGCCTACTGATCTATTAGATACGTCATTGCCTAGGTAGCTCAATGACTAAGAAAATATGCTTCTATATGGCTTTATTAGGAAGTCTGAATTACTGAGGTATTTAAGTAGTGAATTATTGGCATGCCCCAGTTAAAATGGCAAAAACCATTAAAGCCCCACTGAGATAATGCCTGTATTTCTACTTATTGTAAATTAGCTCGCTGCACAGCTCCTAGTCACTCCTGAAATAACATTCTAATGGTATGCTTCTGTAGTGAAATAAAACCCAATATTACTCTAATTTAATCTATATAATTGCAGATTGAAATGCTTGGTTTGGTTATTGCAGTTTTCCATCTGTCACTCTGTTATGACAACCAACACCAGGAAATTTTTTTTAAAAGGCTGCAGAAAGAGTAACTGCACATGTAAGAACACCACCAATTCACATTTTATATTTACCAGTTGAACTGAGTTATGTACATCTTTAGAAAAAACACGCCTAGCATTTGGATAGATGATGCCACACACATATACAGATTAACACGGACAAGCATCAAAACATTTGTTTTATAGAATCCCTACACAGTGGAAGCAGGTCATTCAGCCCATCAAGTCTGCACCAACGCTCTGAAGACCATCCCACGCAGGCCCACCCCTACCCCATCCCTGCATTTCCCAATCATCTAGCCTGCACATCCCTGGACACTACGGGCAATTTAGCATGGCCAATCCACCCTTACCTGCACGTCATTGGATCATGGGAGGTAACCTGTACAGACACGGGGAGAATGTGCAAACTCCACACAGTCACCTGAGGGCGGAATCAATCCTGGGTTCCTGGCACTATGAGGCAGCAGTGCTAACCACTGTGCTACCTCCACGAGTGCACAAAATAAATAAAACTGAGAAAACAGTTCAATAGCACAAATCCACAGGATTTGAGGTATTCCTTTTGTTTTCCAGGACTTTCTGTTCTTCAATTTTCTATCTCCAGGTTCTTTTCATATCGTTGCCAAGACCCAGGATGATGGTTACACTCACCTTGTTTCCATCCTGCACTATGGGTCTTAGGCTTTTATTGAAGTTCCTCAGTAGTTGATTTTAAAAAAATTAGAAGTTTCTAATTTGATCCAAAAAAGATGAAACGAGTAAGGGAGAAAGAATTAATTAGCAGCACACAAGGAATGTCAGTACCCACCAGTTTGGCCAGTGAATGCTTTATACAGGATTTAATATCAAAGACAAACACTGTAGAATATAAATTATTTTCTGCAGTCTACTTTATCTGTAATGCTGACAGCTTTTCTTTTTACTTTTGCCACAGTGCATAGGCAACCAAAGAGATAAATTAATTAATCTTACGTCAGTCACAGTCAATGATACACTGTTTGGTTATCAGAAACACAAGTGGGTATTGTAGTCAGAAAGCACCCAAATGATTTATGAAAATTTAACATGAAAGGAAACTGAAAATTCTCTAAAGGTTTGGGAATTATTGTATTTTCCTTGAAGTGTGCTGGCCCTTTTTCATTTTTCAGTTCAATGCTTACGACCTCATTTAACGATCCTTCTGGTGTATTATCCTTTCTCTGAGCTGTAATTGTTTCATGGACCAATATTCTGACCCTACCTTGGTTTTATTTCCTCCTCTCTGTCTGATCTGGAAACCCTGCAACCAAGAATGTTGAGTTGCCACTCCTGCCCTTTTCTCAGCCATGTCTCAATGATCACAAAGATATACTTCTCAGTTTCCATCTGTGCCTTCAACTTATTTGCCTGATTCACTAGACTCCACGCATTGAAATACATGCCATTCGACACTGTTTTGCTGTTTATTTTCTGATCTTTGTATCTTTTAGCTTCCACATTTGCCTACCAATTTCCTGCCCTCTATCTCCAACTTTGCTTCTCACCCTTCTGAATCTGTGATCAGGTTCCATTCCCCAATCAAACTATTTCAACTTTCTGCTAACAGCACCAGAAAACCTCTCACGATGCTGCTTTCTTCTAAAAAAAATTAAAATATTTATTTATTAATGAAACTAAAAGCAAAGCAAAAAGAAATTGATAGCACAGTGGCAGGAAAAATTATTTTTTTAAACAGTGTAAACCTATTCCAAACAACCAGCAGTTGCTGTCGGAAGTTACTGTAGGAAGGTTGGTCTGTACCACCCACACCTTGATTCTCTGCACTATGCAACCCAGATACAGATGTGTGGAGGAGGTACCTGCCATTAGAATGCTTGTCACTTTCTTAAAAACTGCTCTATCAGCCCTGTCATTAGTACTGGCATGCCAGACAATGACCTGCCAAGATGAGTGCTATGTTGATACTCAATATGTGAGGGAGGTTTTGCATAAAGATTTAATTTCTGTGGCTATATGTTGCTGAGCAGACAGCAAGTCCTGCCACATTTCTCCTCTTTTTCCCTAGAATAACTGCATTGGCAAAATGGACAATTGAATCCCAAATAGTTCCTCTCCCTGCTGCTGTATGAGCCAATGCTGCATCCTACTTTTGATTTCCTAACTTCTCTTTCCAAAACCATTTCCCATTGCATGCCATCGCAATTATCAGATGGAAGTACGGTGATATTAATTACATATCTCTTAAAATGCCTAGGTGAAAGGGGTCGAAAGCTCTCCAATAACTTCAGATTTTAGAGATGTGGCCTTTTGACAAACAACTGTCTCTGTGCCAATTCTGCCTCTTCCAGAACTAGTTATAAAGCCCAGAATTTAAAAGCCTTCACTTTCTCTCCAGCTTTACATTTATGTGCACTACCCTCCAATATCTGTAGTCATATCATTATACTTTTTTCTCCAATATATTGATTTGCATCTGGTACTTATGGCTAGAGGCAGACTTTCTTCTTTCAAATTAATTGACATTCTCTATGTGGAAACAAGACAAAAATTTGTCTAAAGTTTCCTCATATGACAATCCACTCATTCTAGATTTCAAACAAGTAAACTTCCTCTGAAACATTTGCATTGCATTTACAGTCTTCCTTAAAAAGAACAAAACTGCACACAGTATTTGAGATGCAGAACTAAAGCATAACGTCCTTACTGTTATGTTCAATTCCTCTCGTAATAAAGCAGAGCACCCCATTAGACTTCTTGACGTGCTGAATGTAAATCTTCCAAAGCATATCACAAAAGAAACTATCAAACACAACTTGAGAATAAACCACGTAAGATGTTCTGAAGAAGGGTTAAAAGGCCTGAAACTTAACTCTAATTTCGCTCCACAAATACTGCCAGATCTGCTGAGGTTTTCTAGCAATTTCTGTTTTTGTTTCTGATTTCCAGCACTGCAGTTGTTTTGATCTTTTTTAAGATGAGAGGTCAGGTCAAAGCTTGATCAAAGAGTTGCATTTTAAGGGGTTCTTAAAGGAGGAAAAATAGGTGAAGAGGTTTAGGGAGGGCATTCCAGCTGTGAGGGCATTGGCAGCTCGAACGGAAACAAGAAGCCAAAATTAGAGATGATGTTAACATTCCAGAATATATCAGGCTGAATCTTCTCATATTTTGGCGATGTCATTTTTTTGAGTTTCATTGAGGGTTTCTCTCCAATGAGGCCCACCAGGTTTTCTTGTGTGATCCCCCCAAACTTGCCTCATTAATTACCCAACACACCAATGGCATCACTCCTGTACAATGCTAGCCAAATTCTCCTGTTCGCTGTAGCTGAATGTACTCACCATGAGATATGTTGCCATTCATGGTGCTGGGGCAAACAATCATTGTGCAGCTATTTGAGTACTAACAATCCACAGTTGCAGACTCTAATTCCAAAAGAAAATTGATGCTTCAATTTGTGTACAGGGACCTGGAGATCATGATGATGCAGAGGAGGATTCACATGTTCCTTCAAGACCAGCAGAGGAGGTGATGGTACAATACAATGTCAGCCTGATCTGAGGTTGCTATCTGATTCAATATGGTGTTCACTGTCTGGTGAAACGACCAGCAGTGCACGAAGAAAGCCAGAAATCTGCACCCAGCCAGGGTATGTGTCCCCATTTGCTTACTGCAACCTTATTCTCACTGTATCTCTAGAGAGGGGCAATAAATGCTGGCCAGCCAGCGATGCCCGCATCCCATGAGTGAACTATAAATGATAAGCACACCTTATCAGTACAGCAGTGATCCACAAAATCATTGGGATCTAGATTTGAACATGGCATCATTCCTGCTCTGTACTAAGTTATTTGAACTCAGTTTCCTGGCGATACAGGATTAATAACAGCATCACTGGATTAACTGCAAGGCAGCTGGGAATTTTGATGACTGTGCAGTGATTGCTGTAGAAAAGTCCTCTCATCAGATCAGGGCAGAATTACACCCACAATGATTGAAAAACCACTGATTTACCCTATGTGGGCTCCTACCATGAGAGATTAGCAATTCCAGATGAGCTACACTACGTAGCAGTCTGTAAGGTGCCTAGCAAGACCTTGTTTTGTAATAAATTATGAGTGGATATAATGTATAAAAAAAATTAGAGGGATGGCACATTGGAAAAAGCAATGGAATGCACATAACTAAATTTTATTGAGGAAAATTCATTACCAGGACAAGATTATGAATGACTGATATTCCAGGTTATCTCCCGGTCTGGTATGGCCAAGGACAGTTTTATTCGGAGTTATTTCTTAGCTGTAAACATGCAGTTCAGTATAAAATTGAAGAAATAGAAGCATAGAATACTGTGTCCAATATTGGGCCCCACACCTCAGGAAGGACATACTAGCCCTGGAGTGTGTCCAGCGGAGATTCACACGGATGATCCCTGGAATGGTAGGTTGAACGTATGATAAACGGCTAAGGATCCTGGGATTGTACTCATTAGAGTTTAAAAGGTTGAGGGGAGATCTAATAGAAACTTACAAGATAATGTATGCCTTAGAAAGGGTGGATGCTGAGAAGTTGTTTCCATTAGGCGGGGAGACTAGGACCCATGGGCACAGCCTTAAAATTAGAGGGGGTAAATTTAAAACTGAAATGAGACGACATTTCTTCAGCCAGAGAGTGGTGAGCTTGTGGAATTTATTGCCACGGAGTGCAGTGGAGGCCAGGACGTTGGATGCCTTCAAGGCAGAGATCGACAAATTCTTGATCTCAGAAGGAATCAAGGGCTACGGGGAGAGTGCAGGGAAGTGGAGTTGAAATGCCATCAGCCATGATTTAAATGGCGGAGTGGACTTGATGAGCCGAATGGCCTTACTTCCACTCCTATGTCTTATGGTCTTATGAGTCTGCCATCTGGTCCGTTGAATCTGCCCCACAATTCACTAGGCTCATGGATAATCTTTTCATAGACTCAGCTCCACTAAACAGCCTGCTACCATCACCCTTAATTCCTTTACTGTTCAAAAATCTATCTTTGCTTTATAAACATTTAATGAGGTAGTCTCAACTGCTTCACTGAGAGGGAATTGCACAATTTCACAACACTTTGGGTGAAGAAGTTTCTCCTCAACTTAGTCCGAAATCTGCTCCTCCTTGTTTTGAGGTTATGTACTCCCCCACAAGTTCTAGTTTCACCCGCCAGTGGAAACAACCTCCCTGCTTCTATCTTATCAATCCCCTTCATAATTTTGCATGTTTCCATAAGATCCCCCCTCATTCTTCTAAATTCCAGTGCGTGTAGCACCAGTCTACTCAATCTCTCCTCATAAGTCAACCCTCTGAATTGTCCAAGGCACCCTCCATAAATGGTGCAACCACCAGAGTTCCAGTGATACTGGACACATGCCACGGTACCTTTACCGACAGTGGGTCCAAATCCTTGAACACACTACTTAATAGTACTATGGGTATTCCTATGTCCCAACGACTGCAGCGATTCAAGAAAGAGGCTCATTACTACCTTCCTCAAGGGAACTGAAAATGGGCAATAAACATTGGCCTTGCCATCAATGCTCAAATCCCAACAATTTTTAAAAGGTCTGTTTCCATGGGCCTTGTGAGCTGGTCTGTATAGATGTCTACATGCACTGCAACGTTTTCAAGTCAACATTTTCTGCACCAGTCTTTACTGAACCTGAAAAGAGTACAGTCAGATCACAAATATAAATAGGGAACAAAGGCATATGTAATTCAATATGGTGTTACTCCTTTAAAATCAGCAAGGGTGTAAAGCAAATGATATACTGGTCACTAGAATCAAATCTTCAAGATCTGGTTTGATGAGTTTCAGGCCTGCAAAACTTGACTGCAGTGCAATAAGATAATTCTCACCTTTTGCTGTTACCTAGAAGCTTTTAATCAATGTCACTTTCACATATTTCACTTTCTCATGCATCCTATAATATTTACTCTACACAGTTACAAGCATTGGAAAACATCAAGAATGGCATCAAGTGTGAAGAGGGTGAACTATTATGTACAAGTGAAGCTGAAATATCAGTGGATTAATGATGATATTTCTGCTTCTGCTAATTTAGTTCCCATACAGTCAGGTCAGTAAAATCGTCCCAGTCAGAATTGACAATTATCTCACAGTTACAAGCAAACACACGAACAAAGTGTGAAAAGGTACACCAGTACTCACTAAATCCGTCAGACAGTGTGCAACTCATCTACTGTTTAAATTCTGTTTCTTAATTCAACATAGTGGGGGTTGGGAGGAAAACAAAAACGTCATTATAAGTAACTGATTTTTTAAGAATAGCAAAACTTGTTTTTCTTTTCCTCCCGTATCATCGGAGGGAGAGAGAGAGAAGCTGTGGATTTTTCACTTGATAACTTAATCTATCTCATTTTGCAGAATGTCACACCCTAGTTACCCCTCATCCAGCTATCCTGTAAGTCCTATTGCTATACACCGCTCACTACAGTCACTTTACAAGTACATTTATATTGTTTATACAAGTCTTCAGAAAATAAAACATCATTGATAGCTTAGAGATACCAAGAACTGCAGATGATAACAGCGTGTGGAGCTGGAGGAACACAGCAGGCCAGGGAGCATCAAAGGAGCAGGAGAGTTGACATTTCAAGTCAGGACCATATTTCAGAAATGGGGAGGGAGAAGGGAGCTCAGAAATAAATAGAGAGCAGGGGTGGGGCTGGGGAAGGTAGGCGGGGTGGTGATAGTTAAGTGCAGGTAGGGAGTGGTGGGGATTGGTCAGTGGGAGGGGTGGAGCAGACAGGTGGGAGAGAAGATGGACAGATTGTGTTGGGTCAGGGAGGTGGAGATGAGTTCGAGTATTGAACGTGAGATGCGGCTGGGGTGGGGAAATTTTAAAACTGGTGAAATCCACTTTTAGGCCTTTGGGTTGTAGGTTCCTGAGGCAGAATATGAGGTGTTGCACCTCCAGTTTGCGGGTGGTGTCATTGTGACACTGAAGGAGGCCTAGGATGAACTTGTTATCAAGGGGGTGGAAGGGAGAGTTAAAATGGTTGAAGACTGGAAGATGTTGTTGTTTGTTGTATACAGAATGTAGATGCTCTGTGAAATGGTCTCCGAGGCTATGCATGGTCTCACTGATGTAGCGGAGGCCAATCGGGAGTAGCTGATGCAGCAGACCAAGTTGATAGATGTGCAGGTAAAACCCTGTCTGATATGAAAGGTTTGTTTTGGGCCTTGAATGGAGGTGAGGGGGGAGGTGTAGGGGCAGGTATAGCACTTCCTGTGGTTGTCGGGAAAGGTGCCGGGGTAGTGGGGTTAGTGAGGAGTGTGGAGTGGATGAGGGAGTCATGGAGTGAGTGATCCCTACAAAAGGCAGATGGGGTGGGGAGGGAAATATTTCTTTGTTATGGAGTTGGATTGTAGGTGGCGGAAGTGGCGGAGAATGATACATTGATTACGGAGGTTAGTAGGGTGGTATGTGAGGACAAGGAGGATTCTATCTTTATTTTTGTTGGGGGAGCAGATATGAGGACAGAAGTGCAGGAAATGCAAGAGATACAATTGAGGGCATTTTCGATCACCAGAGGAGGGATGTTATGGTCTTTGAAATAGAAGGACATCTGGGATGTTCAGGGGTGGGATGCTCCATCTTGGGAGCAGATGCGGCAGAGGCCAAGGAATTGAGAGTATGGGATCACATTCTTACAGGAAGGTGGGTGAGAGGAGGTGTAATCCAGGTAGCTGTGGGAGTCGGTGGGCTTGAAATACATGTTGGTTTTGAGACGGTCACCAGACAATGCAGGCAGAGAGGTCCAGGAAAGAGATGGAAGTGAATTTGAGGTTGGGGTGAAAGGTGTTAGTAAAGCTGATAAGCTGTTCAAGCACCTCATGGGAGCATGAGGCAGTGCAGATACAATCATCACTGTAGCAGAGGAAGAGATGAGGGATAGTGTCGGTGTAGCAGCGGAAAAGGAACTGTTCCACATATCCTACGAAGAGGCAGGCATAGCTTAGACCCGTGCGGGTGCGGATTTGCTATATACAAGAAGTGAGATCTGCTGCTCAAATTCTTTTACACTGTGCGAACGATTTCTGCTTCTCAGCTTGAGTCAGACAGACTAGAAATTCCCTATGTTAGCACTCCTCACCTTGCTGTCTAAGTTTGCTTTGTCAACAAATGGAAGCTAGAGACAGGATTGGGCATAAGTCTGAAACTCCTCTGCTGTGTATATGGAAATTCCCCAGGAGTAATTTTAAGTTAATGCACCAATATGGAAACTAGTGAGACAGGGTCTAATGCTGATTGTACATCCTGTTTGTTTCTATTGTCAGTAAGTTGCTATTAGGCTGAACATAAAACCAGGTTTCCATCTGATTCTTTGTAGAACAGTTCCCTTTTTTCACTAACCTGTTTTTCTAATCTTTGATGACACTTTTGGAATACTGCATTCAATTCTGGTCTTCCTGCTTTAGGAAAAATGTAATTTACGTGAAGGGGTTCAGAAAATGATGACAAGGATATTGTCAGGGTTGGAGGGTACAAGCTATAAGGAGAGGCTGAATAGGCTGGAGCTATTTTCCCTGGAGTGTCACAGTTTGAGGTTTATATAAACCTCATAGAAGTTTATAAAATCATGAAGGGTGTGGATAGGAAGATTAGCCAAAAAATTTTCCTAGGGTAGGGGAGTCCAAATCTAGAGACCATAGGTTTAAGGTGAGAGGGTAAAGATTGAAAAGGGACCTAAGCACAACTTTTTCACGCAGGGGGTGGTGCGTTAGTATAAGCTGTGAGAGGAAGTGGTAGAGGATGGTACAATTACAACATTTAAAGGCATCTGGACATGTACATGAATAGGAGTGGTTTCGAGGCCAAATGCTAAAAAATGGGACCAGATCAGTTTAGGATATCTAGTCTGCATGAACAAGTTAGACCAAAACGTCTGTTCCCATGCTGCATAACTCTATGATTCTATCATCTCCTTTTGATAATAATTTATGCTGTGGTTCATTCCAGCTCTGCAGTGAGGTGGCTGTTCCTCATGTGTGAGTTTAATGCAAGTTAGCAACTTGTTTGATAGAAGGAAGTCACATCGGAACTACTGATAAGTCATCACACAACCATTTAGGCACATAAACTCATGTTTTTACCCAATCACCACCAACGCTGAGCTGGAAAAGACTCTCTGTCCCATCCACCCCTGTCTGCACAGTCACCACTGTCTGCTTATACATCACATTACCAACCACCACCAACAGTCCCAACCCGTCACTCTTTCTAGAGTCACCACTAGGTTCATCTCTGATGGGGCCATTCTTATGCCAATCAACGCTGAGCTGGAAAAGACTCTCTGTCCCATCCACCCCTGTCTGCACAGTCACCACTGTCTGCTTATACATCACATTACCAACCACCACCAACAGTCCCAACCCGTCACTCTTTCTAGAGTCACCACTAGGTTCATCTCTGATGGGGCCATTCTTATGCCAATCAACGCTGAGCTGGAAAAGACTCTCTGTCCCATCCACCCCTGTCTGCACAGTCACCACTGTCTGCTTATACATCACATTACCAACCACCACCAACAGTCCCAACCCGTCACTCTTTCTAGAGTCACCACTAGGTTCATCTCTGATGGGGCCATTCTTATGCCAATCAAAATGCAAAGGGATTTCCCTGAATTGATGATTCTCAACAATTTCTCTTCCCCATTTACAAAGATATTCAAAAATCCTCTAAATTTTCTACTGCACATTCTACAGCAATGACCTGAAATTGAAGAACTCTTGTTTAACCCACATAATTAGAAACGCTGTTGTCACTTAGGACCTCTTTTTAAGAAGGTGAAAAGGCCTCCTTTAAAAGGTGTTAATGTGAACCATTTTCCCTTGCTGCTGGGGTCATATTATACCCATTCATCTTGTTACTTTAAAGAAACAGTTTTATAAATTCTATAGCCTCAAGCTTATGTGCAATAACATTCTGATGGTACCCACGAATGGGCGAACGTTAAACAAATAACACCGCAGAAATGGCAAAAATGAAATGCTCATTAAAGTCTTAAAAAAATCACATTAACATTGGTTTAAAGATGAGTTACATTCAATATGAGCAAACCAAGCTACTTGTGACTGTTAATCATAAGTGCAGTAATTGTTCATCTGTAATGGTTTCCTTCATAAGAAATTAGATCTAATGAGATTTTAGCGAATACAGTTCAGCCTCTTGGCTAATATCTGCATACACAGTATAACCTCTTCCTCATAAATTATAATGAACAGCCATTTGAAGATTAATGTTGGGGACTGGCTAATTAAACATTTAAATGAACCAGGTTAACTGTTACGATTTAAGAACCTGACTAACATTGGGATCACAGCCCTTGCTCCTCCAGTGCACCATTTAATGCTATGGAGTAGCAATGTAACTCAACAACTGCAATTCCATTAATATCAGGATTTTACCCATTTTGCATTGGTATTAGCAAATATACATGTATAACTTGAATAGGAAAGGAATGTAGATATACCTTCAAACTCCCAATTCCCTTCCTCAGTCGCTGGCCCCTTCTTTCAAAGCTGTTGGTACCATCACCTCTCATCTCACCTCACATCTGAAGAAGCCAGCTTCAACATTTGACCTTGCTCATCTGTACACACTTAACTCACATTTAAGACTTCAACCAAATTTTTTCACAGCACCAAAACGATTGTACCCAAAGTCAAGTTCCACAACTATGACCAGGGTTCATTCTCTTCTCCTTATCCTCCTCACCATCTCTGCACTCTTTGGAATGTTGGCCACATTTTCTCCTGCAACATGTTCTGCTCTGTTATCCAAAAATCAGTGAACCTTGACCTTCTATTTGGCCTCAAGCTTACTCCAAAGCTCTCCAGCACCTTGCATCACCTGCTCTTTACTTTCTACTCACAAAATCCCACGATGTGCCTTATCATTTCTAGACTCAACACAGTGAACAATGCGTAGTTGCCTGATGCAAAGTAAGAACTGGCATATGTAAAATCATTCAACCTTGGAATGGAATGCAATTTGCGTAATTAGGCATTCCGAGTAAAATTTCATTTTATTTATCTTTTTGCCAGTTTCTGCTAATACTTTTCATTTCAGATTTTAATATTTAAACAAAACTGCAGACAATCAGAGAAGATTCATATTGGAGAACAGTTGCAATCAATTATTGCAACATACACAGGGTAGAAAGGATAGAGAAGGGCAATATGAAACATATGGAAATTAACTCCATTAAATGACGATGAGGGTGAACAGCTAAGAGATCGAACTCTGCTAGAGGCAGTGACAAGCCATTTTTAGCTGATTCACAGTATCACAGACTTGTTGCAATGTAGGAAACCAATCAACCAACTGTGCCTGCACCAAGAATTATTACCTTGTGCCAATTTCCTGCTTTTTCCCAAACCCTTGCACAATGTTTCTACCCAAATAATTCTCCAATGCCCTCTTGAATGAATGCCTTAAATAAACCTGCTTTCACCACATTTTCAGACAGTGCATTCAATACCCTAATCACCTGCTGTGTGAAAAAGATTTTTCTCACATCACCCTTCTTTCTTTTGCACCTCACTTTAAATCTGTGCCCTCTCATTCCTGCTCCTTTTAGGAGCAGGAACAGCTCTCTCTGTTGACTGTATACAGCCCATTCATGGTTTTGAAAAGCTCTGCCAAATCTCCTCTCATTCTTCTTCTCCCTATGGAAAATAGTCCCAACTTCTTCAGCTATCCTCACAACTGAAGTTTTTCATTCCTGGAACTATTCTCATAAATCGCTTCTGTACTCTCTCCAATGCATTCATCCTTCCTATAATGTGATGTCCACAACTGTACACAGTACTTCAGCTGACTTCTGACAAATGTCCTGTACAAGTCCAACATCACTTCCTTCTTGTTATACCCCGATTATTAAAGGCAGGGACTTTACATAACTGTAAAGCTATGTTTATTAGAATTAGTACAGAGAAGGAGGAGGTATTAATTAATGTATCTTTGCAACTGAGCATGATAATCTGATCTAGCGTGTTCTATTTTGTCATCACTGTATACGTCCTCTCAGCTTTGAAAGACAATGACATTGTTTGTTGAGACACTCTGTGGCAAAGACAGTGGCTCTGGGATAATTTGCTATCCTATTTTCCCTTCCCTCCATGTGGAATCAATATAATCTCATTGTGTTTCAGCCTTGATACACTGAGAACATCTATAATTATTGTTCCCTGCTTATCCAATACCTCTCCAATTGTAATCCCATTGTGTCCATTTCTAAAGAGCCTATTCTGCACATCACTGCAGATGTACATGTATCGCCTGATGTTTATTTACATCGGTTTTACAGACAGCTGACTGCAGTGATGAGTTTGTAGACTGTCTAGAAACATATACAATATAGCTGGAAATGTATTGTAATGAATATAGCCTAACATAATGGCAGCAGATGTGCAATGCACAGTGTAATATCCTCTCAGATAGAATAGAAAATCAAATTCATTTAACATTTTTTTATAAAATAGAGCATATTATTAGGCAATGTAAATTGTTCTCATTACAAATAAACTCAGGCCGACTTCTTTTAGTTAGGTAAATTATGCAAAATTAAACAATAATGAGACAGAAAGTCATGTGACACCTTAAAGTAAAAGCCTGAATAAAGGATGTTGGACAAATTTAAGATACCTCAATTTACAGAAGGCAGCACTAGTTGGGTGCTAAGAATGTCTGCCATTTAAAACTTATAGGTTGAAGTCTTCCAACCCCTCCGCTGCCTCTTTCTGTTCTCACACTGTCCACAGGACACATGGTGCGAAATGTACACACAGCTGAATTTCCTCCAACTAAACATTAGAACAGACAAAGATACTCTCTGCAACCCTACCACCATCAAGTCTGTAACCTCACCATCAGTTCAAGCAATACTGCCAGATTCATAGCAATGGCATCCTTTTCTATTCTGGGCTAATTTTCCAGCCCAGGTCCCTCTTCTTCACAAAGCTGCTTCCTATTTTCATCTCTGTAACACCATTATATGGCTGTGCCTTTACCTCCACTTTAACTCATCCATTAGAGAAATTCTCATTTCTCTCCAGGCTCGAAGATTCCAGACTTTGCTTTATCAAAATGGAAATGAATAGGTCAGAATAATCCTCAATAGTATCACAGGGAATTTCCTCAGAGATCTTTCTGTCGCCTCCTATAACTTCAGCAGAAAAGCTGGTGACGAGTATAAAATGGATTTCCATTCATCTCCTACCAAAGTTGTGGCAACCCTACAGGAAGCCTCATTGTGTACATTTTAGAGTACTGAAGTGCTTATCAGGTCTACAAGAGTAGAAACATGTATTACTGGAAATTCTGCAAGCATTCCTCGGGTACCCCACTGTAACCTGAGAGCCAATGTGGCAGAGCCCCAGAGAAATTGTCTGAACAGGTGATTTTTAGATGTTTTGGTGGTAGAGATGGGATGGTAAGGGAATAAAGAGGGGAGATTTGAGAAGATAGAGAGGAGAGGGTGTGAGGGTATTCTTTCAACAGAGATAGGGGACAGCCTTTGGAATTTCAGGTTCATTAACCATATGTCAATCATTTTAAATGAGAAAAATTGATTTGAGATTGACATTATAAGATTATACTTTGGTGTTCACTCTTCTCAGCAACAACAAGAAGCAAGGCTTGCTAACGTTCCTCCTTTAGGAATGACAAGCACTTAGTTAAGTTTCTGCCTTCATGTCACTCTGAGAAACACATCTGTAAATGGATTTGCAATCTGTCAATCTTGCTGATCATAAATGTCACCTCCAACATTTCATTGATGTTGACAGCCTTGCAATGAGGCACAAAGCTATTAAAATAAAGATTAGATGATGCACAGGCTCCACAAGGACAATCCAGAGGCGCTATTTGGGTCACAGGCCTCCGCAGTGTTCACACTTTAATTTAACCTGTGTCTCACACAAAAAATAGAACCAAAATGACAGCGATGCATTTATTCACATTCTCATTACACATGCTGTATTTTAGATAATTGTCAAGTATTGCTGCATTATAAGTCTAAAATAATAGCTTTTATCTCACTCTGCCCTCTAACAAAATGCCTTAGAGCAGAAGCTTATTTTTAGTACTTGTTAGAATCTGGAAAGAGATGCAGTTGAGACTAGAAAAGTGGACTCTGCACTCATTCTGCCTGTTGTTCCAAGTATTTGCAAAGTCTTGAGGGCAAGCCAAAGTTCCCGTTGTATAAAATATTTTATCAGCCCTCAGAATGGAATTGTAAGATCCAACTAGCATTCAGGATTACTTGGAGGTGAGTGTATCCAGTGTAAGTATAAAAAGGTCAACAATCACATTTTGTTCAGCGACTCATCATTATTACATTTGTACATTAATTTACTCTGGTTTTCAGGATCACTACAGCAACTGCTCTACGGCTTGTGTTTTCCTTCCAACTCCATTGGCTTTACCGAAGGGCTTCCCAACGGGGGATGCTCGACTTTGGAGGAGGACCAACACAAAAATACCAAAAAGCCCAGATTACACCAGACATATTCTATTCCCACCTACTGGTAACTGCATATCTGCTTCTCAGCCAAATCAGACATACTCCTCACTTCAGCAGACAAGAAGCTTCTCGAAGCTTCACTGCCAAGGGATGTTAGGAGAACGGACCTGATGCAATAGCCATCATGCTGAACAATTCCTTGGAAATGCACCAGCCATAGATAGATTCTTGGTGCTGATAACTGACAAAAGGCTTCAAATGTTTTTGTCATCTAACAAAGTTCAGTTGCAATAAGCGAGGTGATAAGAGCCATCTTTGCAGACATTGTCACACCCATCTGTTGCTGACCATAGGTAATGTTTTGATGAGTTACCTGCTGCCGGTAACAAGCAGCATGAGTCTGGCACAGGCAGTGACTGATCCTCTCCTTGCTGTGATGATATAGTTCAGGGGTGGTGCCACAGAGTAGAAACAAGACCTGTCTCTTTGTAACCGTTTCCAATTCAGTGATCACAAAATGGGGTCGAATACCAGGCATGTGGTGTGTCAATTGCCTTTCAACTCCTGCCTGCAAATTAGATTTCCTTCTTGTTCTTTCCCAACTGAACATATGCCATGCTCAACAAGCCACACAAAAATGGTGAAAACATTGCCTTCCTCCTGATGCCTGCATCTTCATATTCAGCCACATACAAAAAAGAAAAATAACTTGCATTTTAATAGCACCTTTCATCAAGGCCAGATGTCTCAGAGCATTTTACAGATTATTGATGACTTTACTCATGTGTGGTCATTGATGTTAACTGGGAAACATGGCAACCAATCTGTACACAGCAAGACCTCACAAACAGCCATGTGATATTGACCAGATCATCTGTTTTTTGGAGATATTGATTTAAGAATAAACATTGACCATGGGAACCAAGGTTTAGTCTCCGTATTCTTTAAAACAGTGGAATCTATTTAAATTCTCCAGAGAAGGCAAATGGGCCATCAAATGAACATTTTACCTGAAAAACTGTAACTACAGCAATGCAATATTTCCTCAGTACCGCACTCAAATGGCAGTCTTTCAAGCTGAACTAATGACTGCAATCTGAACCTAGTAGCTTGTAACTCAGGTGAGGGAACTACAATCAAACCACAGCTGAATAATGGAATGTCAGTGACTGCACCCACTGGGCTGATGGCTTTCCTACAGGTAATGTGCACTAGTTACTGGTGCAGGTATCAATCCTTCAGACATCTCCCATTTTCATCAATACCGGGATCACTACTGTCCAAAGGTTATGTCTTTTTTCATTCTTTCCTGGGAAATGGGCATCACTGGCAATGTTGACATTTAGTGCCCAACCCTAATTGCTCCTAAGAAAAGGTGGCAAAGACAGCCTTCTTGAACAATGACTCTATGGCCACTAGCTGTGTGGCATAGGGACACCGACAATACCATTAGATGGGGAGTTTCAGTCTTTTGAGCTAGGACACTAACAGAACAGCAATATATTTCCAAGTAGGAATGATGTACAGTTGGAGGGAACTTGTAAGTGGTGCTATTTCCATGAATCTGCTGCCCTTGTGGCATTAGAGATCAAAGGTTTAGAATGTGCAATCGAAGGAGCTTTCTGAAATAGTCTGTCTACTCTTCTCCCACCTCAACTTGTCCTATATAAGCCAGTTATGCTCATTAAGGCACTGCTGCTTCACCAGATCCTATCCTCCTGAAGCCAAACATACAACAGTCGAAGTACTCTGTGTTAGCTTTCCCTTTACCTATTCAAATTACAGGAAGGACTCCTCTGATCAAACTTGTATATAACCCACACTTGACCCTGCTGCAGGCAACAACTGCACACCTTCTAGTAGCTGTCAATGGATAACAGTGTCAGGTGGTCTTCTGACTTTCCTGCCCTGGGCTTATGAGGACAATTACAGTAACACAACAGCCACTCTCACAGATCTCAGTAACCGCATGTGGGAATAACTGAACATCTTACTATCAAGTATTATATAACCTATAACTACATCAAGGGAAGCTGTCTTCCCCCGTGCTTTGGGAGCATTTTGGAAATATGATTTTAGATTAATTTGCAAAATGGTTATTGTATTATTAAACTTATGACAAATTAGCATATTAGATTTACCTGAAACATAAAAATAACATCTTTGATTCACTGCTGCTAATTACAAACATAAGGAAAAGAATAAGCACTACACTATTCATAGTTAGTCTTAAGAAATGTAGTATGTTAGTATACATATGAAAAAAAATAGTTCTGGATTCATTATCCTGTGAAGTATCCCAATGGTACAGCCAATAAACCTGTACAAACACTTTTACTTCTAGTCACTTGGTAATAAGCTAAATGTGTGCTCACATTGTAGTTCAGGTCTTGTAAACATCACAATGAGAGAACAGTTAATAGAGACACAAGGATGGCACTTAGAGAATAGAATTAGATTTTAGATTATCTCATAACTGAGCAGACATGATAATAAAAATAACAAAGACACATACTTATGTAACATATCTAACACAAATTTATATCCAAATGCATATTGTGAAGGGAGTATTTTTAACGAAGCCATGATGAGAGAGTTACAAAAGGCAACATAAAAGGTATGCTCAAAAGAGGGGTTTTATGAAAATAAAGAAAATTAGATTAAGCTAACTAACACAAAAACGACATAAGCACATGAGGTCAGAGTTGAAGGATCAAAGAATTCAGGAGAGGATAAGTACAATATTTCAAATGAAAAGCAGACTAGATAGATCAGCAATTGAGGGATGATGGTCCATCTGAACCAGGTGTTATAAAGAATCAAACATCTGATTTTCAAGCAAACTAGAGTTTACGAAATGAGGAAAACAGAAGACTGGCAAAGAAAGAGATTCTGGAAATCAAATTCAAGAGCTAAAACCTAATATTTAATTGCAATAAGAGTGAGGTAAACATGGAGAAAAAGGAACAACTACTTAGTGAGGGAAGTCAGGATAGATCTTGGAAAAATCTGGAGAAAATCTATATGTTATGAGAGAGTTAACAGTGGTGGCAGTGCCTGAATAAGGGCAGTTATTATAATTATTAGGCATCAAAGGGAGGTTTTTAAAAAACCTCAAATCCTAATTTTTAAAACTTCCTCCTGAGTTTTCTTTGCACCATTGACTCTTTCCAGCTTCAAGAACTCCTCTAAGCCATTCTCGCCAGCCAAGACTTGCAACATATCTCCCAATCTCTTCATCTCCAGCTCAGCATCAATTTCCAGTCCCAGCAGCCATTTGTGAAGCAATTTGGCACACTTTTTTTAATGCATTAGATGTGCTGCGCTAATATCAGTGTAACTTGCAGGCACTTGTAATTAATTTTAAATGAGACATACACCCTTCATACCAAAATTAATATACAACAGCTATATGCAGCTTCCATCTTTTTCACAACTGAGATCAAATAGGTTTGTCCTTCAATTCTCTCTTCTACTTTAATGAAGGCACTAACTCATGCTGGGTACAGTCCCAGAAGTTCTGGCAATCCTCTGCTGACTTATGCCAGTGACAGTGTAGACATTGGCAGCATATCTGGCCACAGATGGTGCAAGGGCTGAGTGCAAATCTGCTCTCGACCCATGGTCACACAGGCATACATGCCAGCAGGAGTTATTGGATCGTAAAAGGAGCAAAAGCCATGACTAATTTTCACCTCCCCAGGCTGGGAACACGGAAGCTCATTGTAACATCCCTATTTCGGAGATATGAACCACAGCTGCAGCTCAAGGTGAGAGTATGAACTTGAAGCTTTCTGGCCTGCAGAATTTAAGAGCTGCACTGGATAGTGGTTCTATTCATGGAGCCGCTAGGGAGCTCTAAGGATGAATTTCAATGCTTAAGACAAAAATTCTGCCATTCCACAGAAAGATGCAGTATTGAGATATTTATAAACATTACTTGCTTGGGTCCTATAGTGGTAATCTCCACTGGAGTTTCAATTCTCAAGGGCACTGCACTGATAGCCTTATGCACAGTACTGGGGTTAGGCACTGAGAGAAAGTCAAACCATTCCCCAGGCTAAAGGGAGAAAAACGGAGCAAGACAAACATTTCCCAGTGGCCATCTGCAAGATAAAACACGGTTATACGGTTTTTTAGAAGGGCCAAAAGCTCCTTTCAGTTGATAAAAGTTAACATCAAACTGAGCTGTGCAGCACAGAAGATCCTGACTTAATTTCTGCTTGCAACCAGTGAGCTGATGCCAGGCATTTTCCACATCACTGGGCAAGAGTGAGGATTAAAATCTGTAGCTTTCATGCTCCTGATTGGTATCTGCCTGGTGGACACTGCCTGAGAACACATAAGGTCAGCTGTGATTTCTTCTTTGGTCCAGAATCCTGCTGATACTGTCCTTTCTTTCTTTCATTCATTGGACAGGAGTGTCACTAAGGCCAATGTTTATCTAGGGTTATATTTGTTTAGATTACTTTTTGAAGAATAATAACTTGGCGGGATGTCTGAAAACTGATAGCAACAGGGAACCAGCAACATCCAATCAGAGAAAGAGAAAAAAGAGGTCAAAAACCAGAAATAAAGTATTTGCTTTGATTTTTCTGTCCTCTGAATGATTTTGTATTATGTGGTCTGGAATTCAGAGCACATGCAACCCCAAGTCTATGTTAGATGGACACTTAGAACTATGTAATCAAAGTCACTTTATCATGAAAGCAAATTATTTAGATACAATCTATGCAAGGTCTGGAAGCCATCTGTGGCTTCTCTGGTGTCATGAGACCTGGACAGATTTGGCCGTTCTGGCTGCTGAATGATTAAACAGAGTTAAATGAAACTGCAGCTGCTTTGAATAGGAAACAAACATCAAAAATTATACAACTACTTCCTCTATCTTTAAGTTGGAGTAAAAGCAATGACAACTTGGATATAGCGTCATAAATCTACAGTTACAGCAATTTAACTCTTGCTAGATGATGTAAAATAGCCTGGTGTTAAATTCCTGATCCACTCATGTCTTTCAGTGTGCCTTTAAAACAAGCAGGGCCACATCTTGCTATTTGCCAAAGCTGACCCTGTTCCAGCTCACTTCAATCTGTATTTAATTTGATCTCAAACAGGGTAATTCTCTCCTGTTCGTTCTTTTATTCACAACACTTTGCTCCTTTTTTTGACTGCAGCCTTGGCTGATTGAGACGAAGAGCAATTTACTCTTAAGAGTCTGCCAGAGATATTTTATACACATCTCACTTTCTTTCAGTGTGCTCCTGATGCCAAGGTGGGAAGGGAATCATACGTGCCACAGTAAGGAAGGTAAATTAGTATGTTGAAGCTGATACAAACACTTGCAAGATGACTCCTTGAAACAGTGTGAATCATAAAACCAAAGATTAGCATCTAGACCAAAGCAGTTTTCACTCTATCTGCCAATTTAAAATATTTCTTTAATCTTCTCAACAATTTTTCTCCACAATAAAGGTCAATTTAGTTTGCATAATTCTCATTTTGTTTCCAAAATAAAAATGAATTGTCTAAAGTTGTAGGAAAGAAAGCAATGCTCAATTGTTTTCTTCTCAAAATTTTCAATTACGAACAGCCCACGTTCATTAACACTTACTGCATAAATTGCTGCATTCATTTATGCTGCAGTGTGCAAAGGATATCAACTATTGGCATAATCTTTGGATTTTAATCAACCTCACAGCCAAACAGATAAAACAAATAGGCCATAATCTTAGACAGCGACAGGTTTGAGAGGCTGAATGGTCTACTCCTGATGCTAATTCATACATTCATAAATCTCAACTGATTTTTGTGTGGTATAATATGACTTTGTGCATATTAATTAATACAGTCACCCTGGTAACACAACTTGTTACGTTATCTTATTGAGGCCTTTTGAAAAGAAGAATTAGAATTACCTGACTGCTTGCTACCAGTATAAATTTAAAATAATCAAAGCTTAAAACTCAGATTGAAATATTTACTTTAAAATTCATCATACAACTTTCACCACAACAGAATAGCCAATCAAATTTACAATTATGGGAACAGAATGCACTAAAACTGCAGCAATTCCCCAAAGGATGCGAATACCCATTTAAGTAAATAAATTACAAATAATATGTTTATCTCAACATATAACATCTTAGAACCTCTTCCCTTTACACATATTCCATTAGCCACAATTATTATGAGATTTGCAGATGTAAACCTGTCCTGTGTAATTTTTAGAGATAATGGAAACTGCAGATGCTGGAGAATCCGAGATAACAAAGTGTGGAGCTGGTTGAACATAGCAGGCCAAGCAGCATCTTAGGAGCTCCTGAGATGCTGTTTGGCCTGCTGTGTTCATCCAGCTCAACACTTTGTTATCTGTAAATTTTATATTTATTCTATGAAGGGTTGCTGCTTAAAGTTCACTTGGCATCTTTTCAGGTGTGATAGTCCATGGTTACCCTCAGGGCTTTTCCAAACAGTCACTGAACTTATATCCACAGTCATCATTTATCTCCTCTTTCAGAAAACACACGTTGGAATGAAAAGTTCAATACGTCCGAGTGTAATGCAGGCATATGATGTGTCGACATGATACAAGGTATAAAAAGTATAATAATAAAACTAGAGGCACTGATGACACATCTGTCTCCATCAGAATCTTAAGGCAGACTCCTTTTCAGTCCTCTCCCAACATTGTATGACATCATCAGATTGGTCAAAGCTTAACGCAGGCCCCAATATTAACCCTTTCGGACCCATTTTCAGATACACCATCCCCTCCCACCCACACAAGCCTTTTTTTCTTCATAGTTAACATTTGTATATTTAAGTACATATAATTTGATTTTACATTTATCACAACCTCAAGTGCCTGGCTTCACAAATTTAGGTGATTTCACAATTCTTCCAGAATGCATTCTCTTTAGGTTTAAGATTGGTAGGTGTGGCACGAAGACTGTTGACCTGAATTCTGATCTTGATATTGACTGGTCTGTAATAATTTCTCTGCTGAAGGATCTTTTCACTCATTCCTTCTAAACTTGATAGTTGGTTGAATCCTTTTCTTACGGACTCTTAATTTTCTGAATTTTCTTTCCTTGTTGACTCGAGTATTTGCTGCAAAACATAATCTTGCATCCTTTAATCTCATGAATATCCATTATGGAAGAAGGCCAACCCATGGAAACAAGTAGCTTCTTCTTTGCATTATCCTAGATTTCTGAGCCAGGTAATTTCTTCTGGACTATATCTTGAATCTGGGAATGTTAGTCTGTCTTCCATGGAGTCATAGGCAGCTCCTTTTTATTTTGTGCAACCCAATCTTCATTTTCAATCTGCTGATACACCTATGTAGCAGTATGTAAGTGCTTTACTTCAATTTGTTGAATAGGTAGGATGTTTTCATTTGCCCTCTGGGTTTCTTCCTGGTAAGTCAGATATCTTCACAACCTCTATATTGCTGTTGCAGGATTTTTGCTTATTTACCATTATTTCTGTCATTGGTACTAATACTTCTTCTATGGAAGACAAGGGATTGAAATGTTGGTTGAGAACTTGCGTTGTCTGACCATCTGACAGCAAAGTCAAATTTGCTGTATTAATTTGCTCACCATGGTGTTACGCTGTCTGAACAGCTTCTGCTAAAGATTTGAGGGTTGAACTTCTCATTTATTTCCTCTAGGTTTGCAGTTTCTCACCAACTTTGCTGGTATCTGTCAACTGAATCTTCTTCACAAGTATCAGGACTGTTTTGTAGTCCT
This sequence comes from Stegostoma tigrinum, assembly GCF_030684315.1. NCBI lineage: Eukaryota > Metazoa > Chordata > Chondrichthyes > Orectolobiformes > Stegostomatidae > Stegostoma > Stegostoma tigrinum. Next base: position 4,726,582 of record NC_081395.1, on the reverse strand, counting down.
GTCAATTCTAAGAATCATGGATTTTATGATGAGTTTTGCAAATTTCAATCTCTCACAATCTCTGACCACCGTGTTGCTGATTGGATGCTGGCTATACTCCTGTGAAAGCCTAAATGTACCTGATATATCCTTTTGAAGACTATCTTCCCAGAGGGTGGTGGAATAACTCGCCTTCAGGCACACACTTATAAGTCATCTATGGTTGTGAAACATTGCCAGTGCAGTAAGTATGTGCTCTTAGCACATTCTTAGTTATTTCTTCCCTCTTGCCAAATTTCCTGGAACTTCTTTTGGCTTGCTCACCAATGTTTCTTCACAGCAATATGAAACATTTCCTTCATGCCGCCATTCTAAACCAATCCCATCCACCTGCATATGGTCCGTATCCCTCTATTCCTGGCCTGTTTATGTGTCTGTCTGAATGCCTTGTAAACTTTGCTGATGCATCTGCTTCTACCACCTCACCTTTTTTTCCAGCTTTTCCAGGGCACCTACCACTCTCTGTATATAAGATTTTGCTCGTACATCTCCTTTGAACTCCCACCCATGTCCCCTAATATTTGGCATTTCTACCCTTCTGTCAGGTCACTTGTCAGCCTCTAGTGAAAACAATCCAAGTTTATCCAACCTCACCTTATAGCTCCTGCAATCCATTCCAGGCAATATCCTGCTAAACCTTCTTTTGTACACTCGCTAAAGCCTCTACATCCTTTCTGTAGCATGGGTACCACAGCTGCACAGAATACTGCAATGTGGTCTAACTAAAATCTTACACCAACTGGTATTTCAATCTTCCAAACTCTGGGTGCCACTGCCACTGTGCACATCTGAGCTACAAGTGCCATTAAGCATGATGATCTGTATCTGAGATGTGAGCATATAGGAAGAAGTGTGAGAAAAGAGTGGGGGGGGGGCGCAGAGTGGGAAGGAAAGAAGGCAAACTCATATTGACATCTGTCACGGCCAGCTGACGTCACTGGCCCTGTCTCTGTATGAGTGAGGGCCAGCAGAAAGCATTCGAGCCAATTACTCTGTTCTTTTTAGGTTACACCATGACTCTAGGAAGCCCAACTAATTCTTCCACAGGTTGTGCCTTGACCATTTGACAACACATTGTTCCTGGACCAGTGCACCCTTGGAAGTATTTGTACTCCTTCTGCTATTTCATGGATGCAGTTGTCATCCATGCAGGCTTAAAAGTTTGAAGGGTTGGTGGTGAGTTATGTATACATTTTCAACACTCTTATGACGTTTGTGTTGCAGAGTTGCTACTAGGGTACCTTAAATGTTGAGAATTAATCTACCTGGACCATTAAGTTTTATCTCTGTAGATATAACACCTGTTTCTTGAGCCATGATATTTGATCTGATAGGATTGTGACACTCGTACCTTTATCGAGCTGAACCTCAAACTGGGACTGTCCTACAGAACGTTCTACTCTAAGGACTCAGTCACTGCCAAGTGTCTCTTATTTTTGAAGCTCTTCCTAATTCACAATGCTCTCCTGTTCTCCTTACCAGGTCTGAATTCAATGTTCTAGTCTGGAA